>NW_017731501.1:1745447-1774134 GCF_001890085.2 Hipposideros armiger | reverse complement strand
TAATAGCTGCTCACCTTTTTAAGTCATGTTGTCTTCTGAAATATACTAACGCTCCCAGAGCTACCAAAACAACTGGCAAGGCAATGGTTAAGCTGAGGGCGACGTGGCCAGGGGCAGGTCCACGCACTGCCTCTTCACAGAACTCTCCGCGATATTCCACCAGACAGCTGCATTTTCTCAGCTCTCCTTCCATTGTACAGATCCCCCTCTTATTACAGAAATCGCTGCTACAGGACAGATGTTTTGTCCTCTGTAAGTCCTTGGGCTGAACAGACTCCCCGCTTTCCTTGGTTTCTGAGGTCTTGCTTCTTCTAGCAAGAATCGGAGGGGTCAGTGTTTTTCTGACAGGATAATTCATCCCTTCTGGAACCAGATATCTAGCCTTGGTGGGCTTGGGAGCCTGGAGAGGTTGGGCAGCTTTTGGAGTCACCCTTTTTCCAGCCTCTGGCTTTTTAGGTGTTGGTATTGAATGGATTTTATCTGGATGGGTACCTACAAAAATAGTAGGTATGAGTGTGGGTATATATACATATTTGTCAGTTAAGAACTATTTTCAGAACAACAGGAATTCCAATGGACTTAACCAGATAAGGTTGAATTTATGAGATCATACGATGCATCACTACCATTACTTTGGGTTAAACAAAAAATTATTAAAAATTTATATTAAAAAAACTGCATATCTTCAAGTACTTAAAATGTTTGGTTTCAGGACCAGTCTATTTATCATACCATGATGATATACATAGTTTTAGCCAAGGTAGATTTCATCAGTTTTATTCTATAAGGATTAGTATGGTAGATTTAAGTATTAAACATATAGACTAGAAAGACTTTTTAAAATGTAAGTTTATCTATGAATACTTAAAACTTTTTTGAGTCCAAATAAATTGTAGGTTTAGCAAGATACATGAGATGTAATAAAAAACTATGGTGAATGTTGCTGCCGAGCGCCATCCAATGGAAAGGCAGGGATCTTCAATACAGGAAGTGGCATGTGGAAGCTTAGTAACAGTGTGTGCCAAGTTTCAACTTGTTCAGTGCAGTCAGTAGGGTGTGAATTACAATTGAGAGAAGGTGTGTTTTAAAGTGCGCTGTAAATCATCCTCCATCATGACAACACTACGTGTCATACATCGCTTTGGTATCCGGCAATTTCTGTCAAACAAAAACATTACGGTGTGTCCTCATCTACCTTATTCACCGGATCTGGCACCGTGCGACTTCTGGCTCTTCCCTAATGTCAAAATGATTCAGGACATCAAGGCAGCCATGACAGTGCAAATAAAGACTCTTACAAAAGAGGACTCCCAGAACTGTTTCAGAAAGTAGCAAGAATAATAGGATAAGTGTGATCAAACTGATAGCAGGTATTTTGAGGCAGATTAATGGCAATGTGTCTTTTACTGTAATAAATTATTCAAATTTAAACATTCACGTATGTTTTGATCACGACTCATATAAGTGGCAAACATTGAACCAGGTTTGGTGGCCGTGGTGGGAGGCGCACACATTAGGCAAGTAGTAGGCAACAGGGTGCTTCTAACCAAAAAGGAATCTAAAGTTATGTTTAAGGCATTTCACCATATTTTCCGTGATTGTTGGCACAAGAGTTATTCCTCACATGAACACTGAAGACCAAACTATGGAGAGGGAAGAGAGCAGTATTAGCAATGAAACTACTTCTTGCCTCTGCCTTAAGCTGGTATTACAGGAGTGTTTCCACTCCTGGGCACTTTAGGGTCCCTCGTGGTAAGGTATATCCAGAGGAAGCCAGTCTAATTTTATACACCCAATACCATTCCCCCCAAAAAAGTTATGTAAAAGTCAGGGTAAAAAATTATTAAGGAGCAAAGCCAACTCTTGGGTTTAGGTAATCAGGAATGAAAGAATAAGTGAAGGTATGTTAGGTTTCTGGTTTAGTTTTAAAACCAGGTGGTGAAGGCGCTAAATTTTCGCTCATTGACCACCCTCCCACCCCCCCATCACTTCTCAAGTCACTATCAACACAGGGCTTTCAACAGAACCACCCTCATTTGCAAGATCATAGAATCAACTCTGAGAAAATCCATTATCTTTCCTATTTAAGATGAAGTGATTAGGGATAATAATTTGCCTTCCAGCTAGTCAGATTTTAGGAAGATGAGAATTTAAATTAAGAAACCAATGAGAACCCTTCACTGTAAGAGGTTTTGGTTCCCCCCCTCTGCCCCCAGTTATTTTCTATACTAGTTATGACCACTCTCAATATCAAGTCCACTGCCTCTCCAATTCTATAGCTTACAGGTGAAAACAAGGCAACAGTTTAGAGCAGGGGTCGGCAAACTGCGGCTTGCAAGCCACATGCGGCTCTTTGGGTATGTACATGTGGCTCTGAAGTAAAATTGAAAATGAAAATAAAACTATTATAGTTTCATTTATAACATTTTAAAGGGTATTATTCACATAACGGTGATTTCCTTTGTTTTATGGCTCTTGAATCATTTTTAAATTGTTGAGAGACAGGATTGGCTTTTCCATCTCAAAAGTTTGCTGACCCCTGGTTTAGATGATAAAAGCTTAAGGAATTATTAAGGAATAAGTGGAATTATTCCTTAATGACTTAAAAATAAGTCATTAATGGTGATGAATAGTGGGTCCCAGGTAGGAGATACTCACAGCCCATTTCATCAGATTCATCCAGGCAGTCAGCACGACCATCACATACTTGCTCCATGGAAATGCATCTCTGACCATCCTTACAGGATAGTGATGGTGCAGAGCATCGGACAGCTTCCATGCATTTGTTTGTGTCAGCCAAGTAGTACCCACTGGAACATTTACAAGTCTGTCCTTCAGGGTTTGGTAAACATATATGGCTACATCCTCCATTGTCTTTTGAGCAGCTGTTACTACCTGTGGATCCCTCACCCCCCAAAAATATACTGATTTAGAATTTTTTGGAAGGGCCTTTTGTAAATTTTCTGTAAATAGACTATCAGAGTTACAGGACTCAGATGTTTTCCCCAGAGGAGACAGTTCATCAATTTAATTCCTTTTAGTCAATTAGGTACCAAGTGATTGGTGATTCTTCTTCATGGATAAGGATGGCTTTAAAAAACTAGGATTCAGACAAGGGACTGGCGTAAGAAAACTTGAGGTGAATTCTGGTTCATCCAAGACCCCGTTATGAGTTCTCTTCTTACACTAAGCACCCAAGAGCAGGGTCCTAGAAATAAAGCTCTCTTTAGATGGAAACATGGGGACAGTGGACTCTATTATCCTGCTAAGAGTCAAAACTACAGAGAACAGATTGGTGGTTGCCAGAGGTGGGGGTGAAGATGGAAAAAGAAAAATCTGATTTAGTCAGTCATTTATAGCTTTCCATAGGTCTCCAAAGCTTATAGCTTAAACTTTAACTTCTAGTGGAGTTTTACCTTTTGACATATTCCAGGAATTGTGGACGAGGTATGTATGTAGTGCACATAAAACCTACTTTAAATGTAACAGAGACCTTCCTCATGGTTCTCAGGACTAAGCAACAGATTATCATCACTTGTGTGACCATTATCACACTGAAGAATTCTGAAAAGGTTCTCCCCACAAAGCCAAGACTTGGGGAGTTTAAGCATGATTAATACCAGTGTATAAAGGTTAGCTTTCAAAAACAAAGCAATGAAGCAGCATTCCCTTAGGACTAAAATACTCATCACATATGGTCATGGTAGGTATGGTTAACTATTTGAGCTCACATTGTTGGTGTTATTCTCTACTAGGAACAGATTTCTCCTATTACTACTTTAACGATGCCTATCATCATCCTCTCCAAACATTCAGTCAGGCACTACATTTGTGTCTATGTGAAGGGTGGAGAAAAACCTCTGAGCACTCCCCCAAGTTGATATTTCAAGGATTAATTAACATCACAAACAGATACAAGTGACAGTAAGTAGAATGAAGACTAGTTCCACTTTAGAGCTAAAAGGGGGTTTCAATTATACCACTGTTGTAATTAATCTACAACAATAGAACTGAAAATAAAACCCAAGTATACGAAACTTCTGCCCATATATTTACCACTATTGTGTCACCTAGATACATAACAGGATTAGTTATATATGAAAACTAGACTGTATATAACCACATAAAAACAAGAGCGTTATGCAGGAATTTGCCAGATAAATATTTTAATGGAAAACACAAATATATTTCAAGGAGATATTGCAGGATAGACCATCCTCTCCCTGGGGAAATTCAGTAGACTTCAGTGTTGTCATAATCATTGCAAGGTTGCTTACTTACCCTGTTGACAAAGTTTACTGTAGAGTTTTAAATCTACAATCTTCTGATCTACTTGGAACCACCGGTTTTCTGAAAGTTCTGCTTTGCTGTACCAAACTTTAGTGATCTGGGCTGAAACCAAAGTCAGTGAACAATCATTAACAAAAGTGAGATTTTATTTTAAGACAACTTCCTGGGCAAAGAACATTGTTCAATATGAAAATTGTCACTTGTTTGCATAAAATCCAATTGAACAACAAGAGTTTTACAGAAGAGACACATATTTTTCTAAATCTTGTTTCTGAGAAGAAACTTCAAGATAAATAAAAAACATTCTATAACTTTTCCCAGAATAAAATCAGGTGTTAATAAGCTATGTTTAGTACATTCATATATGTCCAGATATCTAAAGATAGAAAATTAGGATATGTGACACTTTAAATGCAACCCACACATTGGATGGACAATGATTTTAAACATTGTTCTAGAACATTTCTGAAAATGACTTATCTGCAACAACAGTCACCAGAGGGTCTTAAAATAGATGCCAAGGTCTTACCACATACCTAATAAATTAGCACCTCTGGAGTCTGACCTGACAGCTTGTTTTTGCAATTCTGATGTGGCCAGCCCAACTGGTCAATGGACCAGCATTTGGAAATATAAAGAAACAGATTTATTTTAAACAGCATTTTCCAGTTTTAGCAAATCTAGACTCTAGCCAGAAATAAGATACTAGAGCACTGTGGCTTAGGACAACCTCTTTGAATACACTAGAAATACCATGCAAGTATAGAATGCTCTATAATTCACCTAGTACTTTCATGTGTATTTAGTCAACAGAAACAGGTACTGTCTTCATTTTTCAGGTACAGTGTTATAATAGCTACTAGCTACTAACTAACAGAACAGTTATACAGCCTAGTTCTAATTTCTGGTCCAGTTTCCTCCCTACCATCCTCCAAAGCACAGAACCTCATATAATGCCAGAAATCTCAGGCAGAACAGGACTAAGTGTATTGATATAAAGAAAAATAAAATAAGTTAAAGCTCCCCCAAGTCACAGAATCACTGTTAACACATATATTTTATTTATTTATTTATTTTCCTTTGCCAGCTGATATGACTTTTTTTTTATTGTTAGTTTCAGGTGTACAGAACAATGCAATAGTTATCCTTTTCACCCCGCACAAAAACAACCCCCCTCCCCCCATCTACTGCTCTCCCACCCCCAATATCATGCTTATCTATTACAATTCCATTGACTCCATTCGCACACTCTACTCCACATCCCATAGCACATACATTTTAGATTAGGTAAGTTGCTTAGCTGTTTTTCCAAAAGAAAGACACCGCCAAAGAGCAGCGCTAAGCAGTAGCACATTCACTTTCAATACTAAGGAATAAATTCAGATCACAAAGATAATCAGATGTAGAATTAAGGCCTACCATCATCAACTGTTGTCCAGAGCATCATGCCTTGGCCATATGTAAACAGGTTAAGGCCCTGAATTCCTCTGCGATCTACTCTGTATCTTGTGCCATCTTGTTGAATACTTTCTATGAGTCCTCTCCCTACAAAGAGAGAGGTTCAGTTCATTTCATTAGCCCAAACAGTTGTTCTCTATCCTGTAGCTCTTTATGTCTTGTCCTGCCTCCCTTCCAGGAGACACCATCTGCCATGCATTCTCTGAAGGCCAGTTCTTCATTCATTCTACTCTAACAGTAATGCACAGATTTGCTCATGCATATTTGTTAAGTTCTCGATTTTTATTTCTTTACAAAGGGGCTATTGCAGGACTTTGTGGGCTATTATATGCTACTTAGGATGGGGAATGATTGCATTATACTTGTTTGAAAGGTGGTGCAGAAAATGTAAACTCAGACCCAAAAGTTATTTGCAGTTACAGCTGAAGACCAGAAAGCAGAATATCAACTACTTCACTCTGGCCAAGGTCCCTCAGACTCACATTTAGGGTGAAGGTAATAATTGCTTACCAGTATCAGCCCAGTACACTCGGGTCCCTGAATCCGAAAAGGTGAGGCCCACAGGGACCTGGGATTTCTGCCACAGTACCTTCCTTCTGCTGCCATCCATGGAGGCACATTCAATGCTGGACCCATGCCTACCATCATCCTGGGAACCCAGATCCACAAAGCACATGATTGCAGTAGGTGGATGGAGCACCACAGAGGTAGGGCGGTAAAGACTTTCGCTAAACAAGACAGTGGAATACTGGCTTTTTGAGGAAGCTATGTTGATATGGGGATTTGCACTGTCAATCCAATATATGTTTCCACTCAACCAGTCCACAGCAAGGTCGATTATTGTCCCCTCCACAGATAGGAGTTTCTTCCAAGACAGCTTTCCAGATTCTTTGAGTCTCAGTAGCCTAATATCACCATTGTCCAACTCTGAAAGGTAGAGCTCCTTTTCCTGGACAAGGTAGTCCACTGATGCCAGCTGGTTCACATTGGTAAAGGGAAGTATCCTATGCTCTGGTAAAGTTGCTTGTCCTAGTAAAGCTAGATTTTTCAGATAAATCTATGGAAAAAAGTCAGGTAGATGGTACCAGTTGAGTCTAGTTTAATTTGTCATCTTGATTTTGCATTAATATTAAGACACTTAAGTTTAGATTTTCATACATTCTATCTTCTAAAAGCAGGTAGCAGTTATTTCTCTCCCTTCCTTGAGTTTCAAAAACTTAGAATTCTTTGAATTCATGTGTTTTGAAGGTTTACTCCTCTGTCAAAAGTTCTCCCCTTTAAATGAGACCCTACCATTAAGATCTTACTGAAACTGAAGTCAACCTTCCATTCCAAAATTTGTCATTTTAAAATGCCAAAATTGACAAGTCCTCTACATGGTAGAAGTTAGGGGTGACATGCTTGTCAGTACCTTTTACCTTCTATGATTTAAAAAAAGCTCCTTCACAAACTGTACTTACCCAACTCCGCCCCCAGGCTAGAACCCAACCAAGCTGCTTATATCTGGAATTACTCTACATCATCAGCTAAGTGACTGGACAACTAAGCAACATTGTCTAAACTAAACTAAACTAACCTTACTGTGTTTTGATGTACTAAGCATTTCTTAAGGGAATTTAAGTCAGAGTGGTCTTCATTTCCTAGCCACTTTATTTTGGTCAGGCTAGCTCCCAGCACACAGAAAATACTAAAATTTAAGCTGTATTTGAAGAATGTTGTAAGAGAAAGAGCCCCTGGGCTCTATAATTGTACACGGAGAACTCAAATTCCTCAGTCTGAAATAGAATGTAACCCAAGCACAGACACGCGAAGAAGCCAGTGGACAGTACCTGTATGACAACTGTGGGCAACACAAGGAACAGAAATGCAGACTCCTCGACAGGAACACAGCTGAGGCCATCATCTGCAAGCAGGAGTCCATTTGGGCAGTGACAGCTGCCCTTGGATCGTGGGCTCAGGAGGCACAAGTGAGAACATCCAGTGTCCAGACAAGGATTAGAAGACCTGGGCTGCAGCGCTTCATGCATTATCTGAAAGAAAACAGCTAGATGTCACCACACATTACTGAATCCTTAACAATAGCAGATGAATCAATCTTGCTATTTTTCATCATTACACACGGATGTCACTCCAGTTTGTACTTAGGCAGCTCACCCATGGAGCCTTTTCAGGGAGAATGAGGGGGATATTTTGAAGAGTATAGGATAGACCTTGAGTCCATAAGTCTGTTCGAAGCGCTTGATGAGGACAGCTCTGTTCTTGCCTGTCATCTTCTTCATATGCTGTACTGTTCTTGTCTTCATTTCAGACCAGAAGACTTCATCTTCCAATACAGCAACCGAAAAGGGGCTCTTGATTTGTGTTAGCTGCAATGTCTAAAACAGGGAAAAGGAGGTGTCTGAGATGAGTTCTATATGAGGCACAAGGCATTTCACACAAGCCTGATACCAAAAGGACACTTACACTAATACCAGTACCATCTAGGTTGGCAGAGCCAATACAGTGAAATTTGTCATCCGACCAGAATATCTTCCAACTCAACTGGTCAAGAACTATGCTAGTTGGCCTGCCAAGACCTTGACTGATGAGTATTTTTCTGCTGCTACCATCCATTCCAGCTTGTTCTATGTGAGGTTCTCCTCCAATTTCAGACCAGTACATTAACCTATGTGGATAAAAGTCAGTTTTGAAATGAACTATTACATCACAAAAAATGACATCAATTCATTCCTTAAAATAATGATTTGCAGCCCAGTTATTTTTCCTCAAAATTAAACTTGGCCTATTCCATAAGCATAATTGTGAAATAGTAAAAAGCTTCCCTTGATATTTTATAGTGATTGTTTAGTCATCATTTGGGGGTAAGTTATCATGACAGTTGTGCAAGAAGGCTAGGAATACATTATTCCCTAAGCCATGGAAAATACGCAGGGAACCTGATAAACTTTTCTGTGCTGGAAAATAGGCTAGTTCCACCGGCAGACATGTGCCTCAGACCTCATTCTTGGCCCCAAACCATTAGATGCATCAGAAACTATTTCCAGTTTTCTGAGGACCATGTTAACAGATACCTGGTTGAAGGTATTAAAAAGATGAGAAGAGCCGACGGAGGGTACTCAATCTGGGTTACCTTTGAATTCTGAGTTTTGCTCTGTCTTATTCTTTCATTTGAGATATCTATATCTATATCTGTATCATCTGTATCTGTATCTATATCTATCTATATCTATATCTATATCTCCATCCCAATTAGGGCTTGGCTCTGCCAAGTAAAATTGTTGTCTCTTAAGTTCCTGGCCCTTTGCTGAGAGAAAGGACTCTAGGTAGAAGAACCCAGGTTCAAATTTATTTACACCTTATACACACAACCTTATACACACAATTATTCACCCCAGCCACCACCACTAAGCACATTATTGTAAATTAAACACTATCCCTAGTTACAGTCTCTCTACTATTACAATTTTAAAGCCATAAAATTCTCCATTCAGGGGTATATTTATTTTGGCAAAGGAAGGTATAGATGGACTTTTATAAAGGACTTTTTCCAGATGTTTTCAATATTACTATGTGTGTGGTTGACCCACATCACCATAAGATCTAAAGTCAAGTCAGATAAGGCTTCTATTCATTTGTTCTGTGTTGGGTGACGACAATCAAAGAACTAAAGAGGAAAATCAAATTTAAAGGACTTGACCAGGCATTGTGATGCCTGGACTCACCCACTTGGAGGATCTAAAGCCAAAGACAGTGGTTGATTCAAGTCATCATCCAGGACAACCGTGTACTCAGATTTTCCTCTCCAAACAGCAGTCAGCTGAATCGCCAAAATCTGGCCCGCTGTCCCATCTGTCCAATAGAGATTCCTCCCAATCCAGTCTACCACTATACAGTCTGACTTTATCCCTGAAGAGAGGACACCAGTCAACACGTGTACTTAGGTTAAATGATAGCTTTTACTAGGTTTGAGCTCATGGGCATCAAACTAGCATGCCATATTAACTCATTTTTCAACTAGCATATGCATCTCCAGCACAGCAGTCTTCTTTAAAATGCTCCAAAGTACTATTTGTAGAAGAAGACAGCCATTACAAATAATGGTCGCTGGTGGATAGTTTGGCTGACTCCATGTCTACTGAAATGACAATGCATCTTTCCATTTGTAACCAACTTGCAAGCTTTGATCCCTTTTAGTTAAGGAGATATAATTAAACTGACATTTAGCATGTTAATGACCACTCATTATATTTTCCATGTTATGTGTATTTAGTGAGGGCAAGATGGAAAATTGCCCTACACAAAGGGACACACCTTTTACCACAGTCCCTTTCTTCTTTGTGTCCATGCTTATCCACTTAATACTTTCCGCACCGAGGTCTGTCCAGAAGATTTTCTGCTCCACTAAGTCATAGTCAAAAGAGAAAATAATCAGGTCCTTGTCTGTGGTCGCCAGAATATCTTCTTTCAAGCTCCGCAACCCATAGAGGAGTAGGTTAAATTGAATTGCCACAAGCAGGATTGGTTCAGTACCTATTGAATAAGAACTGCTTTCAGTATGGCCTTAAGAAGTTTGAACGGTGTACCCAAGCACTGGCTAAGGAATTCGAGCACAAGGTAGTCTTTGCTTTCTCATTGCCAGTTTGTCCCTTGATGTAAAGCTTAAACTAATATCCACAGTTTGAAGATACTTAAAATAAGGCATGGTTAGCTTAAATTGAAAACCACACTTCTAACTAAATATTTGGGGGTAGGTAGGCAGGAAAGAAGTGTTTGTCAGGACGTTAGACATTTATTCTAACTTCAGGTGAGGCTGATCCTGGATACACAGGCCAGAGTTATGGTTTTGTTATAATAATGCTTTATTAGTAGATACTTTCAGACTCAAATTCAATACAAGGTATAAAAACCGTTCTTTGGGATTGTGCTAGGCTTGCTCTGAAGACATATAAGGCAGGCCAGAGCACTTAAGACCTGACAAAGAAAGATTTGCATCGGTATGCCTGGAAGATTTAGGACTTGAAATCTTGTGACCCAGGCCTAAGGAGATATTGCTCCCGTCTACCTGTTGCTTTACAGGTATGGCCATCAGGCTCCAGCGAGTAGCCAGGATGACAGGCACAGCGGTAGGAGCCCTCAGTATTGATACACGTCTGACTGCAAGGCTGACCACCTGGCTTCTGGCATTCATCCACATCCTTGCAGATTTGACCACTGCTCTTCAGCTCAAAGCCTTGCTCACAAGTACATACCTGGAAGAGGTTGGAAAACATTAAGGCTTTCTGAAGACAGTACAATATTGATAAAAAGGCCTTAACATTGCTATTATATAAAAGGCCCATGGCAATACACCCAAGTTCAGTAACTCCAATGGTTCTTAGGACAAATTTATTTTGAATACAGTCACTTTTATTATCAACCAGGCCACACACCTCACACCCTTGAGTCCTGAGTTAACAGAGCAGTCTAAATTCAGACTCAGACACCTAGGCCCTCAGCAGAATCAGTGAGTGAAGAGGTGCATCAACTTAACAGAACTGGTTGTCTCCAACCAGTTACTATGACCAGACATCAGAACATAATTTTCTTCTACTTGTCCATTAGAATCAAGGTCATGATGTTCAGCCACCTAATAATGCTAAACGAAAGCACAGGCAGTCCTCGATTGAAGGGCAGGTCACATTCGAAATACTCGCATGCAAGGGACTTCCACAAAAACGCCTTGCTTAGCCCTTAAGTGTCAACCAGAGCTCACAGATGGAGTGGGAAGGACCATGGTAGCCGTTTCTGGAGGCTGGTGGTAGAGACACAAAATAGAGAAGGAACTAGCCAGGAGCCCGGAAAGGCTCAGGTACAGGGCCTTCAGTGCGTGAGTCAGCTCTGTCATGTAAGACTTAGAGCTCAAGGAGCAGTCGGGGACAGCCTGAATGAGAAAGTTGCCCCCCTTCACTAACCCAAGCTCAGAGCTGCTAGAGAAGAGTAACTGAAGAACTCACAGGCCCACGCGGGGACTGGTGGCAGGTGTGGGGACACTGTGATTGGCGGCATGCTGATGACGAGCACCTTCCGCCCTCATCAGAGCCATCGGCACAGTCCTCCTTCCCGTCGCACACGAGGCTGAAGTTGAGGCAGGCATAGGAGTGGCACTGGAACTCAGAGCTCTGGCACTTCTTGGGGGGACCTGGAGAGGATGATTTTCTACTTTTATAGCCTATCTTGCAAACACACCTCCCCGAGTCAGGCTTCCATTGTGTACAAGATGCCTCCATTCTGGTAAAGAAATGGGTCTCAGATCCTGTAGCCTTTGCTTGCTGAGGTGGTTTTGCACACTGAGCAGAAGCAAGAGGCAGGTGCCTTTTGAAGCCATTCGCCTTTCCCCTTCAGTGAGAACTCCCCACACTTACATCCAGCTTCGTCACTGCCATCCCTGCAGTCATGCTGCCCGTCACAGTGCCACGAGTCAGGCACACACTGGTCTCCACTGGCACAGGACCACTGCCTGGAGCCACACTGCAGATCCCCAGGGTCACAGTTCTGAGGAGACAGTGAGTGACTCAGCCAGTGGCCCTGCCTTCAGCACCCAGGAAGGGGTTCTCGGAGGAAGAGGATGCCTACATGTACGAGACAACTCTTAAGACCCTTCTGGAACCAAGCCGGTTAAAGGCTAAAAACGTGGAGGTGATGTGAATCATAAGAAATTCTTTCTGTAGCCGGAGGTTACGCAAGGAATTCTAGGTGATATAATACAAAGATAAGTGGGAAATGGGAAGAAATGTCTTATTTTGTCAAATCAGAAAGTCTTACTTTAAGAAGCAGAAGCAAAACACTCTGCTCTAGAAACTTCTCTAGAATTCTTTCCACCATGTCTAACACCCCCCCCCCACCGCCCAGCACATTAATATTTTGTACCTAATCTGACTTGGATACTCAGGGGTGGTGCAGGTTGTGCAAGAGGGAGGGGACATCTGTGCACCTGCTATACCCCAGAGCCTTTAGAGTCACTCTTGATCCCTCAGACGCTACAAGGCATATCTTATACCCATCTTACTAATGAGTAAATAGAGCACTAGGGAGTCGTTACTTTCTTAAGGTCAAATCCAAGCAAGATGATTCAAGCCCAGGCTGCATCTCACACAGTGTGGGAGCTTCTGTGTACTTTATGGTAACTGGTAAGCATCTCTCTGGGTAGGACATTTAAGCCATGGCCATCAAGGCCTAACACTTGCAAACCTACAATAAAAAATCTCTTGAAAGTTTGAATTTCAAAAGGAGGATCTTAACACTTTGATATAGTTAAGAGTGGCTTTCCAGGCAGTAATCATGGGAGACGTCTCTGTTCTTATTTCCAAAGTTTTCTATAGGGAAGCGTGTATTACTGTTGTGATTTGAAATCCAGTTTATTTTTCTGAAAGAAGACTGGACTACCTTCTCATCACTTCCATCTTTGCAGTCTAAGTCATGGTCACATAGCCACTCTGCCAGCACACATTCTCCACTCCTGGGGCACTTCACCTCCCCTGAGGGGCACTGCAGGGGCCAGGAAACAGGACAGCCTTCTTCATCTGAGTGGTCCAGGCAGTCTCGGTTCCCATCACAATGCAGAGAATAAGATATGCATTGGCCATTCTCACATCTAAATTCAGATGAGCTACATTTTTCACGAGCTGAAAAATAAAGCATTAGGTAAGAACTCCGCTAGATGTAGAAGTGATTTGATGGCAAAGTGTTTTAAAGACTCCCTGGTCTTCTGTTGTCACCTTGGGAACTAAGCCCCCACAGGTATTAGGGCAAAGAGGTGCTTCAAAGAGTACACCAGAAAAGGACTACTAAGCTAGCCCAGAAAATCTTCTCTGTCCTGGAGAACAAGGGCTGAGAGAAAGGGATGGAAGGACACTGGGATAGGAAGGGTAGTAGGATTCTCCTCCGGGACCTTAATGTCATCCATGAAAAAAGAAATTCCCCCACAATATCTGAAATGCCCTACAATTTACGTTCTTGGACTCAATTCCTACAGATAGAAGTAGCTTGACTTGGTTCAAGAAAAAGGGTCAGGTCCTCTGCAAAACTATAAATATGTATTGAAAGGTAAATGATTCCTAGGGTTTTTCCCAGATTCCTTCCTTCATCTCTTTCCTCCTGATGTTGTTCTCAAAGCCCAAGTGCAGTCACATCCTCTAGCTACCCAGTTGCTTCTATATCCAAATATGTCATGGTTACCTACCTAGCCTCATCTTCTTCCCACATCCGTTCTCCACATTCTCTCTTCTACCCTAATCCCACAAGTGAATATGGTCTTTGCAACAAGTCATGAGGCAGAACAAAAATAAAGATTGTGTATCCCATAAAAATGAGGGGAAAGCAACGACACCTCCAAATGAGGTGGTCCATCCCACAAGAAGACAAAGGACCACAATTAAAATCTTCAGGGAGGTAGGTTTTAGGTCAAGAAGAAATAATACTTTATTTTGGTAGTAGACTGCTTTTCCACTAATAGAAATCTTCTCATCATGGGAAGGAGAATGTTACAGCATGATGTTCAAGGCCCTTTTAACTCAGCAACTTTCTTCTCAGTTTGTTAACTTTGTAGTAACTACAGGCAGTCCTCCTTATTTGTGGATTCAGTATTTGCATCTAGCTCCTTGCTAAAATTTATTTGTAACCCCAAAAATCAATACTCCTACAGTTTTATGGTCATTTGCCGAGATATGCAAAGCAGCAAAAACATTGAGTTGCCTGACACACGTGTTCCCAGTTGAGGTTGAACAAGGCAACGTTCTGCCTTCTGGCTTCTTGTCTCGTATTGTAAATAGGTGTACTTTTTGGTGATTTTGCTGTTTAAAATGGCCCCTAAGTATAGTGCTGAAGTGCAGTCTAGTGTTCCTAAGTGTAAGAAGTCCATGATGTGCCTTATGGAGAAAAAATATGTGCTAGATAAGCTTTGTTCAGGCATATATAGAGTGTTGTTGGCTGTGACTTTAATATTAATAAGCCAACAATATACATTAAGTTGTCTTTAAACAGAAACACATAAAACAAACTTATACATTGATTGGTTGACAAAAATGTTGTGACCAGAGACTTGTAGAAACCTTGCCCTGTATTTTTTTCTAGGAGCAATGATTCAATATCTGCTAATCCAGTGTTTATAGAAACTACAGAACTATCACAAATCAGAATCAACTGAAATGCAGTTTAAAATACTCCCAGGCAGTTTCATGAAACTTACTACATCCTTGTTCATCTTTTTTGTCAGAACAGTCTGGGTTGCCATCACATAGCCAGCTCTTAGGGATACAGCGGGTCTTGTTGTCACAACGTAGAGAACAATCTTCAATGGGTTTCCAGCAGTCCCACTCGTCAGACCCATCCAAGCACTGCTGAACCCCATCACAGTGGTATTTCTCCTCAATGCACTTGCTTCCATCCAGACACTGGAAGACCCCTTAAATGGAAAGGGTCAAAAGCTAGCGCCATATACTCGGTCACACTGAAGGTTCAAAATTAGATTAACTCACCCTCATTCTGGAGTATGAGGGGTAAATAGACCACATGTTATTTGAGCTCTGTCTCTTAGTTCATCCATAAGCAAGCTTTAATAAAGTGCTTGGGCCAATTAAGTTAGGAAGCTGAACTAAACTGTTTAAATATGGTCTCATTTGTGTTTGGTTACTTTAATGACTTGTTAGAACCCTACCAAGTGATCCATTTAAGTCACTCTATGGCTCAGCTTATATAAAGGCAAATATCAGAATGCTTAAGCAAATTTGAGGAAGCAAGGAAGCAATAAAACGGGTGCTCACAGAATAAGTATTCTGACAGATGATGACTTTTATCTCTGATCATTTATCTAGGGAAAGCAAGTATGATTATAATAAACACTTGGGCAATTCATACCACGCACCTAAAATCGACTCAGTGTACCTGGAACAAAAGAGGAGATGGTGACAGACCTGGTCTGTTGCAGAACTGGGAACAGTTCTCTTCATCAGAGCCATCCTGACAGTCGCGCCTGCCATTGCAGAGGAACTCCCGAGAAATACATTCCTTCCCGTTCCGACAGGGGACAGAGGATCGGGTGCAAAGAAGAGGGGGTGGTGGGGGAAGAGTAGGAGGGGTGGTTGTGGCTGCTCCTTCAACCCCAGGATCTAGAATAAGCAGTTGCTTCAGCAAGTCAGTCCATTAGATTTCATTAATGAGGATGTGATTTTAGTGTCCTCCTCGTCCAGAAAACCAGGCTATGGCTGGGTAGCTACATCTTCGTACTTCAGAAGAAGAAAAACTGAAACTGACCCAAAGCCTAATATTTAGATTAAACGTGGTACATTAGCCCATCATCTAATGGCTTTGAATTTGGGCAAATTGTTTTCTCCTTTCAAGCCTATTAACTTTAACTTTAGGTTTTTGTTTTTTTTTGCCACCTGATGCTATATTCTGGGAGTATAAAATAAAGTAAGTTTCTGAAAAATGGGACTTGTTCTGTCTGGTTCCCTGCTATAGGACCTTGTGGTCTAGGATAGGGGCCAGCATAACGTGGACACACATTTGTTGAAATGTTTAAGTTACACTACGAAAAGTTACCAATTAATATTCTTTGGCAAGTATCATGACAACCTATTGGGTTGTCAGAAAAGTCATTGATGCATTTTTTCTGCGTTTTTTGTTGCAAAAATGCATCATGACTCTTCCGACAACTCAATAATAGATTTGTTAGTAGAATAATCAAAACTGGGTTTGTTGCCAAAAAAATAACTGTTTTTTGGCATACTTTACCTCCTATGCCTAATGCTTCTTAACCCTTAAGATCAGTTTAAGCTGACCAATGAGTCAAAAAGCTAAGGCAATTTAGACAGAAGAGGGAGATGAGAGGCCTCTATGGATTGGGTACATAAAAGAGGAATGCTTTTGTCCCTCTCTGTTCCTACTCTCCCTTGGGATTTCCAGCCACTTCTGCCGACAAAGTCCTCTGAATCCTGTGATAGGACTTCTTTTTTTTTTTCTGCCTCCTGATACAAGATCAGGTTTTTTACTATGTGCCAAAGGCTTATATGGAAGGAAAAAAAAAGCTAAACCAGCCTTAAGTCAGTTAATCTGAATGAAAAGATGAAGCTTCTACAGGAGAGCACTGCCCTTCCTGGCATCCACAGCTCCAGCGCCACTTCGCAAAGGGTCCTCCACAAGATGTTACTGCTATGAGAAAAGGGGGTTCCTTAGTAAAATCATTTTGGGAAGCTGCTTTAGAGCGAATCTGGTGGATCTCTTTATTGTCAGACTAAGAGCTTTGATACGCTAATGTGTGAGAGGAGTCTCAGAAGGGGCCATGCCGTGCAGGCTTCTCAGAGTATTGCTCAGGGACATGTGCCATTTAGCAACTTTGAGAACCATGTTAGATTCTTACTTTTCCAGGCATGGACAAGTTAGGGAGAAGGTCTGCTGTGCTGTGGGTTGGGACAATTGCCAATACAAACATAAAGATATCCAGGTTTTCATCCTATAAAAATACACTGAGGAGAGCCAGGTAGAGTGGGTCTTAAAGAATAACCCTACAGAGGAAGACTTGCCTGGAATGTCCAGGTTCTCTGCCAGGATGACCATTTTCCTTATGTTTGGCTCTTTTGACACTGAGAAGAGCTCCAGCGTCCTCCTGTTCCACAGCATAACAGCTGCTCCATTCATGGTCACCAGGTAGGGCTCGTGGGCCGCTATAACACCGTCACTCCAGGTCTTGTTCAAAGCATATGTTCTATTTTTTAGGAGACTCAGACTTTGCAACCCTAAGGAAGAGTCAAGTCCTTACAAGCTGATATAGAATAACTTGTGACTGCAAGTACCATTTGATTGAGGTTCAATGACCGCAAACTGAAAATAAACATAGATTCTTCCTATCAAGTTTTGTAGGTTTTAGTTTTATAGTTAAAGATAGTCCAATGAAAAGTTTAAAGCTTCAGAGAAGCAAGGGGCTTAGGTCGGCCATGTGGGCACATCAGATATGACTTTACCATCTTTCCATTAAATAACTGGTATAGCTGCTAGGCCTCAAGGATGGCTTCTCAAATCTGGCCTAAGGTACAACTTGTACCTGTTATCAGGTCATAACAGAAGCACCTGTATTTCATTTGCAATGGAAGTTTGGTTCCATTACTTCTTCTTATAGAAATAGAAACAAATGCTGAACACTGCAAAAAGCTACTATGTTATTTCTGAAGTTTTCTCTTTTAACTCTTAAGTCTAGGCTTATAGATGAGAACTGAGTTTGAAGTAAGCGACTTTGCCCAAACTTTAACTATAAAAATCAGAACTTAAGTTTATGTCTATCTGGTTCTAAGAATGACTGGAATCATTATACTAAAAGCAAGACTCTCACCCATCCCCTCAAGCGTCTTCCAATTCTACTGGTTATGTCGTGCTTACCTAACCCTCTGGTAGTCCAGAGGATGCTAGATGAGCCAAGGTCTAAAGCCACGCGGGTGTCTGCCGTCCAGGTGCCTCTCCAGACTTCCTGTTTGTTTTTGCCATCAAGGGTCATACTTTGCAAGTGTTTCCCACTTTCTACCCAGTAGAGCACCCTCTTCGGCCAATCGAGAAGAAGATGAAGTATAATGTTGTCCGTTCTGTAGAGGGTATGTGTGTCTGGGCCAGTAATTCTAGTCTTCTGAATAGCACTTCTGTCACAGGGCAGCCAGTACAAGTTCCCAGTTGATATGTCCACATTTCCTGAGCAGACTGTAAGGAGGAAGAGTAACTGCCATCAGAAAGGGCACTCAAATATGCCCATGGCCTGTCTTAAGCTTTGGGTCAAGGGTAGAAGGGAGACAATTGAGAGACACAAAGACCAGACAATTGAGAGACAAAAAGACCCTAAGAAGCCTACATGCCTGTTCGCATGATGAGGTCCATCATGCCTACTCTGGTTCCAGCACCATGTCTGTCATACGAGTTCATTTGATCCCTGCAATTCACTGAATTTTATAAGTTAGATATCTAAGTGGCAAGGCTTGCACTTGAACCCAGGCTTAGAACTTTGGATTCACATTCCTTCTTCATAAACTAAGTATAAAAATCAGTCAATTACACATCAACTGACTAGGACTAAAATTTCTATAGGAAAGCAGAGATTGAGCTAAAGTGACACCCACCAGTGTTATGAAAGGTCATCGGCAGAATAGATAGTGCAGAGATATACAACTAGAAGACATAGATAGGATAGGGACCAAGTATATATAAGTTATGAAGTGTTGATTTGTGTTTGTTTGTTTGTTTGTTTGTTTATTTTTAAGATTTTATTGGGGAATTGGTGGAGGGGAACAGTGTTGGGGAATTGGGGAAGGGGAACAGCCAAGTTGTTGTCCTTTAGTCTTAATTGTGGAGGGTGCAGCAAGCTCAGCTCCAAGTACAGTCACGCTGCTCAGCTCAAGGTGCTGTGTTCAATTAGTTGCAGGTGGGCATAGCCACCATCCCATGTGGGAGTCGAACTGGCAGCCTTGTTGTTAAGAGCGTGCACTCTATATCTTGAGCCACCGGGCAGCAGCTCAGCTCAAGGTGCCAAGTTCAGTCTTTAGTTGGGGGTAGGTGTAGTCCACCATTCAAACTTGCAGCCTTGTTGTTAGAAGCATATGCTCTCACCAGCTGAGCCATTCTGCCACCCTGTTGGCAGCTCAGCAGCAGCTCAACTCAGAGCACAGCGTCACTGACCCATGTGGTAATCCAACTGGTGACCCCATTGCTCAGAGCTCACACTCTTGGGCAAGCTCTTAACCAACTGAACCACTCGGCTGGCCCATGAAGTGTTGGTTTTTAGATAGAACTGAGTTAGGCACCAACTTACAAACATCCCTCCTCCTTCCATCCCTCCCACTGTAGCTATACAATCGGGTCTAAGCTAGGTATCACTTACTCTGGGATGCAGCATAGCATAAAGGTTAAGAGCAGTGTTAGGCTAGCAAGTCAGGCTGCCTTGTTTGAAATATTTTTCCAAAATAAGGTGTCAATTTCTGAGCCTCAGTTTCTACAAACATATGATAGGAACAGTGCTTCTCGCATAGAGCTGTTATGAGGATTAGAGTTAACACATATGAAAAGCTTAGTCTAATGTCCGTTATTTGAGAGCAGTGTGCTTACACACTGCTGTGTAAGTAGTAAGCTGGCTTATACAAGTTTATAACAGCCAAGTGGTAAATTCAGGAATTCTGTAAGCTTGGCATTCAATACAGCCATTATTAAAAACTAAATTACATCAAATTAAATCATATTTGAAACACAATTAAAATGCTCAAACCATCACTTAGCTATGTTCCTCCATCTTACTGTTAGCCATATTCTTGTTTACTGATGTCTATTGTCTCCGTATGGAGGAAACTCTACATTAATGACTGCTCCTGCACCCGCCTTCCCAACTCCATCCTTGACGACGGTACAGTCCTAGCTTGAAATCTGGCACTGTGGGAGTTTTTACACCACAAAAATTGGCAAACACTACAGGGGGTTTGATTTGGTTTTGGTTTTGGTTTCTAAACCAGGGACTAGCAAATGATGGCTCTTGGGCCAAATCCAGCTATGGTCTGAAAGTTTTAGTGGAACACAGCCATGGCCATTCACTTCCATATTGTCTATGGCTGCTTCTGTGATACAATGGCAAAGTGCCCAACAAGCCTAAAATATTTCTATTTGGTCTTTTACAGTTAGACGTTCACAACCCCTTGACAAGGCCAGAGAAAATGTTAACATTGCAGATGAAAGTGGCATGAGTCCTGTCTACACTCATTACACTTTAAATGCCACAAAAAATGAGGAAATATTTTTCTAGTATTTGAAAACTATTATCCAATTCCACAAGTAAATAATTTATGTTATGGACCAACTAATTCCAAATAGTCTTCATTGCTTCACTTTCATCTTGTTTATAGAAAGTGTCAAATGACATTCACATCAAGACTACATTCACTCAATAATGGCATCTACTTCTTTGTCATAGCAGATAGCAGTCAAGCATTTATTCATAATTGGGTTTTATTAAATCTTGATTGAATTGCAACTATAGATGGGCTACAGATCCAAGAATTCAGAATAAAAAAGCAATCTATGAAATCAGTTGGCTATACAAAATTTACAATAAAGGATGTTGTATACCTTATTATTTGTAAATTGTATTACACATCCTATATCAGTTTAAGCTTTATTATAACATATGTAGGTGGGAACATGCACACCTTTTATTCCAGAGAGGCAGTTGTTAAATATATCTCAGTATACCTGTGGGTATTAAGACCCTAAACATTAGGAGGTGACTGGTTAGCTCAGTTGGTTAGAGAGTGGTACTGATAACACCAAGGTTGCTGGTTTGATTCCTGCATGGGCCGCTGTGAACTGTGTCCTCCCTAAGAGTCAACTATGCCATTGTAGCATGAAAGCAATGTGTAACCAATGACCATGGCTGTTCCCCAATAAAATTTATTGAAAAAAAAAGAACCTAAACATTAACTACTAGGGTATGTTGATGAATAGGCAAGACATAGAAGTGGGGTATGGTGACAGAATGGAGAAGCCAGTACACACAGGGCTTAGTGTGCTGTAAGTTCTTCCTACTTCCTGGGTGTTAGGGTGGGAGCACGTCTTTACTCTCCCTCACATTTTCATATGAAGGAACTTGCCTAGAATTGTGCTTCTGAATTCTCCCCTCATTCCTCAAGTCACTCCTGCCCAGGAAAAAAGTGACTTAACATTGGCAAGTTAGTAAGAACAGACTGGCCACACTCGCTTCAGCTTTTCTCTTCTTCATTGGGCTCTGCCATCTGCAGAGAATATGTGCTCTCTCTTGAGTTAGATTTAACCTCAGCACTCCACAGATGCAAGGTTGAAAGTCCAGTTGCCAGAGTCACAGAATGTTCTTTGAGCAATTCTACACAGGTTCTTAAAGACATGCCCTCTTTTTTAAAACTGAATTTTGAAGCCCTCCCATTTTTTATTAGGAATTTCATCTGTATTTTCCAGTCTCAATTTTTGAGGACAAGATTAACACATCCAAGAGAAAACAACACAGATGTCAGTGTGCCTTGATGAAAGAATAAGCTGAAAGCTGATGCTCATGGGTTTTAAGGAAGCCCTGAGACCCCACAGGTTAAGAGCTCAGTCCCCCACTTCTGACACCAATCACAAGTCCCAGGTTGTCACCTGTACTTTAACTGACTAGTTTTAAATCAGGGTCCTCAGAACCCCCTGCTTAGGTTTGATAATTTGCTAGAATGGCTTACAGAACTCAGGGAAACAGTTTACCTACATTGCTGGCTTATTATATAAAGGATACAGATGAACAGCTAGATGAAGAGATACACAAGGGAATGTCCAAAGGGTCCCAAGCACGGGAATTTCTGTTCCTATTAAGTTGGTGTGCACCACTCTCCCAGCACAGGGAAGTGTTCCCCAACCCAGGAGTTCTCTGAACCCCATACTTTGGGGATTTTTATGGAGGCTTCATCACATTTGTATGATTGATTATTAACTCCATTTCCATCCCCTCTCCCTTCTCTAGAGAATGGGTATGGGGATGAAAGTTCTACACTTCTAATCATGGCCTAGTCTTTCTGATGACCAACCCCCACCCAGGAGCCACCAAGAGTCACCTCATTAGAATAAAAGATGCTCCTATCACCCAGGAAATTCCAAGGGATTTAGGAATTCTGTGTCTGATGATCCTATCATTCAGGAAATTATAAAGGTCTTAAGAATTCTGTGCTAGAAACTTGGGGCAGATAGATATAGATATAGATGATATAGATGGAGATAGAGATAGATATATTACATAATTTCAAAGCTACCTCCACAGGGATTGAATATTCAACACCAGAGGAAGCTCAGATAAAATTGTCAGCCTCTTACAAATCCTTGATATAATAATTGTCACACAGAAACCAATTAGCAAGGATTAGCCAGCTGGGGGAAGGTAACAGTTTAATTAAGTGGAAAGAAATTCACCAAGAGGGGTTTCCTAGATAGCCATCAGATGTATCACAAAGACCACTGCCCATTTCAGCTTCTCCTGAAAGTGTTCTAGGTCAGGTACTGGAACCCCCATGTGCCAGCCAGGTACTGTGCTTGCCCACAAGACTCTGGGTAGAGTCTACTGCTCTGCCCACATATTTCAATACAGCACTTTTTGCAGTAAAGCATGTCTTTGGTACTTAGAGTACACAGGGCACAGACATTCAGAAACTGGAGAGCTCAGGTCTCAGTTCTCCTTTATAAAGTAGATGTTTGCATTAGGCTGAGTACAAGGAGCTAAGAGTGAGGTGTAGCATTTAGGTGTGTGGGAGGGGAGAGAAAGCATAGATTATCATATTAAGAAAATATCTTGCTAGCTCTCTCTGAAATCTGCATTGCAAAGTACATCTAAATTAGTGTAACAAAATCTGCAATGCAAAATTGAAGTATTTAAGGTCCATTTCTATCCTACCCAGACTTAAGGCCAGAAAAACAGAATTTTAAAAGCTTGACCATTGATCATGGGATTTCCCAACTCATGGTAACCTTTTAATAGTCTGCACATCCCTGATAAGAACAAGGGTAAATCAGGGACTCTTAATATTTAAATTAGTTAAAAACCACTCGCTGGCATTAATGTTGATTCAGATTAGGAACAGGTAAGTAAGTTTTTTGGGCCCTAGTAAATTTTAGAGCCAGAAAATAAAGAAAAAATGAAAACCAGCCACCCCAACTTACCTGTACGCTCCACCCAAATCTCTTGCATTTCTCCTGAATAGCCAGTTGAGCAGAACAGATGTCCCTGGGCATTTGTCCAGTAGATGAGGTTTCTCTTCCAGTCAATGTCCAGTAGATAGATGTTCCTAGGATGCTCTTGAAGTAGGGTCCTCTCTATTGCAGTTCCCATAAAACCAACTTTCAACAAGTAGAGACGTTTGCCAGAAGAAAACACTAGTTTTAACTCTACGGGAGAAAAGGAGAGATGTACTGTTGGACCATTTGTCAGACAAGCCCCACCCTCCCTTCTTGAGCAATGCCCCTCTCTCAAGCGGAGGCACCCCTAGAAAAGGAACTTTAAATAAAGTTCCCTTTATCAAGGGAAGCCCTTAAGCACCCATGAAAGCCCTATCTTCTTTAGAGAAGGGAGTCTTTTGAACAAATAAAAATGTGAGGTGTTGCTCAG
Source organism: Hipposideros armiger (assembly GCF_001890085.2). NCBI lineage: Eukaryota > Metazoa > Chordata > Mammalia > Chiroptera > Hipposideridae > Hipposideros > Hipposideros armiger. The sequence goes on along the minus strand of NW_017731501.1, from coordinate 1,750,235 downwards.
CTTCCCCAAGGCTCTAAGTCTTCTGAATTTCTGCTGAAAGGTTAACACAGAATCATGAGGGTTAGGGCTGGAGTGCTAGTTCATTTGATTCAGCGATGTCTTCAAATCCTTGCTGATAGCACATGAGTCTCAGCACAAAGCATTTTAAACTCTACTGCCTATTTAAAGAAAAGTTACTTGGCTATTTAACTGTGTATGTAATGTTCAAACTATGATTTAAGCTGGTCTTGAGTTTGGCCTATCAGTTTGTGACACCAGGATTGCATCCCATGGCTACCCTGTGGAGTATGTTTTGTAAAGGTAGTGAGAACATGAACATACTTACGTCATTTATTCTTCTTAAAACCTCAATGTTCTGTAGACAAATGTCAAGTAATTTGGATAGAGATATTTAATGATTATATGGCCTTTCATATTTCAAAGATGGAACAGCAGCATGAAGGATTCATGTTAACAATATTGAAGTACACACCGTTCACAAATATAAGTCAGAACACACAATAGTCCTGAGACTATAAAGAATTTCTTTCTTACACCAACTTAGTCATTATTTTTTCATGTAACATTGAATGGGATAAGCTATGTTTTCCTGTTTTAAAACTAATCAAACCTAACTATCCATTGAAGGATAAATATACAAAATGTAGTGTGTATGGTGTGTGTGCATATATTTCATATGTGTGTGTGTGTATGAATATGTGTGTATGTGTGTATGTGTGTGTATCTATCTATCTATATATCTATATATCTATCTATATATATATATATGATTATTATTTAGCCTTAAAAAGAAAGGAAATTCAATGTTACAATGTAGATGAATCTTGAAGACATTATGCTAAGCGAAATAAGTCAGTCACAGAAGGACAAATACTGTCTGATTCCACTTACATGAAGTAACAAGAGTAGTCAAATTCATAAAGACAGAAAGTAAAATGGTGGTTGCCAGAGGCTGGGGGAGAGAGACATGGGGAGTTGTTGTTTAATGGGTACAGAATTTCAGTTTGGAAGGATGAAAAATTCTGGAAATGGATGGTGGTGATGGTTGCACAAAAATATGAATGTACTTAGTGCCACTAAACTGTACATTTGAAAATGGCTAAAGTGGTAAATTTTGTTATGTATATTTTAGCACACACACACAAAACCATAATTGAGGTCTTTTGAGTTATCAAAGTAGGTTGTCAGTATAAATGTGATTGATCCAAAAATGGAAGCTACATTATTTCCAGGCCTACCTGGCATATGCCCCCTAGAGCCAAGTCCATTTCACCCAGCATACTTACCACTACATGTACCGGAAGGTAAAAGAAACATCCCTTCTGGACAAACACACTTATAGCCCTTGGGAAGGATGGGGGACAGGAGACATAAGTGGCTACAAGAACCTGGAACACATGCTGGGTATCTGCCTATTTTAAAATAGAAATAGGTTAGATACAATTTCATATTTATTTATACACACTCGTTTAAAATTTAATACTAAAGGGGAGTTAAATCAGTTTTACCTTAAGAGGGATCCCAATATACTTGTTACCTTCTAGGTTAGGCATGCTGACCTTTGAACTTCTATCTTTCAGATAGTGACAATTACCTATATATTGAGCTTGGGCCAATAAAGTCTCAACCAACAGCATCTTCTCCCTCAGAGTTAAGGCAAAATGACTGTCTAAACTGCTTACAGGAAGACCCCCTTAGAAGTAAATAGTGATCTAGGCTTTCTACTTTGGTTAATTTCTTGGACCCCTTTAAGAAGCAATAGCTGAGTGTTAATCTGACATACAATTTCAGATTAACAAAAGCTTTTAATTCCTAGTCCATGAATATTTGACTTCCTTCTATAAGCAGAATGCTGGGCTTGGTTTAATTTTCTGTTATCCATTGACATTGTTAGTTAGTAATTCTAATCCTGCTGTGAATATCTTACTACCCTGTTTTGTGTATTTCAGACATTTAAAACTCTGGTAACTATACTGGACAAGCACAAGATACATGCTTGGAATGAGTTTCCCAGTAGATGCCTTTGTTCAGTTCATCTTACTTAGAAGTCCTATGTAAGTCTAGAATCATATCCAGACTATTTCCCCTGCCTCAAAACAGCAAGTTCCAACAACAGACCAAGGTAGGAATTTAGGTAGTTTCCATTGAGTGTGCTGATTCATAAGCATTTCAAAAACAAGTCGTGGACTTACCCTTAGGCTGTTGGGATTTGTGGAGGACTGAGAAAGCAGATATGGACGCATTTAGCAGCACCACTCTTTCCTGTGGAGTGTGGGGTGAAGTATAAAACATCTGTGCTTTATTTGTCCAGAAGAAAGAGTTCTCAAACACAGCTAGTCCTACTGGATCGTCATCTTTTAAGAAGATCTTAGGAAAGGTGTACCGCCCACTGCCATCCACGTTCACCGTCTCTATGGACTGAAGGGTTGGAGAGTCTCATGAGAGCACGGAAGCACTAGCAAGAGGTACTGACAATGTTAGTGCATCTCTGTTTCTTGGACACTGATTAAACATCTTCATGTGATAACAACATGATAGAGACGAATTCACCTTAGTATTCATGGAGGCAAATGCCCAAACGAGTGGATCGGACTGCTTCTTCTGCAAAGTGGGTCACAGATATGTGGTATAAGATGCTACTATAACGTATCGTCTGCATCTAGACATCGTACCAGCTCCTTTGGCTACCTTCTCCACCTGCCTTCTGAGGTAGGAATTTTATCTCTTTTCAGAGAGGGCAATGGGAACTCAAAGAGGCACTGTAAGTAGCCAAAATTACAGCTGGAAGTAATAGGCTTAAAAATATGACGCCCAAGCCTATGCTCTCAGCCACCATGTCATACTGGTGTTTTAGTTTGTGCTTCCAAATATGAGATAATATTAAGAACTAGAAACATGAGTACAAGACACTGAAGTACCTAAGTATCTGCATGCTTTCAAGGAAGTACTCTGCCATCTTAAAAGATTTTGTATCCTAGGTACAATATAGAACATGACCTATGTTATCAGGAAATTCCAATGCTAAGTTTGACTGTAGAGTTTTTTTAAGAAAGTCACACTAAGTCTCCCAACCTATGTTGATACAGTTTGGCTCTACCTAAAGATACTGGGCAATTATAGCTTGCTTTTCTCAGTTTTCACGACCAGAAAATGCTTCACCGAGTTGATGTTTAAGACTTAAGAGAAATTTGTACTTACCCACAGTCATCCCAAACCTCAACCAAAAGGGTTTACCTTTTCCTCTTGACCTCTCTATAGTACCTTTTTATATTTACTGATCCAGTACAGCCTGCCAGTCACGTGGTCAAGTGTCAGTCCTATAGGTTCCTCCATGTTTATAACCACAAGCACCTTCCTATCAGAGCTGTCCATTCCTGCAGTTTCAATAGTGCTCATGCCTTTCTGACCTCGATTTACCCAATACAAGTACCTGAGAAAAGCAAAAGCACAAAGTGTTGGAGAATGCCTTCAGTTGCACATATATTGTTCTGAACAGCTGGGCTCCCTCAGCTCTCTTATACAGACTTCACATCATTGCACTAAGAATGTTGGAGATTTCGGCTCTTAGACTCAGTAGACTTTGAAAAGTTTGGCTCCATAATATTGAATTTAGATTTCAAATTTAAGACTTGTTTGGAACAAATGGGACCTAGGTTGGAAATGTTAAAGTGTTCTCTTATCAATGTAACTATCTAAGTTTACCAATGATTTTGGATATATTCCAAAAGAAACACTACTTACTTCTTTGCAGGAAACACGAGTAGCTGTTCTGGCACAAGATCCTTTTCCAGGATTTTGACGTAGCCTCTGCCATCACTTAAACCAGCACAGATGACCCTTGCAAAGCTGCTAGCCCAATACAACTGTCCAGTGAACCAGTCCAAAGAGACACTGTTCACTGTTTTAAGTTCTGGGGACACAGGAGACAGTATTATGTGCCTGTATTCTTCTGCACCCATCTTATCTTGAAAGAAGAGACTCAGACAAAACTTTTCTACAGCTTCTGACTTCAAACTATACAATGAGGCAAACAGGACACAGGGAATACCTGCTAAGGTGTTTCCAACACAGAGTGGGCAGTGTGGAAAGACCTTAGCAGAAGCATAACCAAAGAATCCAAAAGAATGTGGCCTCAGTTTGGGGCAATATTTAATACAGAAGTCTCAGGTGAATTGTTATGAACTCTATCTCTTCACTGCTATCAGGGGATTTCTATGTGCCCAGGGCTATGCTAAGCACTTTTTCATATGCACTGTCCAGTTTAATCCCCACATTTACACAGTGAGGCAAGTGCTATTACCCTCATCTTATAGAGGGTGATTCAAAGAAGTTAACAACTTGCTCAAGGTCACATATCTAGTATGGAACTAAGACTAACCTTGGCGTTAGCTTCCAAAACTTTCTGTACTGCTTACCAGTGATTTAACCCTCAGGTTATACTCTACAAAGCTCCTATAGAGCATACAAACTACATAGTCTTATCTCAAATTGGGATTTTATGTACTCTTATGATTCATGATAAATGAGTCACAGAGGAAGGTGCCTGGATAAATACATATGCTTCTTACACTATGTTTAAGTAGCTTTAAGAAGCGAGGGCTCTTCACGTCAAGAAATATACCTGGATAGAGAGAAACAGAGCTTGGCTTTCCAAGGACAAACACATTTAAGACTTCATCTACCCAAAAATACATGCTTCTGTCAAGATCATATGCAACAGAAGTAGGCATTGATTTTATAGGTATCAGAGTCTCAAAGATGCCTGTTCTTCGATCCAGGATGCCAAGC
>NW_017731501.1:1733175-1740963 GCF_001890085.2 Hipposideros armiger | reverse complement strand
GCGAGCGCATCAGAGACGGGCTAGAAAGCGAATCCCACTCGACCTGGATGTTGGGGATTAGGAGGGTGCGCCCTGCGCTCAGGTGTGGCGAGAGCGTCCTTTCCCACGCGCTTGAGGATCAGAGAGGGAAAGACACCGAATTCTTCCGCAGAGTGCCCCTACCCTCCCATCCGCCGCAGGCGTGTACGGGATAGACGGCAGAGAAACAGGGTCCACGAGATTCACCTGGAGGTCCCTTCAGAAGGCCAGCCTCGCCCTCCTAGATAAAAGGTCACCGCACAATGTGTGTTTGGGGGTGTGTGGCTGAACACCCAGCAAGGGTCCCCAAGTTCTCCTCCGCCCCCTGCCCCTGTAGCGCCCCGCAGCCTGCGCCTCCTGCTCCCTGCAGAGCGGTGTGGGGTCCCTCCCCAGCGCGCGCACTAGCCCCACTCACCGGCCTCGCAGCCCCTGAGGCAGCCTAGCGCGGCCAGCACCGGCAGCTGGAACAGAAGGAACGCCCGGCGACCCATGGACTGGGAGAGGACTGAGCGTGGGAGACACCGCGCTGTGTGCGGTGCTTCCAGGCTGGAGCCGCGCTTGCCTGAGGAAACCCCGGGCGGGGGCACCGGAGGCGGGCTTTATTCCTGTTCCCGCCGCTCATTGGGGACGTCTGGGTGGGGGCGAGGGGCTGGGAAGAATTGGCGCCGTCGCTCCGTGGGGGAGCACCGCCCAGGTAGGAGCGGAGGCTGCAGGGACGTCGCTGAGTCTCTTGTCCGTCTCTCTCCCGCTCCTCGGGGAGTGGCCAGGATGCCGGGCCCTTCTTGCAATGAAACAGCAGACATCCAGCTGATTCAGGGCCCTTGCCACAGTTGGGGACAAGGCAGGGGTGGTCAGCGACACTTAACTAAAAAAGTCTTTTCAAACTTTGATATGCCCAAGAATCACCTGATATCTCCTTAATACGCAGACTCCGCTTCTGCAGGTCTGGGGCGGGGGTGTGTGAGATTCTAACAAACTCACAGGTGATGCCTCTGTTGCTAGTTTTCAGACCTCACTGTGAAAAGCAGGGGTTCCGTAGTTTCCAAACTGAGGGCATCACTGTTACTGCTGTTTTGGGGGCTGTTCTCTGCGAGAGGACCCCCTCCTTATCTCCTGTCCTCCCAGCACACCTGGAGAGAATTAGGTTATCATGACCCTGGGTCTGTAATGACAGCTCTGAGATGTCAGTCTTCTTTGGTTGGTGAGCAGCAAACTGTGCATAAGAAAGGTAACAGCACAAAAGCCCTGAAAAACACCATTTATGCCCTTAGAGTCTGAATCGCTGCCAGGAGTGGAATGCTTTAATCAACAATTGGACATGGAATGGATTGAATTTGATGGGTCCAAACCAGAGTCAAACATAATCCTGGTCGGGTGGTAGATTTATAGCACTGGAAAAATTTAGAGGTCATTTTATCCAAATGCTGCTGTTTAAGGAGGAGATGATGAATAAAAATGAGAGTTTGTGACACATTCCCACAGGCACAGACCACACCCTCCCACCCTCTTCCTTAGCTAAGCTGTGACATTCCTTCTTTCCCATATATGAGAAATCAGTGTCACATTCTTGGAGAGAAACACGATGGAGTTATAATTTAGAATGTAACACTGGCAAGGAACATTTATAGTGTTTGGGAATGAAAGGCAGCAATAAAACACTAGGAAAAAATAGAAACGGAGAAGTGAATTGCAAAGTGCCTTCTTCGATTTTATTTGCAACACAGTACACCAACAGCTTTCTTTTAAATCATACCTCCTCTTCATGTTCACTGCTGGTCCCATCAAACCACACTTTGAAGGCAGCAGAAGGCCATATGCTCCCAAGATTTCTTTAAATTTGTTTTAGGCTCTGATTGCATAAGCTTTCTGCTTATAACAACAAGCTCCTGAGATGTCATATTGATTTCTGCTGAAATGATGCTGCTTTGGAACCATATTACTTCAGATGCTTAATGGTGTTCCATGACACAAATAGTGCAATTCAGGGTTATAAGAATACAGACAACTTTTCCACACAGGAAGTCATTGAAGCTAGTGGTAAGTAGCTGGAACTGGATATGATAGACCTGGGTTTAAATCACAGCTAAATGAAATTATATATACATAGAGATGGCAGCTTTATTATTGTTATAAACAGTNAAAACCACGAGAACCAAAAGTACTGGCCAAGTGCATAGCAGTAAGGGCTGGTTTTCACGAGAACTGACAGTGCTGACCAAGTGCATAGCGGCAAGGGCCAGATATGGACGAGTACGTGATCCAGAATGGGAAGTGCTTACCACACTGCTCGTCTGTCCCATCAGGGCACTCTTGCTCTCCATTGCAGAGCCAGGCCACAGGAATGCATCTCTCACCACATGCAGCTTGCCTTGTCATGTTACAATGTGCTTCATCTGCATTGGACGACCAAGAGGCAAAGCCATGAGGGCTCCTGGCTTCCTTGGGTACAAGAGAGCACCTTCTCATGATAAGCTGCAGTCAGTGGTCATTTTGGAAGACCTTTCTCCAATTAATACCCAGGAGAACACTAGGGCATTCGTTACCCTAAATACCCACACGAGTTTGCCAGTGACGATCTTTGGGATCAGTTCTTTCTGGTGCTGTGGAGATGTTGCTGGAGTACTGCCATTTGCCTCCTTGTTTTCCTATTAGAATGGGGCACACTTAACACTTGTGTTTATAGGGTTATGTGAACTTCTTCCACCTCTGGTTTGGTCTTAAAGACTCAGTGTATGAATAGTTGCAAGTTTAGAGGTCTAGGTTCAAAGTACTTGATTCTTGTTTACTCTTAGACATGTGAAGACACATCTTAAAATGAGATTTGGGTGTTTGGGCCTACACACTATCTTTATAAAAATGCCTCTAAATAGCCTGGTTACAAATATTTGCAAGTTTTCAGTTATTGGTAAGAGGTTGATCTGTACTATCAGTTTTATTTAAGTCGTGAACCTGTGTTTATCAATCTTGAATGATAAGTGGTCAAAAATAAGCCTGTTATGGACCGTGGTCCTCAGAAGGACGCTTCAGGAAAGGCTGGCTGTGATTAATTTACAATACGGTTCTAACTTTCAAAGAGAAAAAGCCAATCCTTGGTTCCCACTAAACATAAGCCACATGATCTGTACTAGTAGAGGTCTGTGCCAAGACCCAGCAGAACTACTCCCAGGGGCAATTTGTGCACATGGAGTGGAAAGTGGTACACAAAGCTATGTAATGGAAATTGACAATGGGAGGTCACTGTGTAAATATACCTTCTTGGGTAAGGCACCATGTCTTCATCTTATATTTGTATCCCTCTAATATAGTGCTTTCAGCAGTTACTCAATGTTTGCTTTTTTAAGGCTAGCTTATAAGAACTATTTTTTAAAACAATTTTACTGGGGAACAGCCATGGTCATTGGTTATACATTGCTTTCATGCTACAATAGTATAGTTAACTCTTTTAAGGAGGGCACAGCTCACAGTGGTCCATGCGGGGATCGAACCGGCAACCTTGGTGTTATCAGCACCATGCTCTAACCAACTCAGCTAACCGGTCACCCTTATAAAGCTATTTTAAATAGAACATCCAGGAAGTACTGATTATTAATGGATAAATAATAACTTTGCCATCTACTCACATACCATCCAGGTAATCTCACTTAACTCAACCAAAACCATGAAATTGAGAGCAGATGATGTCACCAACCACTACTACAAGGGCACAGGCTCAGCTGTCAGGCTACCCAGGTTGGAGTTTTGGTTAGCCCACTTACTAACAACACAACCTTGGGAGGGTTACTTCCTCTCTCTGGACCTCGGTTTTCTTGTCTAGAAAATGAGGCTAGTAAATAAGTAATCCTAAGAAGATTCAGGGGTTATATGAGCCCAAAGCCACTTGGCACAGTACCTACCACATAAATGCTTATACAGCATTAATTCTTTTGCTCCCTCTTCCAGCAGATCCTTTCAGGAGGATCCCAATTGCAGTCAGCCCTCAAAGACTCACACTGCTAAATGAGTCACACCTTGAAAAAATGTTTAGCCCTGGTGATTCTCAGTCTGGAGACCAAATATGCATGTATTAATAGATTCTACATATTATCTGCAGATGGGTCTCAAACATTACTTTCCAAATTTAGGTAGATGCTTGCTGTGAATAAACAAGAAATTTATTTGTTAACATAGTTATTTATGCATTAAATTTATGGTAGCTTTTTCATACTCTGTCAATACACAAAGCAATATACAAAGGATCATGTGCTGTTCCAAATCAGACATTATAAAGATGTCTTCATACCAGAAGGCGTTGGAAAGCATAGCTTAGTAAAGAACACAAATAACTTTAATCCTTTTTCAGGAGTAGAGCAAACAGACCCCACAGAGCAAGGGCTTACTGCCACAGCAGATCTGCTCCACCGGGTGAGGCAAAAATTCGAATGGTTAGCATCCCTCCTGGAAAACAAACAACTCGGGCTTTAAACGGCACCTCCTCCAAACNCTTCCTCAGTCTTCCCTCTGTTAAATCCTTAGAGAATTTGCCACTTTGTCTTGAACAAATCATTTGCCTCCCAGTGGCAAATCTGTGTTCTTTTTAGGAGTAATATAGTTTGAGGTGTTTAGTCTGTTTCCCTAAAGCTACACCATGAAAATAACTCCCAAAGTTTTACAGCTCGGGGAACATTTGCTCACACTCAGGAGACCAAAGCCAAGGAGTGGAGCTTATAAAATGTAAGGGACCCATCACTGAAGGATAATTGCTTGTGTAGGACTTTTAGTCCCAGCATTCCCTCAGAGCATGGATCCCCCCCGCTGCCCCCCGATAACTAAGGCACCAAGTTATTTAATCTCCTTCTCCCCCCTCCCACATAAAGCCAAGCAATTGGGTTCTTACCACATGTAGAGGGCTCATCAGTACCATCTGCACAGTCTGCTTCTCCATCACACATCAAGGATTCTAGGATGCATTTCCATTTATCACATCTAACCATGCCTTCTGGACAGGAGGCTGTACAGGAAGTTAAGCATTCTTGTTCACTAACAGTTACGGGGCGGTGGGGAGGAGTAGGAGTAGACAAATCTTACAGTAGGTAAGGTGGCAATCTTTCTATAACCCAAGGAAGTCTACGTAGGAAAGAATGTTTTATCTTTTTAAGCAGAGCATTCAGGGAACTGGGACTTAAGACTTGAAAACAAAGATGTTAAGACATCTGGGCACCAGGTTAAAACAGTATTAAAACTGAACTGAACTACTGGGCTGTTGGAAAAAGTCATGACGCATTTTTGCAGTGAAAAACATAGAAAAAATACGTCATGACTTTTCCGACAACCCAATAGTATTAAATTTTTCTAATTAAAATGGTATTAAAGTCAGTCAATACTAGCCCTAAAAGACATATTCTCTTAAGAAACTAGGTTTATATCTTATTATAAAAATGTTAGAATCTCAATATATTCAATATTGCAGATTTAACTCTAGATAGGTAAGACTGAATGGGATTGAGGTTCATTGAGTAGTTGGAGCTTCTACCCTTATTGTGCATGTGAGGTAAAGAAAAGGAATGTGTTACTCGCCAAGTTCTTTGGGGGTTTCCCCCTTTAATGAGGAATTCTCCCCCTCCATAATTCACTACACAGGATGTCAAGCATCTGTTAGGAGGCTTCCTTCATACACTGGTGCTCAGGTGTTCTAGCCATTGGCCATAACTGAATTGTGGAAACATTCTAGGCAATGCTTTGAGTGTCCATTCAAATGCTTTGAGTTGCTATTCAAGCACTGTTTTATGTTTCCATGGATAACTAAATCTTGGTTATTGCTAGGAAACATCTTGTTTTTAGATATAGGATGCTAGTCTCAGTCATACGAATTAAAATGCAACTTGCAAAAAGCAGCCCACCAGAAACGACCTTCCCTTTAAAAGAAAGGGGGAGGGCGAGACTCACCACAGACTTCCTCATCCGAGGAGTCACCGCAGTCATTGATGCCGTTGCATTTCCAGCTCTCCATGACACACACCTTGTTCTTGCACTGCCACTGCCCAGCCAGGCAATGGAGCCAGGGGCAGTGTGCTTCATCAAACCCATCTTCACAGTCCATATGGCCATCACAGAGTTCCCAAGCATCACGGCACTGAGAATTTCCTGGACACTGGATTTTTTGGTCTGGACATGCTGTCAATATCTCTAAAAGACAGGAGTTGGCTCAGTGAGAGAGAAATGCTATACTACGGACTTGTTTATTTAGGGATTTATGGTTTAGTCATGGACTTAATGTATAGAAAACCAAGAATTGAGAGGGATGATAATAATTGGAGATATAGCCACAACTTTGTATACTTAAGTTTCACCCCAAAGAAGTTAGGAAAAAAAAAAGTCAGTAAAGCTAATAATCTATTTTAGGTAATTCTGAAAAATGGAGAAGTGGGTAAAAAGAGTCACCTGTAACACCTGAGCCAATTTAACACCGGGTTTAACACATATGGCATAAGGCTATGTAGTGATTTGGTTGTTTCACTTTTACTGTTGATATTAATCAGTGCTGTTAATAAACAGATTATGACTAGAGATTAAAAAATAATAAGTGGTACACACCACAATTAACCTCATCGGAGCCATCTAAGCAGTCACCAACACCATCACAAAGCCAGCTCAGAGAAATACATTTCCCATCATCACACTGCCAGGCTCCTGGATGTCCGCGACATATTTCTTCTGTGGTCCAGCAGCAGTGTTCAAGAAGAGGCAGAAAGGTAGAGGTGTTTGTCAGGACACAATTTGGGTTTCAGATTAACTATTTTCATCAGCTATGGAATAATTAATTCCTGATTTGCCACTGGAGTCACTCCAAAACTTGCCTGTCCTTTTCATGTTACCCCTTACGATATAATAGTACCNCAAGTAAATGAACACAGTAGTTGCCTACATAGCCTCATTTTGGGGAGAAAAGTACGGGCCATTGAGGTGGGGAAAGAATTGAAAACAAACCTGAACCCTTTTTAGTGGTTTGCTGATTGTAGAAGCATGGACAAAGTAATTATGAAACTATTTTGGATGTATTAAAGGATTGAGCAAATGACTAAACATGTTGTTATTGTTGGGAGCCAAGTTCTTACTGTGGAAGAAGGGACATGCAAATACAACTTCACTGTCAAGTCTGGGGCAATTTGAGCACCGAAATAGTTGAGTACTGAATTACAAACCATTGAAAATCTAGGGATTAATGAGCCACGCTTATAAAATAGATGATAGACAGATAACAAGGGAGGTCTCTTGTTTACAGTAGAATACCAAGAGCTAACTGGCAAATATGCAGGGAGTGACAGAGCTGGCAAATCACTATTTTGCAAACATCCTCAGTAATGATTGGATCAGGCAAGCATCTTCAATAGATGATAAACCTGGGGGGAGTTTTGATAAGGAGCAGGATAGTTGCAAGGCAGTAAGGTTTATCATTACAGACTACTTATAAGTTTCAAGGGAGAAAAACAAAACATAACTATAGAGTGGAGAATAAGACAATAGCTTGTATAGGTGCTCAAAATGAGCATCACAATGGAAGGCTGGGAGAGACTGCGGGAGGGCAGATAAGATATCCTGAGGAAAACACAGCCTCACTTGAGCAGAATGAGCTGAGAATGCTTAAGCTGAATCTAATCATGGTGGACTAATCAGAAAAACACAAAATAAACAACACTCTATTTTTAGATATTCAGGGGGTCTGTATTATTTAAACACGTTAAATGTCATAAAATACTGAGAAAGGCTGGAGAGAGTTCCAGACTAAAAGAGGCT
>NW_017731501.1:1730119-1731107 GCF_001890085.2 Hipposideros armiger | reverse complement strand
GGGCCCCGGTTCGGATCCCACATATGAGGGCCAGTGACACTGCCCCCTACAGCTAAGATGCTGAACAACAGCTCAACCTGGAGCTGGGCTGCCTGGAGTCACCAGCAATGGCATAGGCTAGAGCCCCTGCTGCAGTGGGTTGCCATGGCTACTGTGTGTAGCCAGCAGCCAGCGTGAGCGGCCAGCAACCGTAGTGAGCGGCGGTCCAGAAGCTGGCGACTGATCTGCCTCACCCAGGAAGAGTGCAATGATGGTGCCAACTTGGGCCAGTGAAGCAACATCCCCCACAACTAGACTGAAGAACAAAAAGGACAGCAACTCTTCTGTTCCCCTTCTCCTAATTCCCCAGCACTGTTCCCATCCCCCAATCCCCCCCCAAAAAAAGATAGAGGTATCTGATATTACTAGACTTTTGAAAATATGGCTGGATAGTTCATTTACCAGAGTTTTACTTTCTCCCTCCTCACACCCTTTTCTTTTCCTCTGCCTTTATTTTATGTATGTATGTATGTATGTATGTATGTATTTTTTTGTGGTGGTAATTTTTGTTGTGTTGACTTGGTTCTAATTTAGGTTTGTTCTGGTAATATTTGAAGACCAGTCCTCATCTGTTTATATAACAATAACAAAAAGTACTGCCCACTGAGATCTGAGCTGAAGAGGAGAAAGCAAGCAGGGGTGTAGAAAGGAGGAGACCTGATTTCTTTTTCTTGCCCAGCTGCTGATTAGCTCCATGACATTTATGAAGCTTTTTAGTCTCTCCAGACTTTATATATAAAATCAGATGTTGGAAATTGGTCCTCTTTCAGATCTTTTCAAACTTGAACATTCTACGCGTCGAAATCTAAAAGCATGTAGTTACAAACATCTAAAAACACTCTTGAAGACCTATAATATTCTGAGCAAATACCAGGTTAATGGATTCTGAGAAAATATCAGATTAAGGCTACATTTCTGGACCTTCCATCTTCCCCGCTCCTTGTTAGGA
>NW_017731501.1:1725629-1727554 GCF_001890085.2 Hipposideros armiger | reverse complement strand
AACAGATACAATAAATACAGGGGGTGCCAAAAATATGTATACACATTTTAAGAAAGGAAAACTGTATTAAAATTGTAATACTCAATATATATCAATAACAAAAGATAAATACAAGTCACGTTTGACTTCTGCAATTACAAGAAATGCTCAAAGTGGTTACCATCAGTCTCCAGACACTTCTGATTACGGAGAACTACTGCTTGAGTAACGTTGACCAAAGTGTCCACTTGTATCGCTGTGCATACCATTGCAATTTCTTCACACAGGACTGTCAGTGTAGCCGGCTTTCTATGGTACACCACATCCTTTAAGGTCCCCCATAGTTAGAAATCAAGGGGTGTTAAGTCAGGAGAATGTTCTCGAATTTTAAATACCACTTCAAAATAGTTTTGTGCTCCTCGGACAACAACCGTGCTTCCACCATTTTCTTTGACTGTCCTTCCTGTCGCATGGTGACACTAGCATTCATTTGATTAATGCCATCTTTTGAGCAAACATCAAACTACACATTGCTACAGTAATTCAATTCAACTTCGAAAAGTAATACATAGACAACATCTTTAAAAATGTGCATACATCTTTTTGGCATCCCCGGTAAGGAAGAAGGAAGGTAGGAAATCAAACCTATCAGAACAAATGTGAACAGTTTACATTCCAGTATCAGATGACAAGGACTCTCAGACTGGGTTCAGGAACAATATCAAGCTATATGCTCTCTCCAAGAAACATATCTAAACATTTTCACAGTAAGTTTGAAAATTAAGGGATAGGTAAAAATAAATCAGGCATATGCAAACCAAATATCCAATGACATGAAATTCAAAAGCAGTAATTTTGATATAATCTATAGGGAACCATATGTGTTTACAAGTGATGAAGAATCATTTTATATTGTCCTATCTTCTGTTTAGGATCTGCACTGTTTCCTTAGCAACCCAGTCAAAAAAGGTGAATTTGTTCCAGCATAAATAACATTAATGATTTATGATGTCTATCAGAGGCCATAATTTCAAAGCTCTCTCTCATTAAATGTTGAATAATAATAATGCCTTAATGCTGAGAATAATATTCAAATTATATTATCATTATATATAATTATACATGTGATCCTTTATGTTAAAATGTTATATATATATATATGTTATATATAAATGTTATATATATATGTATGTGTTTTTTACATAAAGGGTATGATTTTTACATAAAGGAACGTTTTTACATATCCTTTGGAGTTTGTACTACTGATCTCAAATATCTTCATTCACACTGAAGAATAGATAGAATGGCTTCAAATAATGTGTTGAATCCACTAAAATTATAGCTGCAAAAATCTTCCAGGTCTTTTTTTGTAAGTCGCTAAAACTATGGAGAGGACCCATGGCAAATCCCGTTCCGCTATGCTGACTGGCTTCTTTTTCCATGCCTGAGTTTATGCTGCCACCTACAGTCTCAGTCTGGGCACAGCATTTTGCCCGTAAGGCTATTTTCACACTTGCCAATGGCCCCTTAAATATTGTACACGTGGCGTCTTGCACAATGAATACAAATATGAAGCCTCGAGAAAGGCAGTTGAGTCTCCAATCCAGGATCTACAGACGTATATCTTGTACATGTCAGGGAGGAAAATGACACGATTAATTCATACCAGGAACAGGTTCCCTTGCAAGGCCCTGAAATGACCACTGAGTGTGGAATCCCAGGATCACACAGTCTTCCCAGCCTGGAAATTCAACTTAGTCGATAGTCAACTGTGCTTCTCCTTCCCAAGCTGGTGAGAGGCTGCGATGAGCCCTCACCCAGGCCACACTGTCACTCCACAAGGAAATAATAATGACGGTAATCACAGTAAACACGGGCATTTATTTCATGCTTCCTCTGTGCCAGACACCTTATCGGTGCATTATCTCATTCATTCTTCACAACAA
>NW_017731501.1:1722409-1723143 GCF_001890085.2 Hipposideros armiger | reverse complement strand
ATAGAGGCTTCAGTAACAACTCAGTGAGGCAAGATGAGAAAGTACCAAATGACAAAAGGTTCAGAAGAGCGGCAGCCGTGGACATGCACAGCCCAGACCCCCTGCGGCAGGCAGCAAGGTGACTAGAAGCCCCTACATCTCCTTTCTGGGTCTGCTCCTGCCAGCAGGACTGGGACCCCTCTCACGGCCCTTGGCTCCGGAGCTCCGCTCAACCCGGGCAAAGCGCCTTTGGAGCCGCGCTGCGTCTGGCGCCCCTCCTCCCCAGCCCTCCATCCTTCCTCCTCTGCCCCCTGAAGTCAGGGCTGCATCTGGTGCGCAGGCTCCCTTGCCCACTGCTCATCATACTTCACAGCATCGCCCGCAAGAACTCTTGCCCATCAAATCCTATCTCCTTCTCAGAGGACCTCAGCTAATACAAGAGGCTTGATCCTGCCTGCAGTCGCTGTGGGCCAAACAGGACATAGATGACTTTAGTGAAGAAGTCGGATTGGGTTCCCAAAGGAATTAGAAGTGGCTGGGCTGAGTCAGATTGAGCCCTGCAGACCTGTGTGGCCTCCAGAGCAGACGTGTATGGGCCTGGGCTCGGCACCACTGGCTCAAGTGGGGGTCAAATTGCAGACCCTGTCAAAGAGGCTGGGCTTCCTGGAGCAGTCAGTGGGGAGCCTGTTGGAGGGCTTTTTTCAGGGGGTGGACAGGGGTGAAGGAGTAGAGGGCAGCTCAGCAGTTTGGCTGTG
>NW_017731501.1:1719727-1721244 GCF_001890085.2 Hipposideros armiger | reverse complement strand
TTCTTTATGTGTGTGCCTATAACATTTTCGAGGCTATTGTTTAATTATTGTGTCTCAGCCACTCAGCATCCAAATACTCTTTTGGCTGAAAGGGTTCAGAACCCACAACTGCTTCAACCCCTGCCTCATGGCAAAGGATTTATAAAGCCTCTATGTCAGACTATTTTCCTCTTAAAAATCTTCTGTATCAAAGACTTAATGATGACCCAGGCAAGCTATAAAACATCTCTGTGTTTTGTCTGCTAGAGGAGATACATAGATATTTTCTTATATCTAAATATCTCTCCATCTTCTATTTCAACCCATTTTACAGAGTAAATATGTATTGAATCCTCTGTTCTTAAAATCTTTAAACTTTGTTTGAGACAACAAAAACCTGCCGTGGAGGAGAAAATAATGTCGATTCCAGGGTGATTCAAGTCTCACCAATAACTTTCAAATAAATCCCAGTTCCGTACCTGCAGATTGTGTGGCATTGGGCAAGCCACTAACCTCTCTGAGCCTCTGTGTCTATGTTATGGACGTTTGTTGTAAGAATTGAGATAATATATGCAAAGTCCTTAGCTAAAACCAGACTCTGGCATAAATGATAGATATTAGAAAAATACTGCCGATCCAGGTTTCTACCCCAGAAGACACGAGTCCCTTGCTTGACAGAAAGAAGCAGAAAGGTAGCAAACACGACAATGCTACGGAGTGAGCCAGAGCATGGGGCTCTAAGTCCACGTCCCACATCCCACATCCCCGCGTTGAATCTGGGGCATGGGATGATAAAGCCTCCAGATGAGCCTGAGGATCTGAAAACAGAAGTAGCCTGTGTTTCACTTCCTGAGTGGCTCCAGGGAAACACAGGACCCAAAGAACCCTCCCTTTACTTGGTGAAACGCTGCAGCGGGGTAGCAGAAATGGCAGCATGGAGTCACTACGAGAGCGCCTGAGACAGCTCCCCAGGGTTCTCCAGATCGGGAGTGGCATGGGTGGGAATCAAGACGGGCACAGACGTGGCAGAGGCCAGCAGGCCCAGGACGGTCTCCAGGCGTGAAAACACAGAAGAAGGGTTCCCTGCAGACCTGTCAGTGGGAAACCAGATGAAGCTTGGACATTTTCCAGGTGTCGGTGGGCAGAGAAGTTCAGAGGCCAATGGGCATGGGGATTCAGCAGGAGATGCCAATGTAGACACACAAACATGAAGGACCAGACATCTCCACCCTGTGCCTTAACTCTAACCCCCCTTGGAGCTAAGATGCAATGCCATGGAAGAAGGAGGGAAGTGAGAACCCCTGAATTCACATGGGAAAACCTGAGTTGGCTACGATTAATTCCTACTATCAGAGGGATGTGGGCCCCAAATATAACTTCAGGTGTAAAAAATAATTGATAAAGCAGCTAATGATAAATGTTTGTGTTTGAGACCTGAGCAATTTGTTTCACAAATAAAGTACTCAGCACAGTCCTTGGCTGTTATAAATCCTTCATAAACGTTAACAATGATCATTAATAACAATAGAGGCTTCAAT
>NW_017731501.1:1716170-1717427 GCF_001890085.2 Hipposideros armiger | reverse complement strand
TATGACAATGAAGACTCACAACATCACATATCCCCATAAACTTCAGAACTGGAGATAAAAAGAAAAACTAAACATTTCCAGAACAATCAGGACACACAAAATAAAAACAGGAATCCAAATGGCATCAAACTTAACAGCAACCCTGGAAGCAACAGAACAATGGAACAATGCCTTTAAAATTCTGAATGAAAGTGATTTTTCAGCAAAAATCAAGACCCAGCCAAACTATCAATTAAATATGAAGCTAGACGAAAGTCATGCTCTGTGTGGCCTCAGGCAAGTATCATCACCTCTCTGGACCTCGTGTTCCCATTATAAAAGCAATGGCGAAGTAACACCCACCTTGCCCATCTTATGGGGTCCTCATTAGGGTGAAATAAAGCATAGCTTCCATCCATAGAGTACTAATCCTAAATCTTAAACTTGGGGGGAGTGTCTAATCATGATTCATTTTTGGACCCTCTAAATTACTCAGGACAGTGGCTTACACATAGTAGATATCAATAAAACATTTTTGAATGAATAACTAAGATTTATACAAAGACTTCTGAGATGTGGGCACTTTATATCTAATGAAAATTTAGAAACTTAATACATATAATATTATATTAGAGAAAAATAAAGGAGGGCATAGCCAAGAAATAGACTATTGTGTATTCATTAGACTGAGTGGCTATTTGTTAGGACATTGGATATTCTGATTAACATTTAGAAGCCAAGCCTAGAGATGCTCTCCATTACTCTGGAGTTGGGGTGATCTCAGAGGAGGATAAAAATCCTGCTAATTTATTAGTCAAGGGCCCTTTGGCCCAATGCCTGGGATTTCATCTTAAAGGCCTTATTATAAGAGACTGTAAACTACAAGAATTAAATTACCTACTGGATGTCTAATTAGCAGCTGAAAATGCCAGTGGGTAAAGAATGCTCCCATCTGAGAAAAGCGCTGAAGCATGAGTGCAAGACAGCAGGCAGGGAACGTAGCTATTACTAATTGTAACCACCAGGTGGCGCAACAGAACGCAAAACTCTCAGGAGCAGAGGGCAAACTCATTCCTTGGCTGTTCTGAAAGAGGAGATTGGGAACCCCAGAAATGTGCCTGGAGGACGGTTCAGAATCAGACCCAATTGAGGGAGTAACTCAATACCTTAATTTCACCCTTTTATCAATTTTACACGAAAAAGTACTTCCAGGAAATGTATTCTCTGATAGGACTGGCTCTTGAGAGTCAATTGCTACATTTTCAAGAACTAAAAAAA
>NW_017731501.1:1597388-1711855 GCF_001890085.2 Hipposideros armiger | reverse complement strand
TTAAATACTATTAGGATTATTTATTTCTGTTCATGTTCAATTTGCAGTTTTCATCCCACATCCTCACTGATTCTATTTATTGATTAATGTGTTTTTAAAACATTTATTCTTTGAGTATGTGAAATATAAAAATGGTTTTACAAGTCAAAACTACATAAAAAGCTTACTGAAGAAAGTGCCACTCCTCACAACTGTTTTACCCTGTTCTGATCCACCTACCCTGAAGGTGACCAATCTCATTTATTTCTGGTCTATTCTTCCTGTGGTTCTTTTTGCATAGATAAGCAAATATGTGAATATTTTATTTCTCCACTTCTTTGACACACAAAAAGTAGTATAAAACAGATACTCCTTTGCTTTTTCATTTAACAATATATCCTGAAAAAATCATTCCATATTAGTTTATACTAAGACCTTCTTCACTGTTTTTTATAGCTGCATAGTATTCCACTGTGTGGCTATACCATAATTTACTCAACTTCTCTTATCCATAGGTACTTAGGTTATTTCCAATATTTTGAAAGTACAAATGATGATGCAATGAATAACCTTGTGTGTATGTATTTTTGTTCTCCTAGAGTTGTATCTTTAGAGTAAATTCTTTGAAGTTGAATTGCTGGGTCAAAAGGTAGCTGTAGTTATTATTTATTGCCAAAATTGCCTCCAAAGATTCTGTACCAATTTCCATTCGCAGCAATGTATGAGAATGCCTATTTCCCACAATTTCTCTAACAGAATGTGTTGTCATACTTTTTAATTTTCATCAATCTGACAAGTGAGAAATAGCATCTCAGTTAAGTTGTAATTTGAATTTTCCTAATTATGAGTGGGATTGAACATTTTTTACATGTTCAGACTATTTTTAGATTTTTTAAATGAATTGTTTCTTAGTATTTTTTATCCTTTTTTTCTATCTAGTTTTTGGGCTTCCTTCAATTAATTAAATATCCCTTTATCTGATGTTGCAAATATTTTCTCCCATTTTATCAGTTGTATTTTGATTTTGTTCATTTTTTTGGCAAATTTTTTTTTTTTGCATTTTGATTTTGAGTATTAGAAAACCTTTCTTCACATACATGTTATAACAGAATTCACTCTTGCTTTCTTCTAGTAGGTACTTCTATGATTTTTTCACAAAATTCAGATAATGAATTTTGTATCCCCCTTTTTAAAAGGTAACATATATGTAGGCTTTCCTGAGTTGATAAAAATTCTTTTAAAATATATTTTGAAAATGTTGCATTTTCTTTGAGTGGATTGACTATAATTGCTTGATGTATCTCTTATTGTTGGACAAATAGATACCTTCTAATTTTTTGATAATGTAAATAATGCTGTAATGTATATCTTTACACATAAATTTTTGAACAAATCTCTGATTCAATTTCCTTATAATAAATGTCTAGAAAAAGAGAGTGGGCAATTATATGCCAATTGACAGATGAATGGATAAGTAGATGATGGTACACCCATACCATGGAATACTGCTCAGCAAAAAACAGAAACTCATTAGATAACCTCAACAACATGGATAAATCTCACAATAATTATGTTGCGTGAAGAAATAGAGACCACAAATAAGAAGATGCACTATATTGTTTAATTTATATAAATGCTAAAAAAATACAATCTATAGTGACAGAAAGCACAGTAGTGGTTGCTTGGGGATGGAGGTGGAAAGATGAATGGATTTATAAAGGGACACAGACATATTTGGGGGTCATTTTTTTTATAGTGATGGTAGTTTCATGGGTGTATATGTATGTTAAACTTATCAAATTGTGCACTTCAAATATGTGCAGTTTATTTTATGCAACTGTACCTCAATAAAACTGTAAAACCAAAAAGATATATGGTCAAGTGGACCAGGAGGAAAGAAACAACAGCACCTTTAGGCCCTCAATACTTACAGCCAATTGCTCAGCAGGTTAGCTGTACCATCGTATACTTTCAATAGTACAGGTGTATAACCACATCTCCACAGTCATTAACAGGAATTTTGCACCTTTAAAAATCTTTGTTAGCTTGGTATACACAATAATAAGATTATTCTAATGGGCATTTTATTAACAATGCAGTCCAACAATTTTATATGTGTACTTGCTACTTTTATTTTTTCTTGTGTGAATTGTCTGGGTTCATTGATCATTTTGCTAAATTTAACTGTTGATGTTTCTTTTTACAGTATGCTGTTTATTTATGTTGCAAATATTTCTTTAAATTTGTCTTTTACCTCTTATTTTGTCTCTGGTATTTTTAGATGGACAGAACTTTTAAAAGATGCATAAAATCAAATGTGATGATTTCCTTCATGGCTCTTGTAGGAAAATCCAACCTATTGTGAAAACAAGTAAATATTCACTCTATTTTTCTTAGCGTTTCTTCCATTTCAATTTTTACATTGACTGTCCTAATTCCCCTGTGGAATTTATTTAGGTGTATGCTATGAAAAAAAATATCTAAACTTTCCCCTCGACAAGTACTAAAACATGTTTCTCAGGACCATTTTGGTGATATTTCTAATGAATAAATGGCCATTAAAAAATAAAGATTTCTATTTATATTGTCCTGGTTTTCCTATCCATAAAGTAGGTATAATGATTTCCACCTCATCATTGCATCGCACATAGAAAACATTAGCCCATGTCCTACCAGGCTAGTCAGTTCTCCCACGCAAGATAAACATTTTGAAAATAGGATAGGCAACCCTGATGCCCTGAATTAATGCACCAATGAGGGCTTAAATTAATTATATCTGTAACCCATCTGAGCCCAAATGAAGCAATTTGGGGGAAATATTTGCACTGCTAGCATTCTCAATGTTATTCCTGATCATCTTGTTTTCTTTTTTTTCCAATCCCTAAATGTCACTCATCAGATATAGAGGAAGATAAATCCAGTCAGCTGCAAGACAAGGAGAGGGAAAGGAGAAAGGAAGCAGGTCGTAAAATTCACCAGATTAAAAGAGAAATTTACAAATAATTTCATCTGCATGAATTTGACTCCAGAATTTTTCCTCAGTATGCTATTCTCATATTTATTCCTTAACCATTGTTTAAGACAAAAAAAAATGATGTAGTGATATACTTTCACCTTTACAGACTTATTAAATATTGCAGATCTAACCCCTACCACCTAATATGCAAAATATCAAGTTTACACAAAATATAAATTAGAAAGTATGTTACTGCAAAATTATCTATCCTATAGGTGTTTTTAAAGAGTTAGATTTTTTGGTACACTCAAACTCTGACCCAGGTGACAAAGTGCAGTGTGCATGGGTGCAGACAATGAAGTTCATGCCATTCTGTTCGCCTTTTAGACTACACACAGCTGGACTTCTACCCAGGGAACACTGTGATCATCTTTTTTACCCTCATCCACAAAGCACTGGGTAAGTGGCCTTACTATTTTAATAACATCGGAGCCCTTTATAGCACTTTATGATCGCAGGCTTGGGCAAACCACTGGTTACATTATGCTCTTATACAACAGTCATTAAACGGGGTCACTGCATCCACAGCAAAGGCTCTACTCAACATGATTAGCCTTATTAGCCTTTCCAGCCTTGTGAACATCAGTCCTTTTCTTCCTCCCATGCCCACATTTGGAAGAGTCTCTGCAGGGGCTAATTGTGCTGATACTATCAGTGACATTTGTAATCATCACCAGCAGAAGTGAATTCTGTGGCTTTGATTTTCTCATTTGTAGTGTGTCTGCAGGGACAAAGGAATGGCAATAATGGACAGGGAGACAAGGCCATCTCAAGTAAGGAAGGGGGTGATCATCTAAGGGATGCACCATCAGTGTTTTGTAATGACGTTTTAATTTCAAGGTAAAGCTTATTTTGGGTAATTTGGAAAGCAGAGTGAGGTATAAAGGAGGAGGGGGGAAAATCACCCGTCCTCCCAAATCTAAAGTAATCTGTTAGCATTTTGGGTTTTTTTTTTGTATTATGAAGAACCAAACAGTGAAAACACTTCTAAACTGAGATGAAATAACATTCTTACCGCAAATCTTGAAAAGCTGCAGCCACGGGTCTTCTTGGAGCAGATCTCGTATCTGGGTACTTCAGCAATACGAGTCATACAGCAAAATATTTATGCAGGAAACTGTCATTTTTTTCTTCCTAGTTGACCACATAGGATTTTTTTTCATGTTTAGCCTTTTCATTGGGAGGGTGGGAAGTCTGCATTTGATAATGATAACCTGTCATCTCATCTTGAGAAACCTGCTATTAGGCTGCATTGGGGAGAGCTGTGCACGATAGGAGCTCAGCTTCCATCCATGAAGTGTTGGTTTTCCTGCCTTTTTCCTGCCTTTCCTGTGGTGGTGGTGGTGGTGGTGGTGGGGTGTGTGTGTGTGTGTGTGTGTGTGTGTGTGTGTGTGTGTGTTGGCAGCTCAGGGGCACTCTTCATTCTGTGCATTTATCTTCACATGTTGAAAATATATATAAAACTTGCAACCTCACTTTTTTACTTAAAAATGTAGCAACAGCTTTTGTGTATTCTCCAACATTCAGAAGCATCATTAATGACATTTCCTACCATATACTTACACTTCAACTGAATCGTGTTCTCTTTGTTGCTTTAAATTTTTGCTAGAAACATCCTTATATGTATATCTTTGACCATCTCTCTATGATGTTGAGATATATTCCTGAGAGTTGGATTAAATTTGGACACATTGACAGCTATTCCTTACTGCTTCCCAGAGTGGTCCCACCTCCACCGCCATGGCCTCAGCATATGAGTGCAAGAGACAAACTTGAAAGGCACATTGTTTGGGACTATTCGTAGCACTAGATGGCACAAGACATCAAAAATAAGGTGGTTTACGGACATATCTCTCAGCATCTTTATTTTACAGTCCTAATAGTGAAATACAATTCCGTTTTGGATTCCACCTGGGGAGTTCGGCTTCAAAAATGTCTCACATTATAGTCTGGTCAGTCCATGTTTTAGAAACATGGTTCCAAGGACAGTGTTCTACAGGCACCCCAGGGTATAAACATCTCGGGTGAAACCAGATTTACTCCCTTTAGCTGTGTTGAATGACCTCATTTTTATAAGGGGTCACCCTTGCAGAGAAATTGTGTCACTCATCCAATCATCCGCCTAAGAACTTGAACATTTAGTTATTTTCACTTGAGTTTAAAAATAACACTGCGATAAAATTGTTGAAGGTTAGTGACCACATGAGTCAGTCTGTTAACTGTCTGTTCGTCTTTGCAGCAGTTCTAGAGGCCGTTCCCCTAATACCATGGATGAATAAGAGAAAAAGTGTCACAGCCCCAGCCAAATCCCATTACCTGAGGCCACTGTGTGACAGACACAGGGTTAGTCACAAGGAGAACAGGGTCAGAACATGTCTGTGGATCAGCGCAATTAGAAAAATGGCCCTAATGTTGATGGGTCAGCTCCAGTGATTTTGTAGATGTGGGACAACAGCCTTATGAACTGGCGCAGATTCAATTCAAACTGTGGAAGGGACCTTAAGCAATCACTGAGTATAAAGATGAGCAATCTAAGGACTAAAGAAGTCCAGTGACATGAGCGAGATCCCTTGGCTAGTTAGTGGCTATCTGGCTCTTTCCCCAGGTCTTCTGACTATAAGGTCAGTGCTCTTTCTAGCACTACATTAACTGCATCTCTGGCCCATGTCCATGGAGTCGTGGCAAGGTCAATGGGGCGTGGCAGAACTGGCTGAGAGAGAAGCCTGGACACACATTCTTCATGGTGCTGCCATCTGCACCTAAGTAGTGGAATTTTCTGGTGCAGTCCAGCCCCTGACTTATCTACATCTGCACCTCTCAGGAGGAAATAAAATTCATTTAAGAATTCATTTCCCCAGCCCCTTATTTATAGGAGACTCCTTATGCCTGAAGGAATAGCTCCAAATCAAGATTCTTTCCCGATGAGATGGAAACCAGTCTGCAGTGAACTATGTAACCGGGGAACCATACTTTCCTGACCCCAGCATCATTAAACCTCAGCAATGCCATCACATTAGCTGGTTTGCATGTAATTGTATAAACACGGTTTTGTCAGTTCAAAGCACTTGGAAGCATTTCATTATGCCTTCTTCCTCGCTGGATAATGCTGACCGCGTGCCAAGGCTGAAAAAAAAACAAAAAACTAGCTTGTCCATCAGCTAGGGATGATTTGGATCTGGAAGAAGACAGCTGGACTAAAGTTTAACATACACATCACCATTTCAATCTTAGTTTGGGAGACGGTACAAATGAGGGACTCACGAGTACATGCTTGGATATAGAAGTCGGGAATAAGGGCGAAGGGTGAATTCCTCATTTCTCCCTCCCTAGCTCCTCATAGGTTGAATTTAATTCAGCCTAAGCAACATGCATTACAAGGAGGCCATGTAGAAGGTTCCGTTAATAGGCCCTCCGCAGAGGAGGAGTCAGGCCCTTTTCCTGTTCCCAAGGGGTTCAAGTT
Source organism: Hipposideros armiger (assembly GCF_001890085.2). Lineage (NCBI taxonomy): Eukaryota > Metazoa > Chordata > Mammalia > Chiroptera > Hipposideridae > Hipposideros > Hipposideros armiger. Next base: position 1,705,400 of record NW_017731501.1, on the reverse strand, counting down.
CCTAAAGGTGAGATAGGCGTATAAACAATTTAAACTCTGAGCCAGGATGGCAGAAGTGTTAACTGGTACAAGAAAGAGGGAAAGTAATTTTGCCTGAGAGGCTCTGAGGGGCTGCAAGGAAGGAATAGCATTCGAGCTCAGCCTGGAAGGAGGACAGTCTTTAGCAGGTAAGGAGAATTCTATGAAGAGGAACCACTCTGAACAGTGTGCGTCAAAGGCACATGGCTAGGGGTGTGCAAGTGCGGGGCATGGGGCTGGGGCTGAATTATCCAGTGAGAGTAATGAATATTGTGGTCTGTGACCACAAGAAAATCAGCTCTCAACAGAGGCCCTTATCTAACCTTATCATCTAGTACTGAATCTCCAGTGCCCAAACAGCACTCAGCATACAATGCGTGCCCAGTAATTGAATGCAGGACTTCCTAGGAAAGGGGTCTGCTGCAACCCCTATTTTTGGTGCAAATGCAGAGATCCCATTCAATGGGTGGAGCTCAGGGAAGGTGGGTTATTTTAAGAATATATTTGGACTGGAACAATGGAGGCAGCTCTAGGGACCCTGATTGTGTCCCGACCCACTCACAGGGGTGTGGCCTCTGACTTGTTTTTCTGCCAGCTTCCTTGGCTTCATCCAGGCCTCTGGTCCACTTTAACTTTGGTCCAGAAGGGGCCGTGATGGCCACTCTGACCCTTCTCTCCATATCACAGCGTCAGCCCTGCTGCTGCTGTTGCTTGGCTCGGTCTTTGCCCTTTCTAGTCCCAAGAGCAGGACACTTGTTGGCCTGGACGATTTTTGCATACCGGGCCACCCAGGTGCCCATGTCTACTTCCACCAGCGATGCTGGACTGGCGGAGGGGCACGGGGGCTGTGGGCAAGGGTGCTACCCTTAGAACTGGATGAGGTTGCACTGATAGGCTCAAGTACGCCTATAAAGGGGACAGAGTTGTTAGATTTAGGCCAATTGACCAAGGAATGTGACCGGTAAGTAGTAGGCACACGTTGTGGAAAGCTTTTATTAGGGCATAAGCTGCTGGCTCTATGTCCTTCCACGTCCTCAGATCCCACCATACCAGTGGTGGGCAGCCTCACAACTCACTGCCGCCAAATATTTTCCTGTCAGTTTTGTGTCTTTGCTTCAAAGACTCATCACTCCATTCTCAGTTTGGCTCCATCTCTCTTTGGTCTGTGAGGCTTTCTCATAGAAGCCTGTGCCCGCAGCTTTGTAATGGCAGACTGTCCTCCATCAAATGGGTGGGCCTCCTCCAATCAGTTACAAGCCTGAACAGAACAAAAGGCTGACCCTTCCCCGCAGTGAAAGATTCTCATGCCAAATGAGAATATCACACCGGGACATCAGCTTTGCAGTTTGGACTTGTCAGCCAAAATCAATGAGCCAATTTCTTATAACAAATCTCTTTATGAGGTATGCTATTGGCTCTGTTTCTCTGGAGAACCCTGACTAATACACGCCCCTAAAAGATGCCTTGTGTCCCTTAGCAGTCATTCCCTATCTCTCCTTCGACGCCATCCCTAAAAAACACTATATCTGTGTCTATGCTGGATATTTCATATAAATGGAAACATGCACTATGTGGTCTCCTGTGACTGGCTACTTCTACCTAGCATCATGTTTTTAAGGTTTCTCCAAGTGATAGGATGCATCAATACTTTGTTTCTTTTTATTGCCAGATAATATTCCATTGTATGAATATACCACAGTTTTTTTATCCATTCATCAGCAGATGCACATTTGGGTTGTTTCCACTTTTTGGATATTAGGAGTTGGGCTGCCATAAACATTTGTTGACAAGTTTTTGGATGGACGTGTTTTTATTTCTCTTGACTACAGTCTTGGATTGGAGGAGTGGAATTGCCCAGCATGAGTAACAATTTCTTTAACATTTTGAAGAACTGCCAAACTGTTTTGTCAAAGTGTCTTTACCATTTTACCAGCAAAGTATGAGAGCTCCAATTTCCCCACATCCTTGTTAACACTTTTTATTGTCTATGATAGCCATTATGGGTGCAAAGTGGTAACTCGCTGAGGTTTTGATTTGCAGTTCCTTCATATTTTCTAATTACTCTTGTGTTTTCTTCTTTGACCCATGCGGGATTTAGTATTATGTCGTTGAATCTTTATTTTTGTGCATGTCCCAAATTTCCTTTCCTTCCTGATTTCCTTCCTCATTTTTCATAACGAAATGTCCTTCTTTATTTCTAGTCACATTTTTGGTTTTAATGTCTATTTTGTCTGACAGAAGTACAGTCACTCCAGATCGGTTATGGTTGTATTTTGCCTGGCATACCTTTGTTCATCCTATTAGTTTCCATCTATTTGTATCTTTAAATTAAACCTACTTCCTGTAGAAAGCATATTTTTTTTAATCCAATCACATAATCGCTGTCTTTGGATTGAACTGTTTAACCCATTCACATTTAACATTATTAATGATGTGGTTAGATTTACATTAGCCATATTGATTTTTGTTCTCTACGTGGCTCATACATTTTGTTCCTCTATTTCTCCCTTACTGCCACTGCCTACTTTTACATTAAGTGCATATTTTCTAGTGTAACATTTTAATTCTTTCAATGATTTCTTAAATATATTTTTGAATTATTTTCTTATGCGGTGCTGAAAATCTTACAATATACATCTTAACTTACTAGAATAGACCAGATTTATACAGACTTAGGTCCAAATGAAACATAGAAATTTTACTCCTATATACTCCATTCCCTCTATCTTTTTTTGTACTATTATTGTTATATATATGACACCTACTTGTTATAAAACAATACATTGTTACAATTATTGTTTTATATAACACATCTTTAAAAGAAGCTAAGCAAAGAAAAAAGAAGTATATAAATACTATAACATTTGTTCTATGTAATGGCTTTCTTTTTTAACCTTTCAGCTCACTTCATTTCTTCCTTTGGATTTCAATTACCATATGGCATCATTTCCTTATACCAATGCAGTTCCACTCACCTCCTTAGTGTTCTTATTGTCAAATACATTACATTTCTCTTTTACAGGTCCAACAATACATATTACATACACATTGTTTTATGCAGTTGTTTTAAATCAGTCCAGAGAAGGAGACACATGGGATTAATATAGTTTTTATCATTACCTACATAATTTCTTTTTTTGGAGGCTCTTTGATGTCCATATTGATTTTCTCCCTTATTTTTATGTTTTAGCCTAGCTATCTAGGGGTTGCCCCTGGCTCTGTATAACTCACTTATTACTGAAAAGTTGTGCTTAAGCCCCCTTTGTCAGTTGCATTTTTAAACTCTATTGTGAGGTGTGTGCTCACCTTGTAGGTTGCTATCACAGTTCAGGGAATTTACACTTTTTTTGGCTCTACATTCAGCCAGGGACTAGCAGCTTGGAGTTCCCTCTCTGATCGCTCTTGAGAGGGCCGAGCCTTGGACATGCAGTCTCCCAGGGTGCTAGGAATGAGTGAGATTTTAGTTACTAGCCTGACTTCCTAGGAGTAGCTTCTGGGTGGGGGGAGCTTACTGTTCAGCGTCTGCTTACAGGTTGTGTTTGAGCCCCTGTGTCTGTGAGGCTTCTGCCCTGTGATGAGGGTTCTGTGTGTGTGTCATATGGATGCTTTTAAGTATGCCCTGTGTTCTGCTCTGAATACTCGAGTGGGTGCAGAGGGGAGCACCCCCAGGATTGACTGTGATCCCAGGAGGGTTCTTCTTGGCTCTTTCCCTGGTTCTATTAACTTCCGACTACTCTGTTTGACTTGCCTCACAGGGCGACCAGCCTCCTCAATTGCTCTCCACCGAGATTCCCATTATTTTGACAACACCCTTAGGCATGCAGTTCTCCAGGCTCTGTTCCAAATAACGCCCATTCTCCTCAGGCAGAGCTGTGGAGCTCTTCATCCTTATGGTCTGCCTTTCCTCTGGACCAAACCACCATGCCCCTGCACTGCAACTGTGGGTGGGGAGCCCCGTTTTCTAAGGATGAGACCCCTGCTCTACAAGTGGGCACTGAGGGAGGAAGAAGTGGTGCCCTTGGTCTTCTTGGCTTGCTTCTCCTGGGGTGGAATGTCCACCCTATTTGAGAGTTGGGGCAGGGGTGATCAAGCCAACCCTGCCTGTGGTAGAGCTTTGGCCTGGAAGTGGAAGGAGGTTCTAGTCCTCTCAGCCACTCTTGCCTAGAATAGAGCTTCTGCCATAAAGAGCTGGGAAGGATAGAAGTACTAGCAGCCTGTCCCTCCCAAGTTGAAACAGGGAGCCGAGGGGAGAGAGAATCTTCATCGTCTTGGCCACCTCTGCCCAGAGTAAGAGGACCCATGGCAGCATTTCTGGAACATGAAGCTGTTGGGGAGGAGGGGTTACGGATCAAATGGAGGACATGGGGGAGGAGGGCATGGGTCAAATGTCAGACTGGGATGATCTTATATTCACTCAATTTTCTCCATTGCCAATATCCTTAGGACAATTTCCAGAGATTTTAAATGATTGTGGTTTTGTTTTTTTCAAAAATGATTTGTCCCTATTTTGTTCCGTTGGGGTGACTTTTCACTGAGCTCTTTACTCCATCACTCTGGAAGTCCTCGCATCTGCCATCTTGGCATGCTTTTGGAAATAAGAAAGAGTAAGTGTATCTCAAGTTTGTTGGGCATGACATCAACCCCTTGGCACACCCCGGGCACGTGGCCCATGCCCAACTTAATGTCATGCCATGATTCCTCAAGTACTGAGTGACTGTAAAATAAATCCAAACTGTTTGTTTTGTTCTATGTGGACCAAAGAGGTTAGTGAGATTTTGCTTTTATTTCTGATGAGTGAAACATGAGTTCACTGTTTCAGTCTGGCTTCAGTAAAAGATTCAGAGAAAATGTGTTATATCTAGAAGGGTCTTCCAAAAAATTAAAATCTTCACAAATCAAATCAGCTTTTCCATTAAAATTTCAGAATTGCATTTATATGAAAAGTCTAAGGTTGCACCAAGACAACATTTAAGAATGTGGAACATTTTAAATTTCGAATGTAAGAAAAAAAATCATTTCCTAGTAATATAATACTTTTTTTGTAATCTTCCAATACATTTTTCTGGCAGAAATTTTAGGACTGGGGGAAGTAGCTTTAAAATATTTGGGGTCTTTTAGGCTTATAGGGAAACCACTTGGTCTCTCTGTAAGTTGCATTAGAGTATGTACCTCCATTATTACCCAGACATTCACATATCATTTTCACAATTTATGCCATATAGTCTCCATTTTTTTCTCTGTGTACCTCCTCCACTTATTCACTTAATACTTTTCTTTGTAATACATTTTAAGGATTTCACTCTAAATGCATTCTTTTTTTTTTTTTTTTAAAGCTGAGCCATCCTTCCACTGGTTGACAGCTCAGCGGCAGTTCAGCTCGGGCCAGGAATCGAAACGGCGACCCTGTTGCTCAGAGCTCGCACTCTTGAGCAAGCTCTTAACCAACTGAACCACTCGGCCAGCCCTAAATGCATTGATTTTTATTTTTTATTTTTTCTCTTTATTTTTTTTAATTTAGCTGAGCCATCCTGCCACCTGTTGGCAGCTCAGTGGCAGTTCAGCTCGGGCCAGGAATCGAAACGGCGACCCTGTTGCTCAGAGCTCGCACTCTTGAGCAAGGTCTTAACCAACTAAGCCACTCAGACGGCCCCCAAATGCATTCATTTTTAAAGCAAATGTCTTATCGCTAGTGCAAATAACCAATTAGCATGTATGATGAGAACAAAAATTGTTAAAAATTGTAGCTAGATATTGTTAAGGACTCAGAGCTTGAGGCTTTCTAAGTAAAAAAGAGAACTATGCAAGGAAATAGAATAAGATTAGCTGCATTTGACTAGTACTTACCGGTGCTAGGCACTGTCATGAGCACTTTACCAGGAGTATCTCATTTAATATTCAAAACAACTGTATAAAGTAGATTTTCTCCATTTTATACTGTGGAAACTGAGGCACAAAGTAAACAGGTGACAGAGCCAGGATTCAAATGGAGGCAGTCTGGAGTAAATATTCTTAACTGCCCTGCCATCCTGCCTCCTGGTAACGTAAAAGGCCTGCAGAGAGAAGTAAGTGATTCTTCATCATCTGATGCTATGCCTGACTCTCAGGCTGCACTGCAGGGCATCACCTGTACTTTGGGAATGCTGGTCTCAGAGGACGTCCACAGACAACTCTTGGGAGGACGTCCACACTCTGATCCACGTGGAAATGCTGCACACTTGATCCCCTTTTGGATACTCACGATTTATTGGGTAGTCAGAAAAGTCATGACGTACATTTTCTGTTTTTTGTTGCAAAAATGTGTCATGACTTTTCCGACAACCCAATATATCAACATCTAAAAGGTTCCGAGTTCTGCAGCAAAAACTTTCCTAAGCTTTAATGCAGCATTTCTCAAACTTCCTTGATCTCAGATGCCTCTTATAGAGGAACAAGTATTAATATTTTAGGAGACATGAATGTTTCATGGAGCAGTTTGGGAAACACTCAGTCTCAGTGTTTCGAATAAAATTCATTTCATTTAAAAACATTTCTTGTATATAAAGATGAAGAAGATATTTCTTCCTTGTGCTTAAATATTCAAATAGGGCTTCTGTTACCAGGTTTTCTCAAGCCATCCAACTCAGATTAACTTCAAAGGTTCATCTGCTTTATAAAACCTCTTCCAGTAAGCATGTCCCCTCCCTGCTCAGTGCCAACAGTGGCAAGTTCTACCAGGAGTGGTCCCTCCTGGTTCCAAGTACCAATGGGTGACATACATGGGCATGGGCAAAGGAAACCCTGGGCTTTGGAGTTCAGCACCTGAGTGAGCAACTGCCTGTATATTCAAAGTGAGCCTGGAATATATTTCAAAAGCTCACAATTAAGTAGGAGAAACAGGGTTGGGAGAGAGTGATACATGTATTGAGCCAGGCACTTCTAAGTGTCACCATGGACATCTGCTCACCCAGTTTAAAGAGCTCCAAGGTTTTTGGTAAAGACACAGCAGGCCCAAAGCGATGACTTCTGCTCCCCCTGCGCTGATCACCAGGAGGGGCCGCAGGACTGGGCGCTTGGCCTCACCTGGACGGAGCCGTACAAGCAAGCCAGTTTGTGCTATTCTTTCAAAAATTCTGACCATTACATGGGTTCAGATTTTCCATTGGCAGGGTACGCTTGGATTCAGAGCACTAGTGCATCACCTACCTTCTCAGTGAGGCCCTCTTGGCCAAGAGGGTCCTTTCTTCCTTGCGCCCCCAGTACCCCAGCATCTCAAAAAGAGGGGCTTTTCTGTTCTTGGTCCTTCCCTAGAGGCTGTGGCTTCTGCATGAAGCAGCCACATTCTTTACCTTTCCTTATCTTCTCAACTGTCCTTAAAACAGAAAATAAAAACAAAAAACAGGGAGAATAGAACCTCTGACCCAGGTCCTTGAGGGTCAGTCTTTCAGCCTGAGGATATAGACAACCCCTGGACAATAGTTACAAAGCAGTGGCAAGGACTTCTGCCAAGAGCCCTTAAAAGAGAGATCAGGGAAAGGAAACTTGCAGACCTATCATAAATCCATAAGCTTGGATTTAGGAGTCTAGCAGATCATAAAAAAAAAGGATTCGATTTAAGAGACCAGGGCTGATATTCAAGAGTTGAATCTCCAGCCTGAAAACAGGCAGAGTTTTAAACAGACCTCTTCAGCTTTCTTCTTGGGGACTAAATCCCCAACAGAGCTGCCACCACCCACCTCCCATATCTTGAAAGTGACTTAACTAAAAATATACAATAGTTATTCATTAACTGATAAAATTGAAACTACAAAAAAAAATCAAACAGAAATAACTAAACTCTGGTAATATAACTGTTTCACCATTGGCATCTTTATTGAACTTTTTCGATTTTTTTTTTTTAATTTTTCTGCCCGGTTATGACAATTCAATGGGAAATCGCAATTACAATTCACAAACTCTGGCGTGAAAAATAAAACACACCCCATCAGGAGTGACACCAAACCCTTTCCATTTTATTCATTCAGAAGAGTTCACAGCACAACTGTCAAATCTGAGCACTGTCATTTTTTTTCTTGGAAGGGGAAAAACATGTATTCTGGTAGCACTTTTACAATTCCAGGAAGTGGTTTTGATACCACAAGTTACAGGAATGAAAACCATAACAAACGTCAAGGGTGTTTTTTTTTGTTGTTTTTGCGAGGCCAGGGACTACTTGGCTGGAAGACTCCCCTTGTGCTTAGTGAATTGCCTGTCAGCCTCGGCTGGCTGAGTCTTCCCAGGTGTCGAAAGAAGAAACGGACTTTCCTGCATAGACAGCGAAAATTCCTGTAGAGCAGAGTGTTTTCTGTATCTCTAACCCTCCCCTCACCCTGAGGCAAGTTCTCAAGCTTTTCTGGAGCTGTTTTCGGTCACATGACCCTCTATCACCGTGACCTTTTTGCTTAAACATATGTGACACCAAGATTTCTTCTTACACTGCTTCTCTAGGGTTCAGATGACAGCACAAAACATCACTTGTCAAAAAATAGCAGATATTAAGAACTTGGGCATTTACTTTAATAATAACAGCACACACTTTGCAGGGTATGTCACCCAAAGGAGCATTTTTTTTTTCATTTAATATGGTCCCCTGGAGAGTAAGCTAGAGTCTTTTCAAAAGACTGGTCAAAATCAGTTAATCTGACAGTTTAGGAACTGTCTCATGCCAATTAAAAAACTCTTATGCCCAATGATTCAATGATCCATAAAGCAATTAAATGTTAGCATTCAGCTTACACTTACACACCCACGCACCCACGCACACGCACACACACGAGAACTGTGACAAAAGGATTAACCAGATTAATTTTGTGACTGTATTCTAAAAGATAATGAAATCTCAAATTTGAGGTGTCATATTCAAGTATTTAAAAATGCAGAAATAGTCTGATCCCACTTGATTTTTATGATCCTAAGAAATCATACTTGTTTGATTGGAGGTTCTGGAGTTCGTGAAGTTAACTCCTGGGGCACAAAATATTCTACAAAAATAGACTGGTGGTGATTTTCTACAATGCAGCCACTTACTTGTTTGTTATTTCTTTGAAAACTATGTTGCGACTTGGACTACTGTGGCATTCCAAGAGTCAGTGCTTTATAAAAGAAGCAAAAGAATAATACTAGCCGACTCACTTTTCCTATCTCACACTGGTGGTGAGAAACAGTCTTACACGTTTTCACTCAGCATGTCTAGGAGGCAGATGTAGACAGAGTCCTCTCCATTCTTGACTAGAACGTGCTACTATTGCAGCAGATGCTGTTTGGTCCCAATTAGGAGTAGAAGAGAAAGCAATTTGTTTGGTTTGCTTTTCACATTTTGCTTCATGGAGATTTTAAAACAAGAGCTTTGCTAGTTCTTGGCAATCAGAGGCTCTGTATTAATAAACAACCAATGTAGGATTATGTTCTCCAATTAGGCCATTTACTATCTTAAGGCCTGACAGCCAGATGTGGGAGGCTTTTAAAGTGCTCTGCTAGATTTTACAGACTGTTCTAGAAAAAAAAAAAAAGTACTCATTACCAGAGTTCTTCGAATGTTTCCGAACTGATTCTTGATTATCTCAAGCTATTGAAAGGCTCAGGTTGTCCAGGGACTGGATGGCCCCTCTGCCCCACTCCACTGAAGGATCCTAACACCAGACCTCATCAGCGCCTCACCCAGCAACAACCCCCAGGTGGCATGAAAGCTTGCAGCAAGGACACTCTGCCTGGCATGAATGATATGTGGGCAAAGAAAAGGAATAAACCCACTGTCCTGCTCAACGCTTACAGGCAGGGGCCTTCAATTAAAAGGAGAGGGGACACTGCCTGAAGGTCCTTACAGATGATTGGCAACCTTTACGAACCAACACTTAATTCATGGGCAGATAGATTTTCTTTTTTTTAATCTGAGAAAGTTTAAAGAATAAAGAATGAACAAAAAAGGTCGTATGCTAAAATAAAAAATCAGCCCCTTCTTGGCACAGTTCTCATGCAGAATATTGCACCCAGTGTTAACTAACGCTAGAAGCTTCAAACTGTATAAATTTAAATGTATTTGCATATTATAAAAATAAAGATAAACATATACATATTTTACACTAGTGATGGAACAGCAATGAATGGTCAGTCGATCCCTCTTTCACATTTAACAGAACTGAAATCTGCTCTAAATACTGCCACCTGTACTGGAACTATGGCTTATATGTGCACAGAAAACAAAATCCCTGAGAAGCCATTCGACTTTTTTTTTTTTTTTTCTTTTCTTCAAGTAGCGCTCTCCTTGGAGGATCACAGTTCTGAGGTTCAGGTTGTAAAACATTTGCTCCATATTCTCTCCCATCCTTCCCCGCACCATTCCCCACCTCATCTGCAGGCCAGGCGTGCTGAAAAACACCCCCGAACACCTGTGAACTCAAGTTCATGGAATACACTTGGGAGTGTGGAGGGTTTAACCAGGTACGAAAGATGGTCCAGGTGAGTTCTGATGCTCTCTTTTCTCCACGGAAATTCCACAGCCATAAAAGTCACTGGTTTCTGTGCTTTTCGCCAACGTTCTTCCTATAGGGGTAGATGAGAAGAAAGCACAGAAATGACAAAAGGTAACGATACTCTCAATTATAAGAACAGGAAGTGATACTATAAATCTATTTTTTTGCACAGATTTTCATTTCTATTTCTAGAACTCCTTATAAAAATGTAAATGTCAGGCAACTAACATTCCTACAAAGGAAAGAGTCCTTTTACTAAAAAACTAGCCAAACATTTCAACTTGTGATGTTAAGGTCAGCCTTAAAGAGGGGACTACACCAATTACATATAACCACTTATTTTCCCACTGTAATCTCACAGCTTAACTGGACTTCTTTTTAAGAACCCCAAACTCTAAACACAACACTGCTTCCTTTTACAAAACACACACAGACACACATAGACACACACTAAATAACCCTCTTGGAGTACGAATCCATAGTAAAAAGTGAGAACGGCTGTCTATCTGGATGAAAAGGCATGATTTTACTCAAAGTGTTGTAAGCAAGGCTGCCAAATGAAAATCTGGAGTTGGAGGAGTATAAAATGAAGAAACTGCTGCATCTTCAGCTAAAAACGTGGTATTCAAGTCAGAAAAAAATGGTTAGAGGAAAAAAAGTTCAAATGTCCCCTTCCCTTATTTCAGTCTTCCTATGACACGCGATGTGATGTTTTTAAGTGTTTTATAATAGCAATATTTAATATAACATACAAAGACAGAAGGGCGTATGATCCACTTTCCTCACTCCTTGACCCCATCTGTCCTAATGTTACTTGATTTTATGGGAGCTGATAATTTAGTATCTAAGACATCTCTCCAGCTTACGTAAGAATCCGCTAAGCATAATATTAGTAATAACATCGCCAAAAATTTACTAATAACATCACCTTCCATTTACTAATGAGTTACTTACTACACACTGGGAATAGCATCGTTCACTGTAGTAAATTATTTCATGAATTCTTGACTCATCACCGTCCCACCCGGTAAGCCCCATCTCACCCTGCCTTTTACTAAGAAGGAAATCAAGGTTCCAAGAGGTGAAGTAACTTCCCTGAGGGTACGCACCAGAGAGCTGCAGAGCCAGGCCTTTGCGGGGCTTATCTGACTCCAAAGCATGCTTAACAGGTAGGAACATTTGGGGCCCTCAGAGTAGTTTCCTGTTTCTAGGTACTCAACTATGAGGGCTCTTTGAAGGTCTATTGATATAGGAAACTTCCCAGAACAGAAAGTTTGGAAGACTGCCTGAAATTCAAGTGATAATATAATACGTCTAACTGCAAAGAGGATGGCAGTGTGAAAACACATGTTTCAACCAAGCAGTTAATTTTAGTGGTGTGAGATGTGGGTTTGCGTGGGAGAAGTGCTGTGTAAATGTTTTTCTCACTGAATCTAACGAACCATCAGAAATGCAGACACTTGTGTCTGGCTGCTCCCCTGGGCCACACCTAAGGCTGAGAAACAGAGGAATACCTACTGAAGGGCACCTAGAGGGAATATTCCAGTGCTGAAGGGAGTAAAAGGGAAACCAGTTTGCACATTTCTCCACATTAATACCACTCTTCATGTTTGGGCTCTTAGAGAAAAAAAATATCCATCAGTATGATATCGGGGTTCGGGGGGGCAGTGGATGGGGGGAGGGGGGTTGTCACTTTGTGAGGGGTAAAAAGGATAACTATTGCATTGTTTTGTACACCTGAAACTAATAATAAATAAATAAATAAATAAATAAATAATAAATATCCATCAAATCACCGACCTTTCCCAACCTCTCCCTGCCTCCCCATCTCATAGACATGTCCCTATCAGTCAAGATCCACCTCAAGTTCCTAGAACTTTTCCCATTTCTGGCTGGCAGAGTTCTTTCTTCTGTGCCTACAGAGCTTCGTTGATACACTTATCACAGCAGGTATCATATTTTACTTGTAATTAGACACTCACAAGATTGTCCGGTTATATCTTTGATCCCCATTCTCCCCAACGAGGCTATTAGATTCTGTCTTAGGTATTTTTCCATCCTCGACACCTGACACAATGCCTACTAGAGGGCAAATACTCAACAAAGATCTGCTGAATGAATGATGAGTAAGACGTGATGAAAAAGTCACAGGTAAAAAACAGCCAGGCTACTATGAGTTCATTACTATAATGGAGGTGTGTAAGAAGTATTGAGGAGATGTGAAGAAAAGAGTGACTGATTATAGTTAGATGGGATGGCTTCTCAGGATGGCACATGACCTTGGCCTTAGGGACGATGAGCCTTCATCTGGTAGGAGAGAAGGGGTGGCCGCCAGCTAAGGGCTGAGAGCCAGCCAGGGGTACAGTATGGCTGACCCTTTCCACAGTAAGGGAGTGTCACGTACATTAGCAGGGTGGCTGGGGTCTGATTGTGAGTCATGCCCAGGATTTAGAACTTGAGACTATTATCACTAGGAAGCCACTCAAGGCTTTTAAGTAGGGGGAGAAATGACAGGGTCTGACGTTGAAAGATAATATTGGTTTGAAGGACAAAAAGACTACAGAATAAATAGGAGGCCAGTTGAGATTCAACCCCAGGGATCTTGACAGAGACTGGTGGGCCTACACAAAAACATGGGCCGAAGAGAAAGTTAAAAGGCCGAATTCACTCAAGTCAAGACACACCGATAAGACAGGCTAACAGGTCTCAGTGGAAGACTGCATATGTAGAAAAGGGCAAGTGTTGAAGATGACAGATTCCTAGCTGCACAGAGGGGTACAAAGCACAGGCTGATGAAGAGCTTTGTGAGAGGAAGACAATAATTCACACCTATGAAGTCTACAGGACTTCCAAGGTGGCTGCCGTGTACAGTGCTAGAAATGGAGGCCTGGAGCTCAATCAAGGGAGAGGTCAGCTTGGGGGCTCACACCCAGAATCCTCTCAGGTTACTGAACATGCATGTCTGGGATGCAGCAATATTATTCAAGGTATTTATAAGCCTAGGCTGAAACTGAAGTCAAACCATGTCGTATTAACCAGATCTTTTATTTTCTGTATTCTGATGCTTTGACATCTGGGGCCCTGCTGACCTGGATGGACTGCCTCTCCCAGCATTAGCTAGCTCCTAGAGATAATAATAACTCAAATGTGACTCTGTTTCTCAAAAGCAAACCACATGATCCAGGGCCCACACCCCAACCACCCCCTTTACTGGCTCTCACACTCGGGGCCACTTCACCTGCCCTAAACAAATGCCCCCAAGGACCTGCTACCAGATATCCAGAGACAGTCCCTATGCCTGACAGCCCACTGAAACTATTCAAACCGGCCAGTCCTAAGCCCGTACGTTCACCCTGCTTGCCCCTACCCTCCCACAGAAACCACAATACAGGCTCTTGCCCACAGTTCCTCTCTTTCCTTCTCTGTCTCAATGACCAGTGTTTCCCAGTGTAGCCTCCTAGGGCACGGCATGCCCCTCCTCTAAGGAAATGTGAGTAATAAACTATCTTTTCAATGGCAGTTGTTTCCTGATCTGTTTGGCCTTGCTGTACCTCCAACGTTCTATTACTACTTCCTATTTTAAAACAGATGTGCAAGTTAAGAACTTGCTGTGAAAATAGCACTTAGCCCAGGAGCCACGAGGTGAATTTCAGGCCCAGCTGTGCCTTCGGTAACTGACTGTGGGAACATGACTGGCCTGGGACTCAGTGTTCCCAGCCCTATGGGACTTACAGGGTTGTTGGGAGGAGCAAATGAGTCAGAGGGCTTCGCTCTGAGGAGTCTATCCAGGCATAGGAGGCATCTGTGACTATATGAAAGGATTTATGAGATAAAGAGATGAGTGTTTTATCTCATGAGGATGGGGAGGGGGCAATGTTTACTGAGTAACCGCAGGTGGCCTCATCAACAGCCTTCATGTGCTCCACCTTGACCCCCTTCAAGGTGGCGGAGGGGAAGGTGAGCTGCCACTTTTACTTACCTACCCAGCACTCACTTGTACCCACCTTGGGCAGGCCCCTCTATAAGTTGAACATTGCTAATAAGTCAGGGGGTGGATTTTACTCAAGTATCTATATTTGCATGTTGAAACTTTGTTTTTTATTATTACCTTTATATGCCATCCACAGTGTACACCACTAATACTTCCTAGTGAAATAATAGCAACCGAATTTACTGAGCGCTATTTACTCCGCGTAAGGAATAATGTTAACATTTTCCCTGTAATTGTCTCTCAATACTCACAATAACCCCATGAGACTAGCGCTTCGTAACCTGGATCTGACAGATGTCTACCTCACAGCATTAACAAATTGGAAAGATTCAAACTCAGGAAGTTAACTCCAGAGCCCATCAAACTGCTATGAGAAAATAAACACAAACACTGCTTTTAAAAAGCTATTTGCTGTGCTAATCAACTTGAGCTTTCTCTGATGTTATATTCTTGCATAATATTCCAGTAAATTTTTTTTAGATAGGTTTTTTTCCCCAACAAAGATCTGACTACTGATATATGCAATATTAGAGTAAATTAGGTGAAAGAATCAAACAGTTTCCTTATTCTTAATTCCCAAAAGTGTCTTGATTCTGGGTAAGTAAAAGATTTATCACCTTAAAATATCCTCTTCTATAGAATCCTTCAGCCCAAACCCCACCCCACTTTCCCCCCCTAAACTCTCCAAGTCCTTAGGAAGCCCTTATCTATTTAAGAAACCCTCTCTGCTTCCCAGAGACTTACCCTTAAAAATTGGTGCTCCTAAAGTCACAGATTGGGTACAGTAAAAGTGATGGCATAAGGGGAAGAAGCACTATCCCTTCCACTTAATTTTCCAAGAAAGTATGGAGATACCTAAGCAGAGAAGGAACAAATTCCAGTATCAATGTGGCTGATGGGAGACTAAATAATCAAAGAAACACTATTCCTCCTCACCGGTAAAAGCTGCAAGACAATAAGCTGCCTCACTCTTTGCAAAGAACAAAACACATCAACGTGCTATACCCCATGGCAAACTCCACGGGTAGCCTTCCCCACCCTCCACGTTTTAAAGTTCTGTAGTCAGTGAAAAATTCCCCATTGTGATAACTCCAAATTCACCTTGCTCCATTACTTTTTTAAAAAACAAATTTTATCAAGTCTGTATTAACTAATCTGAGTGCAGTTAAATATAATTTGCCTGTTTATTTGGTGAGATAAAGGCCACAGAGTCTTCATCCTACTTTTTATAAAACGGTATTTCAATCGGTCTTAAATATTCTTATGTTCTAACAATGGAACTGCCTAAATCCCTATGCAAAGCAATCATTATATTTTTGAGAATACTTGTAACAATACATAACTGGAATTTTACTGGGATTCTACATGAATGGGAACACTACAGTATATACCCAATGACCCAAATTTAAATGGTAGTTCTGAAATGCAGTGATTCAGCCTCGCCTTTTATTACTGGTAGTACTTTCTGGAAAAGAAGGCTTAGCTCAACAATTTTCAAATCAGTTCACGTTTTCTAATTCTCTAACACATGACCTGTCAAAATCAGAATTAAGTTCCTTTTTCAGTCCCACTGCCCCACATATGATGCAGTGCAGACAGACATGGTCCCTCCACAAGAGAAATGGCAACTGTCAGGAAATAAAAATGATATATTTCCGTTTCCTGTGTGGTCAAAGATCAGTCCATTAAGAAGCCACATGGAGGAATGCGGGTTGCATTCCAGTAAGCCTTAAGGTAAAACATTTTCATATGCTAGCGTGTTGAATTCTCTCTTTTAAATGAAAATAAATTGGGTTACCTGGCAGTTTATCAGAATATATGCTTTAGTTGGTAGAGGTAGGTTTGGTCTGAGCCTCTTTGGAAATGAGAAAGAGAAACATCCCATAGGGTACCTAAAAATGAAATGCTAGCCCAGAGAAGTTCTCACTTCCCTTCTGAATTGGAGTGTTAAGTGTCTCACCCTGCAAAGCAACAGGATGGAAACAGGAATTCACAAACTAAAATTTTTTTTAAAAATTTAAAAATGATCCTTCTACTTGCTTCTTACTCTTCCCACTGAATGTATATTTTTGCCCCTTATGACTCCTAATGTCTAAGGCTCAGCACCCCTGTAATGTCTGGGGATTGGTCAGGCTGCCATTCAGGAGTTCTGAAGGATAAATGTATGCGGTGACAGCTGTGTTAATTAATTAGGTGGTGGGAGTCTTTTCACAATGTATTGGTTGTTGGAAAAATCATGATGTATTTTTCCTGTTTTTCGTTGAAAAAATGCGTCATGACTTTTTTGACAACCCAATATATGGGTAGCAAATCACTATGATGTACACTATAAATACCTATTATTTGTCAATTATTACCTCAATAAAGCTATAAAAAAAAAAGGCCAGTGGTTGCCAGGGGTTAAGTGGAGAGGGAAGGATAAATAGGGGAAGCACAGAGGATTTTTATGAAAATATAGTGTATGATACTGTAATGTGTATGACACATGTCATTATACATTTGTCCAAACCCACAGAATGTACACCACCAAGAGTGAATCCTAATGTAAACTATGGCCTTTGGTGATTATGATGTGTCAGGTAGGTTCATCAATTAACAAATGCACCACTCTGGGTGGGGGGAGGGCTGTTGATGATGAGGGATCTTGGTGGTGGGGGAGGCTGTGCATGTATAGAGGAAAAGGGTGTTTGGGATCTCTCTACCTTCTGCTCAATTTTGTTGTGAACCGAAACTGCTCTAAAAAACATAGTCAATATTTAAAAAAATTGCTACCAATACTAAACAAAACGAAACTGAGAAGGCTGGTCTCCCTCCAAGCAGTTCCATTTCCCCTCTATTGTTCAGTAAACAGAGGGCTTGCAGGGGGAGGTGCAAGCCAATTCACTGTCTTTAGGCTGAAATGAGCCAGGGATACCATGTTTATAAGAATTTCTTCAAAGCTGTCAAATGTGTTTAACACACCAGGCAGGCAGCAAAACCATTCCTGAAAGTGACTAAAAATATTTATTGACTGCATGGCACTAGGTGTTGTATTAGATACAAAGTGACTGCAAATGGGCAGGAAGTTTCTTTTTGGAATGAGTGATGTAAATGTTCTAAAACTAGATTGTGTTGATGGCTGTACAACTCTGTAAAATATTAATAATTATTAAATGGGCAAGTTTTGTGGTATGAAAGTATACCTCAATAAAGCTTTTAAAAATGTATCAGATAGAATCCATATCCTTAAGGAGGTCAGAATTTTTCAGAGCAATCCAGCGAATTTGCTGCTGGGTGAGTTTTCATATTATCTCAAATGTAAATATCCTTGAAAATCAGTCTAGGATAGCCAAAGTGTGAAAATGACTCACATCTCTGATAAATCAGCAAAGGGGACCAGAAGCACTCAGCCTTTAGGTTTCTCCCTGAGGGGTGAGGAGCAGGAGGAGAGCCATTTGTTTAGGACATGGGACCTCTTCCCAAAGGAATGCTGGTGGAGACCTCAGCTACCAACTACAGCTACCAACTACAGAGAATAAATCAAGTTTTGTGGGTTTTTTTTTAAATCACTACCTATTCTTTATCCTGTCTCTTCCCATAGGTGAATAAAACACATAGGAAAAATTTTACACGAGCAATAGAAAAGCTTAGAATTCATAAGGAATATGCAGTCAATGGTTTTTCTTTATAAAGCACAATGAGCACCATTATTGGGTACATGGTGAAAGTCAGGCAGTTGATTGACAAGTGTCTGATTTCACCTATAAAAAAGAGGAGTAAACTGGGCAAAGAAGAGCGTGGAATGTCCTTTCAGTAACCACCATAAGATCTACATCAGTGACCTAGGAGTAGGGTGATTATTCTGTTATGCCTGAGATAGATCTGGTAGATGCCTATTGTCCTGGCATAATAATTATGAATAGCCCTCCTATCACGCTCAATTCTTTTCTGATGTGAACAATAAATTATATGTGTAGCTATAAATGCGAACTCAGGGTGGAAGGGATTGTGCTGATCCATGCAGTGTGGACCAGTTTTGCCTCAGTGCTGGCAGCTGGTTACTGATTAGAGCGCCTCCATAGCCAAAGAGAAGGTCCACTGGCCAGGGAGCCCACACTCAGAGCTAAGGAAGAAATCTGAAAGATCAGAAAGTCCAGCATACAGACATGAGAATCATCTGGGTGACTTCTGTTTTGTAAAGACTCATGTCTGGCCCCTCCCCACGGAAATTCTGATATACATGCTTGATGAAGAAAGCCCAGTCTTGACCATCCACCTGTATTTCACGGGATGACAGAAAATGTACATGAAAGATCACTTTACAGTGGCCTGCATAAGATAACTTGGCTGGTGTTGCAAAGCCAGTGAAATAGCCCCCAGGCTCCGAATGTCCAGTGCCTGCTGGGACATCCCCCTCATCCCCACCCCTACCCAGTCTTACCCTCAGACTCAGGCCTAAGCTGTACTGATGTAACATCCGCCTCCTATGACAACTTGCCTCATCAGCCCCCTAAATCTCCTGCTTCCAATACACTATCATCCATTTGTAAATTAGGCTTCCCACTCGGCCGGGCCTGGATGTGTTTGTTCATGGATATTCCTTCATTGAGAATGGAGATGGACACTCCAAACCTGCCATCCATTGGATGAGACTTTTTTTTAACCCATTTCAAAACAAAACTACTCACACAGCTCAGTCAAAAGCAGTTCAGTCCCTAACGGTATTCCACCTGGCATCTACACGTCTGAGGCTAGGTGGCTCTGATTACCCAAGACTTGACAGACTTGCTCTTTTAGGTATAATAAGCTATGTGAGACAGAGGGCCGATAGCATTTTGTTCGGGTTCGAGTTAAATATCTCTCCATGGCAGTACAACACGAAGCTCATGGGAAAACACTGATAAAGCTGGCTCCACGCCACTGTGGTTTCTTGTGCAAATGGATATTATAACTCCTATCTCGAGCTTGCCTATTAATGCCATGTGGCTATGGCAAAACAAGAGGTTAACGTCTCTCCTGGCTCAGGAAAATCGACACCAACGCACAGTGCGCTGAACAACTGTTTCCCTCTGTTCCACACCCTGCTATTTCTATAGTACCCCCTGATGCTTACCCTACGAGTAGCTGAAAGAAAGGGACCAAGGTACACCAAAGCAAAGAACAGTAAAATTCCTGTTGCTTGATATGTTCAGGTCAGGGGAATGTTCTGGTTAATATGAAGTTACTATATAATCCTACGCTAATATTTAGGAAGTACTCCAAGATTTTACAGTGTCTTAGGGTCATATTAGTGAGGAATTACACTACATTCATGTTAGCTAAAATAGCATGCTGAATATAATAGCATTAGATAAGAGTTTCCTTGGGTGCTTAGTGATATTTCCTAGCAAACAGGGATTAGAGATTTCTGTCTAATGAGTCGCCCAGCTTGGAGAAAAGGGGCAACAGTCTTCTGCAGCTGCTGATGAATAAGAGTGACCCTGAACTGCCAATATCCCCNCCCACCCTCCCATCGCCCCACTGCTCTGCAGAGAGCACACCAAAGGCAGGAAAGCCAACACTTCATGGATGGAAGCTGAGCTCCTATCAAGCACAACTTTCTCCAATGCAGCCTAATAGCAGGTTTCTCAAGATGAGATGACAGGCTACCATTCTCAAACACAAACTTCCCACCCTCCCTACGAAAAGCTTAAACACGAAAACAAAAAATTCTATGTGGTCAACTAGGAAGAAAAAAATGACAGTTTCCTGCATGAATATTTTGCTGTGTAAGTCATGTGGGTTGATAGCACCCAGATATGAGATCTGCTCCAAGACCCGTGGCTGCAGCTTTTCCAGGTTTGCAATAAGAAGGTATTTCATCTCAGTTTAGAAGTGTTTTCACTGTTTGGTTCTTAATACTACAAAAACAAACAAACAAACAAACAAACAAACCCCAAACAGGGTGAGTTCTGTCTATAATATAATACTTAGCTAACATCATATCCAAAAGTTAGCTCCCATATGTACATTCTCTGTCTTTAAGTTCATTTGAGGAAAGATGGGAGCAAAGGCACAGCATCCGATTATCAAGGACTGATAGAGAGTCAGAGATCCAGAGAAATAATAATCTACTGAAGATTTTTTGCAGGCTTTTCTTATTTAATGAGCCCTCACTGTTCTTTCAGGTGAGAGCCTCCTTAATTCTGCAACGAAGGAATTAAGACTATCCATTTTTTTAAAAAAATGCTCTTTTTGGTTGCATGTATCTGCAAATATACTAAAAGCCAATGAATTCATACACTTTTCATGAAAGTGAACTGTATGGTATGTAAATACTATCTCAATAAAGCTGTTAAAAATGCTTTTATTCAGCAAAAGTTAAAAAAAAAGTCACGAACAAGAAAAAAAACGTTCCTAGTTTGCTTCATAAGCCATGGTGTTGATGTCACCCAGATAATGAGGTCTGCCCTGGGTGCTTTTCAAGGTCTGTTGAGATGTACTTTTACTTGGCTTTCTGTTATCACAACTACTGAGGCGCGATCAGAACTGGGGGGCGGGGCTCCCACGTTCAGCACTCACTTGGAACAGGGGCTGATCACAGTTGGTGTAGGTGGGTAAACCAAGGCAACATTCACTCGCTCGCTGCCGTTCTTGGGGCAAATGATCTCTGCCACTCCTTCTGGTCTGGGCTGACTCAGCAGCTCCCCTGCAGGAGGAGAGAGAAAAATGCATTAATGTGATCTGCCTAAAAGATGGGACCACTTGACTGAGAAGTATAGCGCTCGCTTGGGAGTCGGGAGGCAGGGAGAAAGGCAGGTAAGAGGGGTCCGCCGAGAATGGACGCCAAGAACCAAAGTGCTACCAGAACATCCGCACTGGCTCTGCTCCCACTTGCACTGCTGAATTCTCATCTGCATCATCATGGAGAATGTTCTAAGGGTTGTGGAAGGAAAGCCATCATCGTTGCAGACAAAAACAGCATCTGCTACTCTTCTCATCATCTTCCTTTTCACAGATTGACTCCGGAGATCTTTATCTACATGTGGCGGCAAAGTGAGCCAGGATCCCACAGGATCCCGGGAGACACTGGGGCTGCCAAGGAGGTAGGTGTTCATACCTAGAATGCAGGCAGATGCGATGCAGGCAGGCTTAGCAGCCTTTCAATAAAGGCCTGCATAAAAGACCTGGAAATGCAGCGGAGTAAAGGTGTTGTCAAGGTAAACAGCCCAGCTTCATACTGGCAAGAGGATTTCCTGGGTTGGTTTGTGTGCAGATTTGAAAAGACCAACACAATACCATCTTATGAGTAATGGGGGTCTAGTCAAAACAGATAATTAGCTTAATGGATTATTACAACACCCAAAGGAAATCTGCATACTCTACAGGCCCCAGATATAATAATCTCTCTCCAGCTAGATTATTAAATCCCTAAGAGCAGCGATAACTTCTGTACCTCAAGTTTCCTCCCCCTGTCCAGTGGCACCCTGCCCTTTGCCTGTTTCCATGGCCAGCATGGTGCTCTTGCTCACAGAGTTCAACGAATAGCTTCTGTCTTAGGATGGTGCGTGTACTCATTATTGTCCAAATCCCCCTCCTTAAACACAGAAAGTAAATAAGCCAAACCAAGGGCACAAAACAGATGCCAACTGGGGAAAGATGCTACAGAAATTAACAAGCCAACTCTCCGGTAGCCATCACTTGTATTATTGATTTGAAATTCTAGACACCCCTCAGGACATGCCAACATGCGCTAATATAAAAATCCCTTCCCTCAAAATACCGTATCTCTCATAGCCTCACCTTCAGCAGGACTCACATTGCTAGAGCATGCCAATGTGCCCCCACTGAACTAAGAGCTTGGAGTACACATCGTATTTCATCTTTACAATGTTCCTATGAGGTTTAGCCTCATTTTACAAACAAGGAAGCTAATGCTCAGAGGGGTTGTGTGGTGTATCCCAAGACAAGAGCTAGCTAGGGGGAGACCTAGGATGTGACCTTGGGAACCCATCTCTGGGACACCCCCTTCACCAGCACTCTCTAACACCTCCCAAAGCAGCGACTTCTTTACGCCAGAATACACTTCTCCTAGAAGAACAATCTAAAAACTCTATTTTAAAATGATGATCTAAGCATTGACATATTTGTATTTTTATGAAAGACAATTATTTCCTGGTTTGAACATTTTTACATGGCTTTGCACAACAGGAACTGAATGTAATCTGAGTTCCTTAACTAAACAACTATAAACACCAAATTACTGCAAAATTTAATGTAGAGTAATTAGCTTGTGTTGTAGACTCTTGGGTATCAGAACTATACTCCGACACCAGTTAGGAAAAGGGACCAAAATGCAAGTTAAAAATGTAAACATTAAATGTTAACAAAGTAATAAAATGAACTACAGTAATAGCACGTTAGAGCTAGACTGACACTTGGAAGTCATCCAGTCCAGATACCACTTTACAAGTCGGAAGCTCTCCGGTTCACCAGATTTGTTCAAAGCTCCATAGAGAGCTGTGCATCTTTAAACCAACCAATCCACCATGAACCTTGGGGCTAGAAATGCAACAAGGGGGTACTCTGAACACCCCAGGTTTGTTAACACCCCGGTCCTGGACCGCCTTCCCCTGGTCCCTCACCTGATATTTCAATTTGTACTTTCTATCCCATGATTACCCACAAGAACTGAACACAGACTGAGTGGGTCACTCTGGCTTCCCCTGAGAACTCTCTCCTGTTAGAATTTCATGTAGGCCTCAGCTTGCAGCTGCCTGAGTGCCCAGGATGACAACTGCAGATGTCACACCCCACCCGAGGCACCCATCCTTGGCATCAGCCTGGCACAGCTGGCTTCCTTGCTGGGTATGTTGTAGGTTTTGGTGAGCAGACATTCAGTTTGCCAGATAATTTGAAATAATTCACAGTAGACTGCTAAGCATTGGTTATCAATTTCCACTAAACCAGCAGTGTTACTATCCCCATCCCCCACCCCTCAGACTCTCAGTATCATGAAGGACCAGGCAACCGGGTTTTGTACAGATCCGGTATCTAGCAGCACTGCCAGTCACCGAAAGAGCACGAAAGTTGAAGGCACCGAGACGTTTCATGCATGTAAAGAATTCACTGCATGCTATAGAAGAGTAAGCAACAAGCAGAGCAGCTCACAATCTCCAGTACATCCGTGCACTCTAACACACTACTGCAAGAGTACCAGTATTCTTAGGGTTTAAGAAATGGGCCCAATTGCTAGATTAAGAAAATAACAGGAATAGCTTTTTTCTCCCCCAAAACCTATCTTATCACAAGTATGAAGAATGGTGCATAACATGTGTTACCTACTAAAATAGAAGCTCATTATCTCAAAAGTCTTTAACACAAATTTGACTTAAGCATAGCATTCATTGAGTACTGAAATAGGAAGAACTTACTGTGTGTGAGGAGCTGCAGGAGACGCAGGGGATACAGGGATCTAAGGCAAGGCCTCTGATGGGGAGGGTCTCAGCATCCCAGAAAGTCAAGTGTGCAAAAAAAGAGCTACAGTCCTGTATGAGGGGTGCCCGCAAGGAAAGTCATCTGAGATGCTAGAGGAGTGATGAGAAGGACAGGCTAATACTAAGTGGCAGAACTAGGAAAGACCTTGAAGAGGGCAGAACATTGACTCAAAAGACCCAGTAACATTCATTCTCAGAATGGGAAATAATACATGTGCTCTACCTTACCACCGCGATGACACATATGACAAGCTAAAAAATAAACACAAATTAACCTCAGAAGAAAGATTAAGGATCTCTGTAGCAGCTGACATTTATTGAACACTTATTATGTACTTAATAACTATTATCTCACTTAGTCCTTATGACAATCCTGTGAAATAGGTACAACTATCATCCTCATAATAAAGAAAGTGAGGCTCAAAGGTGTTAAGTATCTGTCAACAGTCACAAAGAGGAAGTGGCATTGTCAGAATTTGAACCCAGGACCACCTGACTCCACTCTTAACCTCTGTATAATACTGTCCTGTGGCCAGGATATTGTTATGATTAAATTAGATAACATGAAAAGTACTCAACATTGTATCTGGCATCTAGTAAGTTCTTGACACTATTATTATAGTGATAAGGTTTTGTAAAAGCTTACTTTTCCAAATTATAAAGAATTCACAGTACCCAGGTTCTCCACAGTAAAATGATACAAAAGAATTACGCCATAAATTCTCTACGTGCAAAACACCCCCTCATCAGAAATTTGAAAACTATCAAATAAAAAAAGTTTAGATTTATGACACATGTCATCACTAGCAAAAGCAAATAAAAAAGATAAATCTCAAAGTTGGTGGGAGCCATAAAAAAAAAAGTTACATTTACAGAAAATATCTTTTTGTAAAATTTATTTACTTTTATTAGTTTCAGGCATATGAAACAAGATAATGATTATATGCTTACATACCTCACAAAATCATAACCCCAACAAGTCTACTACCCATCTGATACCATACATAGCTATTCCAATACCACTGACTGTATTTACACCCTGTGACTATATATACAGAGAGTACCAAAAAATGTATACACACTTTAAGAAAGGAAAAAACTGTATTAAGCTTGTAAGACTCAATATATACCAATAACAAAAGATGAATACAAGTCACGTTTGACTTCTGCAATTACAAGAGGTGCTCAGAATGGTTACCATCAGCATCATTTTAACACAAGCTTTTTCCTTTCTTAAAATTTGTATACATTTTTTTGGACCCTCTGTATATATTTAGTTATAGTTGACATTCAATTTTATTTTACATTAAAGAAAATATCTTATCAGTAGAGTAAGGAGAAATATACATGGAACCTGGTATATTTCTTTTTCCGGAACTTGCTTCAAGAAGTAGGTCTTGCTTTCTGACAAAAATTATACAATGATTACTCATACAACACTATTTATAAAACAGTGAAAACTTGGTAACCCTCTCAAATGTCCAACAATGGGGAACTGATTAAAAACTATGACACATTAATAAGATGGAATTCTCTGTAGTCATTAAAAACTGACACTGACATTTCAATGAGGAAATGTAGGCTTGAAAGTACATTCTACTTAGATACATCAATTGACAAAAAACACAAATGAATTTAGAGTGAGACGGGTCATTCAGGATTAAGAGGTCCTGAGGTTATCTGTTTATTTATTTTTATGTTTCAGTTAACAAAAAAAAAAAAAAAACCAACAAAAAGAAAAAACGAAAGCATGCCTCACACCGAAGGAAGATACCAGCTGTAAATGCTGATGTTTTCTCCTCTGCTGGGGATATTCCATTCATTTGCAGTATACAATGCAATCAGTCTTTCTGAAGATGCAGAAATTTGGCCTGACAAACAAGAGCACTACATTAACTGAAGCTGTATTAGGCCAGGACACTCTCTCCTTGTACCCATTAAAGTTATGAAAAACTATTCTTAATTACTCTAGCTCAAGATTTCTGACATTAAAATGGCAGCAAACTCTTATCAACTGTTTACCCCTCTGTGGAACCAGAGAACACCAAGTTTTATTATGATTAAAAAAAAAAATCAACAGAAGATAAGTGAAACGAGATCAACTTTTTCTGTTTATCATTGGAATTCTCAAATATTGGGCACATAATGAAAATACTAAAAATTTATCATACTGACAACCCAAATCATAACATTAAAAGCCCAAAACATTTCTTTTCAGTGCAAATAAAACCCACTTTCTGATCCAGGATAAAGATCTAAATTGTGACCATCCCTCAAAACAGCAAACGTGGTCTAGAAATTAAAACAAACAATTATATAGGTTCTATTAAGAAATTAGCTGTCTTCAAGGCCTCTTTCAGCTCTAATATTCTAAAATTCACACCCCTCCAGCCCCAAAGTCCACTGCT
Source organism: Hipposideros armiger (assembly GCF_001890085.2). NCBI lineage: Eukaryota > Metazoa > Chordata > Mammalia > Chiroptera > Hipposideridae > Hipposideros > Hipposideros armiger. Next base: position 1,679,044 of record NW_017731501.1, on the reverse strand, counting down.
GTCTTTTAATTAAGTGTGACTCTGGATGTAGCGGTAATGAGAATCCACGAATGCATGTTTTCCCACATCTCCTGGGGGCAAAGGCAGCATCCTCTGAAACCAGTGAGCAAGAGGGCTCTCCACTTTGTAAGCCCTCCAAGTTATCAGGGAAAGAAAAGATTGGTGAATTCCATGGTCACTTTTATATGAAAGAGGAAAGCCAGGTAGAGATAAAAGGATACCTTGTCTTCAGACAAAATAAAGCCCAGAAAGCATATACACAGGAGAAGGAAACACTGAACAATAAAATGTTCCATTTAAAAACATGCTGCTGTGCCTATTTAAGAGTCTGAGAAAAGGCAGCAGAAGAGATCTCTCAACACCTGTAGGTTCCAACATCACCAACTGTTTGTAGACCTGGCTGCCCTATCCAGTTTCAGGCAAGGGTCCCTCGGTGCCTGCACCCCATCACACCACAGGGCCAACCTCAGGACAATGGCTAAAAAAATAATAATAAAATAAAATAAAATAAAAAATAGACTGGGTTATACTTTTAAGTAGTCTTGATTTAAAAAAATAAATTCCATTGTGTAAAGTGGCTTTGGTCGCGGCACTTTATGAATTATAACTTTTTTTAGAAGCGATAGGGATGCGCAGGAAGTAGTGGAGCACGTCTGCAAAGCGCAAAAGCAGGGCTGGGCCTTGGGTCTCCGAGCCCAGGGCTGTGCCCATCGTTGGCATCCATCTTTTCCACAGAACAGAAGTAAACTATGAAGTAAAAACTATGCATAATTTGCAAAGGATTGTAAATATTTTTTTAATAAATAGGTCATAAAATCTCATTTAAACATATTTTGTGTCATATTTAAACTAAAGGTGAAGTTTAAAAGTAAATTTAAAATGAAAATGAATAGAAGCTAATGTAGTTTGGAGTTGTCTTTGGAAATTCTACCCTATCCTTTAAGTACACAGGGGATATCAATAGCTTGGAGCCAGCAATTACTTCACCAGCAAAAGTCATCCTGGTATAAAGTCGATGAGAAACTAAAGATGAAAATCCTATGTCCCAGGTCTGGCTCTGCCACTGAGTTCACGCATTCATTCAACAGATGCAAACCAACCTCCAGCTAGGCACCCAGCAGACTCTGAGTGAACAGCAGGGAATAAGTACACAAAGATCCCTGATTTCATGGAGCTTCTAGACTAGAAGGAAGAGTAGTAAGAAACAAACTGCATAACTCATAAAAACGTGTTACTCAGATCGTTAAAACAGGCTAACATGACAGAGAGTGACTGGGTGTCTCCTTATACTGGAATGTCCAGGACAGAAGGTCTCTCTGAGGAGGAGACATTTAAGCTGAAATCTGCACGATAAGGAGAAGTGAGCCATGGGAAAAACATTCCAGGCAAAGGGAATCACTCATGCAAAGTTCTGAAAGTAGGAAGATGCTTGGCTGACCAGAATAGAGCTTGGCGTGGCTAGATCATGGGTGAAAGGGAAAAGGGACAAGGAGAAGCAGCAAGGCAGTGAGGGCCAGATCATGAGCACTCGGTAGGCCAGGGGAAAATCATTTAGTTTTCATTCTAAGTGGTTGGGAGCCATGGGCAAAGTTGTAAATGGAGTAATGACATCTGCTCTGTTTTAAGAAGACCAGTCTGGATGCTGTGTAGGAAGGCAAGACGGAGGCAGGGAGACCATGAGGAGGTTCACGCAGGAGCTCAGGTAAGAGATGGTGGAGGCCTGGTCGGGGGAGGTGCCGGTGGAGATGGACAGTCTGGAGGTGTTTTGTACACAGTCAACAGGACTTGCCAATGAATCAGATGTGGGGGTAACAGACAGAGAAGAACTAAAGACAATTACAAATCTTTGAGAAACTAGCAGGTGGTGATGCTATTTGCAAGACTAAGAGAGAAGGTGGTTTGTGGAAAAGGGAGGAATTAAGAGTTTTGTCCTAGCCAGGTAAGATTTTTGACTATTAAGACAAACATAGTGATAGATATTACGTGTATAATTACATCTACAATTCTGGATTTGCAGTAAAAGGTTAAGGCTGGAAACAGAGATTTGAGAGTAATCAGCAAACAGGTGATATTTAAAGGCATAAAAGTGTATGACATGAGCAGGGAAAGTGAGTAGATAAAGAAGAGGCAGGAACCAGAGACAAAGTCCTGGGGTGATCCAAATGTAGAGGCTGAAAAGAAGAGAGACAGCTAGGAACTCCCGGAAGGTAGAAGGAGAATGAGAAGAATGTGTCCTCATGAAAGCAAACAAACTCCTTCAAGAAAAGGCAGTGATCAGTTATGCCACATTCTGCAGAGTGGACAAGCACAACAACAGAGAAGGGACCCCTGGGTTTGGAGGCTCCTGGAGGCTTTGATAGAAGCACCCTCAGCAGAAAGATGGGGATGGATGTGTGACTGAAGTCTTTGCCTGAGTAAAGAATGCAAGGTGAAGAAGTGGAGACAACTTTTCAAGAAGTTGTGAATTATGCTGTACCTGTCATCTGTGCTCTTTGAGCTGGTTATACCGCCTCTCAAGAAAACAGGGAGCTACACTTGTTCATTTGAGTTTTCTCCAGCTCCAAGGCTTCATGTCTAGACTTCCAAAATGAATGGGTGGGTAGATGGAGGAGGGTATGAGGGAGTGAAAGGATGAAAGAATGAATGAAAGATCACAGGCTTAAAAGACAAAGAAGACAAAGGAACCCTGGAGGGCAATGCAATGAATTGCTGCTTTGGAAAGATAAACCGGAATGTCCAAGTCTTTTCTGTGATGAGCTCCATGATAAGAAAATCATTTGTGTGGTAGACATCTCCATTAAAAAAAGATAATAACTGTGAAATAACATCTGTTTGCTATTTAAAATAGATTTTTATTAAAAATGGAAAAGCAGGCGAAAATGCTTTAATCATACTAATCAACTTAATGTATATGAAACTGCTGGTCCTAGAGAAACAATAAAAAGTAGTTTGGCTCTGGAGTCAGACAACCTTAGTTCCAATCCTGGCTAAGATTTACTGGTTGCAATGATCACTCAGGGTCTAGTCAAGAAACAGAAACCAAGAGCGAGGTTTAACATAAACAATTGACTTTTTACAGGGCATTTACTACCAAGAGGAAAGAGAACTCTAAAGAACACCCTAAGGCTGAGGGAGATTATCTAAGGAAGAAAAACTTGGATGTGGGGGGAGCCCTACCCAAGGCTGAGATTCAGACCTGGTTGGAAAGGGTATCCTCCTGGATGGTGAAGAGGTCGGCAGGGTTGCTCCAGGTTAGACTAGTCCACAATCAGCTGACTGAAGCTAGCAGGGTGTACTCTTCATGCCAACAAAGTTCCCCAGGATGCTGGATAGCTTACCCATAGATTCAGCAGGAACCTTCCTGCTGGGCCACGGGGAAGTCAGCTGGGGTGGACATTGATATTGTCTAACACTTGGCCGTATATACTCTTAGGAAGTTCTAGGATTCAGAGAGTGGTCCCCCAAACTGCAGGGATGCTGCACGCTCCCTGTCAGCAGAGTTGGTTTTGTCTCAATTAGTTTCTCTTGGACATGAGTCAAACTGATAGGGCCAATTAATAATTAGACACATCCTAAGGTATGAATTCCAAAGGCAGCTGCAAAAACTTACACCTTCAGAATTGTGAGCTTCTTCTAGAATTGTGTTTTCATTTTCACCATACAGCCCTGCAATTCTTCAGAATGTCAGAATCCATTGAGTTCTAGGCAATTTAGCAATGTCAAGACATTTCCATCTTCAGCCATTTGTTGAATTCTCAAGTCCAGTTTTGATTCTGAATATCGGGACTTCTTTTATTAAAACATTCGGAAATGCCCTTCTGTGCCTTGAAGCTTTGGGGACAATCTGTCAAGTCTTACCAGTGAGAGTACAATCTACAAGCAAACCAGAAGCAGGCCAATGGGGTTCTTAGTGATGCCCTTGAACTAGGGGTGAAACTCACTACCTATCTTCAGCAAGTTTGCATGGCCAGTCATCAGACTGTAGTAGGCAAACTAAGTCTCAATAGTTTTCAACTTCTTTCCAACATCCCCCAAAGCTGTGGGAGTGGTGACTGTTACAAGTAGGAGGAAAAACACAGATCACACTCGTGATTACTTCTGTGACTCACACAATGACCCTACCCTGCAAAGTCCTCAAACTCTTCTGATGAATAATGCAACTGAAGCCACACGCAGGCCCCACGCTGGGCACAAGTAACTGACACCTTTCATTTTTCCTTTTATGGAAAACGAGGAGCGAACAAGTTGAGCTCTTCCTTGTTTAGCCCAATTCTGGACAGAAGATGATTGTCCTAATGGTAATGTTTGCTTATCATTACATAAGGATTTTTTTTTTGTCTGTTTCAAGGACAGAGGAGGTGACTAAATATCTCAGGTATGCAATGCCAAGAAGAGTGGCATTTGGCCCATGGGGCCCCTCCCTGATAACCACTCAGGTGTCTTCTGGATCAAAAGAGTTATGACCTCAGAGCACAGCACCTCTTCCAAAGCATTTGGCCAAAGTTCAAGCAAGGAAAAAAAAATCTGCTGACAAAATTTCTTTTCAAACCTCTGCCTGAGTTTAGTTACGTCCCTCACATCACAAGTGGACACTTCTGTTTCCTAATGTCTCGTTTTCTTCCTTTCTTTCTTTCTTTCTTTCTTTCTTTCTTTCTTTCTTTCTTTCTTTCTTTCTTTCTTTCTTTCTTTCTTCCTTTCTTTCTCTTTTTTTTTTTTTAGCTGAGCCATCCTGCCACCTGTTGGCAGCTCAGCTCGGGCTGAGACTTCTATGGCTGTTGCTCAGAGCTCACACTCTTGAGTGAGCTCTTAACCAACTGAGCCACTCGGCCGGCACTCTCTTTCTTTTGTTTTTATTCACACACAGCCAATCCTCTGTCCCTTTCTGTCCTACATCTTCCTCATGCTTACCTATTTGAAATTCCTTCCCTACAGCCTCCCAGTCCACCACCTGCAGTGGAACAGAGCCCCATCCGCCTCCTCTGGGATGCTTTTCTGCCTGGACTCTCTCCGCCTGCTGAAAAAGCCTCAGGGTTTCCACATCTTCAGGTCCCTGATAAGTTTCCTTCTGCAAGTGTTCTTCACAGCATTGGGATAAGATGCCAAGTAGAAACTTCGGGAAGATTCCACTTTGAAGTGTGAGGCTCCAACCGACACAAAATGAATCTTCCTGGGCGCCAGAACACACATCCGGGACTGCAGGTGAACCTGGCTCATGGGGCATGTATTAATATGTAGGAGAAATTATTCCAGGGAAGCTTCAGGAAGCTGAGGTGCCTACCAGGAAAGGCTTTGCTTTGGGTTCTAAAAAAAGTCAGCAATAGCAAAATAAAAGATTGTTTTATATCACAGTTCTATGTACTTGCTGTTCTTAGCAACTTCATCAGTTCCACATGAGCCTAGATAATATTACCGTAACACAAGAGATCCTGTCTTTAGATTCTGTATGAGAGTTCTCCAGAATGTCTAAAAATGAACCACCCTGTTGTATGCCAGAAACAAAGAACGACAAGGCATCCCTTTAAGTTTCAATGAGGTGGTTTCAGGGCAAGAGAGCCTTCGTATCAACGGCAAGCACACTTTCAAAACTCACTACCCATGAGAAGTGGCAAGGGCTGGTCTAAAAAGGTGTTGACAAACTCAGGCAAGTAAATCCATAGTGGGACACGCTTTGAGAAAGGAAAGCTTTGTGTCAGAGGCGGAGCCAGGGAGGGGAGGCGGGGCCTTCTACAACACTATTCTCTCAGGAATGACAAAGACATGAGCTGAATGAATCATTCATATATATACATATACTGCACTGGCGTCATGATCTGGAGTTAATGGATGGAGTTGACAGCCTAAGCGTTTCCATAATGGCTCGACACACAAGCACATCCTTAGGAAAATGCAAGTGAGGCCTTACACCATCCTCTCCTCGCTGACCCTTAAAAGGTCTGACGCAGTAGGACCCAAGTCAAAGCTGACTGGGGGCCCAGAGACAGGCTGCTCCGCCTCTTCCCGTCATTCATTCACTCCACCGCCTCCCCTCAGACGCGTGTGCCTGCCATTTGGCTCCATTTTCACTGCTAAGGGTTTATATAAATACAAATCCACCCAAGAAAGGAAAAATATTTCCCTTTTTCCTGCTCTGGATAAAGTTCCAGCAGACTTGGCTGAGGATTAGACATGCTTCACAGATCAAAGTGTGTTTGGGGGAGAGCGAAGGAGGGAGGATCTGAGCCCAAACCCAACTGGCCTTCCCTTTCTCCAAACGCAAGTCAGGATTATAAAAAGCCCTCACTGCTGGACTGAAGTGCTTTCAAAAGGCTACTCTTTATTTAGATAGCCTGTCACCTATTTCTTCCTGGAAATGGTTCCAGGCTCAGAGAAGTTAATGCAGACAGTATAAAAGCATTTGGACTAAAACCGTCTCCCTCCCACATCGGTTTTCCTTTCAACTGAATATGGGAGGCACATTTATGGCCTGCACTGAAATCTGAAATACCGGCCCAGAAGTCTTATCAAAATCTACCTGATTTTGAAATATTCCAGGAGCCATTCGAAGCCCTTAGAAATGATCAGAAACCATAGATTTGCTCTTCCTCTCCTAACAAGGAAGATGACAAGAATTTCTGCAAATTCATTTTACTCTGAGTCAGGGAAGAAGGCGGAGGAGTCAATGGCAGGCTGAATAAGGGGATCTGCGAAGCTCCCGCAGAGCCTAGGAGACAGAAATCCTGCAGACGTAGACTCGGACAGGACCGCAGAGCCTTAAAGCTGGAAGGAATCTTGAGTTGCTTCAACTTCCTTGTTTTGCACATGAATAATATCTCCCACATGCATAAACAAGCGGTACCAGAGAACGCATTCCAGCTGGGTCTTCTCCCAACATGAGCTTTTCTTTATCTACTCCCCCTACCCAAGTTCCATTCCCAGAAGACCCAGTCTGGACTTGAAGCCACTTTAAACACACAGAAAGCATCTACGATGACTTGAAAAGCATTCAACTGCACCAACAATCAAAACGGAGCACTCGCTAGCCTCTCCAACCTCTTAAAGGCTGTAAATGCAGACAAGGAAGATTCTTTATATTTCAGTTGCACTCCACCTGCACGCTGACACTGCTGGCTTCCAAACTGAAGCCTACCAGCAGATAGATAAAGAGAAAAATATAATCATGACTGCATGAAAGCTAGTGAGAAAGCATGGGACTGCCAAATAGAACCAGCCTCGTCCGAGCCAAGGGCGGCACCGTGGAGAAGCCACTTCTAGGGGCAGCTTGGCCCACAGGGAAACAAACCACCACTGAACGAGGCCACTTGCCTTGCCAAGGCCTCAGTGTACCTCCAGTCCTGAGATCTTGCCCATCGGGCCAAGATTGAACTACCTATTAAACATCACCACTTGGATACTGACGTGTCCAAAATTGAACTCTTGATGCCCAACTGGGCTCACCCCGCAAAGCTACTCCTTTCCCAGACTCCCCATATCCATTAACGTCCCTCTGTTCTTCCAGTTACTTTGGACAATACAACGTGGGGTCACGGCTCCCTCCCTTTTGCTCTCATACAGCACACTGAATGCACTGGCACATCTGTTGCTCTACCTTCAAACCCATCCAGCATCTGACTACTTCATCAGCTCCCGAGGATACACCACCATCAACATGCACTACGGTGCAGTCTACTAGCTGATCCCCTTACCTCCCCAGTCTCTTCCCCACTGAAGCCAGAGGGGTTCTTTAGAATGCAGATCAGATCATGTCAGAACCCTCCAACACCCCCTTTGTCACTGCTCAGAACCTTCCAACACCTCCTTTGTCACTCAGAACAATAACCCAAGTCCCCACAACAGTCTACAGGGTCCTGTGTGATCTGCTCCTGTCTACCTTCTGCCCCTACTCCTTCATTTTGCTATAGATTCACTGGCCGCCTTGCACAGCACACTCCCCCCTCAGGACCCTCTCCTAACCACTTAGCCCCCATCTCCAACCCCCATCCTCCATATACACTTCAATCAGATCTCTGCGCAAATGTCACCACCTCAAACAAAACTTCCTTGACCACCTACAAAACAGCACCCCCATCCCCTGGTCCCTCTGCATTCCATCATTTGCTTTATTTTTCTTCCTAGTACCTATGTCTCGCCAGACATATATTGGTCAACAGTGTGTTTCTTCTACTAGACTATAAGCTCAAGTGTGGGGATTTCTCTTGTTCACTGTTGGATTCCATGCATCCAGAACAATGCCTGGCACATAGCAGGCCCTAGATATATGGCAAATAGCTGAATCAATCACTAGATGAATCCATAAGTGGAAGGCATGTACATGGTGGCCTCTCAAGTTCCCTCAGGTCTGTGGTTCCAAATCTGACACCAGTGTGGCATGCAGTCAGCCTCTTCTTCTGAAGGGGACACGATACCCAGCCAGGGCAGGTTCCCAAACACCCCTGCACAGCACTGCCTCCTCCACACACCAGACCAAGCACAGAAACCTGACACACTCCAAGAAGTCGCCGAGCCATTCTGTCCTACTTGATTCTTCCATCTTTGACAAGCTAAAGAGAAAAGTCACATGGAAGTCAGGTTCCATTTGGGGAGATTCTAATGCCAACATCTTGAAATGTGTTCTAAGTTTTGAAGATTACATAGCCCAGGGACTCTTTAGGAAAACCTGTAAGTGTAGCTAAAAATGCCATCTTCTGAAATGCAGTTAAAAATGGATTATTTTGAGAGTGGTGGTGGTAGCAGTGGCGGGGGCAGGGAAAGAAGACGTACCACAAATTTATTTAGTGCTCTGGGTATGGGGTAGATTACAGCTGAAATTAAGAGCTTAGCAACACACACACACACACACACACACACACACACACACACACACACACACACATGCACACACTTCATTCCCATCTCAGGGACTTTGCTCATAGTCATGCGCTGATCAGCACCCTGCTGGGTTCTCCAGGGGACCCTCTAGAGATCTCTGGAGGTCTCTCTCCTCTCCAGTCTTGTGTCCTGCAAACTATAGTCACCTTGGTCTCCTTAATCCAGGAGGTCTGCTGGGTGCTGCCTCAGTTCCCCTTCTCTGCACCACAGTCTGGACACTCTCAAGGTACTAAGCTGGGCAATTATGGGGCTCAGGTCATTTGCTTTCTGTATCTCAGGATGTTGTCTTTTGTTGCCTGATGCTCAGGGCCTTGAAAGGCATTGTTTTATATACTTTGCTGGTTTGTTTGTTTGTTTGTTTTCAGGTGCAAGAGTAAATACAGTCTCTGTTAATCAATCTAAGCTGAAAGTAGAAGAGTGGCTATAGGTTTTGAAGTACTTTTGATACTGTGAATAAAATAGTTTCTTTCTAAATGGCAAGCCCATCATCAAAGTTAACAACTTGTGCTCTTCTAAAGATACCAAATGAAAACACAAGACACAGACTGGGAGGAACTATTTACAAAGCACATATATGATAAAAGACTTCTATCCAGAATATACAAAGAATTCTCAAAATTCAATAAGAAGAAAATAAACAACACAATTAAAAAAAAATGGGCAAAAGTTTGAACAGACATTTCACCAACGAAGGCATACCAATGGCAAATAAGCACGTGAAAAGATGTTCCACATCATTAATCGTTAGGGAAATGCAGACAAAACCACAATGAGATGCCACTTTACCCCTATTAGGATGTCTAAATGGAAAAGGCTGACCTTACCAAGTGTTAGTGAGGATGTGGAGAAACTGGAACTCTCATACACTGCTGGCGGCATTTCCTGAAAAGCTGAAACATACACCCACCATGTGATTCAGCTATTTATTCCTAGATATTTACCCAAGAGAAAGCATAAATCCACACCAATTCTTATACATGAATGTTCATACCAGCTCCATTTGAAGTGGCCAAAAAGTAGGAGCAACCCAAATGTCCAGTAAAGGTGAGCAGATAAATTGCGGTATATCCACACGATGAACTACTACTCAGCAATACAAAGAACAAATCATAGATATATACAACATAGATGAATCTGAAAATTACTATGCTATGCTGAGCAAATAAAGACAGACCAAATAAGGGTCCATATTATATGATTTCATTATATACAACTCCAGAAAATGCAAACTAATCTGTAGTGACAGAAAGCAGATCAGTGGTTGCCTGAGGGGAGGTTGTGGGTAGGACAGGACAGGATAGGATAGGAGTGAACAAGAGGAAACTCCTGAGGGAGATAGATTTGTTCATTATCTTGATTGTGGTGATGGTTTCGTGGGTATGTGCATATGTCAAAACTTATTAAATTGTGTCATTTTAAATTGTGTATTTTACTGTATTCCAATTATATCTCAGCTACATCTCATATCTCAATTAAAAACAATGCCCTATAGCTAACCAGAAACCTAAACTATTACTGAGAAACACCAACTGGTGTTATAGCAAGACGGCTCTTCCCAAGAAAAGAAAGGCTTGACAGGTTTCAGGAAAAATAAATTTCATTTACCATATCCCATGAGTTTCAAGCTAAAAAATCAGGGAATCTCATAGATCAATCCACAGAGGGCAGAAACGCCATATAAGCATGTATCTTTTGCTAAGATTCTTTTTTCAGCTTATACTTATGATTATTTCATTTGTGCCTCACTGTGATATTTACAAAAGGAAAAATATATTGTGTGAAATTCAAGCTGAAGCTATGCTCAATCATGTAGAAAGTTCCAATATTAATAATGCTAGATACTATCTAATATCTAATAATAATTGGTAGGTGACAATACCTACCAATAGCTGTCAAATTAGTAGGTCAAAGTAGGTAAAGATAATTGGTGGTTATAAACTTTCAAGGAACAACATCCAAATGCACCAATGACTGCTGCTGAAAGGACAACATGCTAAGAGCTGACACATTCGGTAGGGAAGGTCAAGGTAAACATACTCCCACCCACCTCGAATCAACTAGAGACGTGTAAGCTTGGCTTCTTCTGCCTCAGGAAATTACTCTCTGTCTACTGCAAGACTAAGAGTATTATAACTTAGAAGCAGGATATATAAGTTTTACTTCATCCAACACTATCCCACCAAACTTCCAGGAGAAGACAAGGCTAAGGGTGAGAAGAGATAAGGATACTGGTTCCTTTTGATCTTGAAGCACAAAGTAATCTAGTGGCCCATTCACAAAATTAGGTCAAAAGAGCATCATCTTCTCTCCACTTAGACTGAAAACTACCTCACTTTTGATAAAATGAACATAAAAAGGAAAACTACCATAATAATCCCGATCATCTATGGGAAAATTTATCCTGGCTTTTATGGGGGGAAAGAAAAGCTCCTTATTTCTTAAAGTGAGAAATTACACCAAATTATATCCAAGCTCTTTAATGGAAACTTATTCGTATCAGAGGTTATTAGTTTAATAAAGCCATCTGAAACAAAAAGTAGAGGCAATTGCCAACCTACAAACATCTAACTTTCAAAAATAATAAATGGCCCCATTCCTCTTCACAGTGATGCTTTGTGACACCTAGGCAAGCCCATTGTTGCCTTATGACCTTGGTCCTGACTGCAGCCATGCCCCGATGTCTGAATGCAACAGGCTGACCTTACCAAGTGTTGGTGAGGATATGGAGGAACTGGAACTCTCATACACTGCTGGTGCATTTCTTGAAAACATACACCTGTCATGTGATCCAGCTCTTTACTAGATATTTAGCTAAAAGAACGTCAAAGCTCTTGCCTCTCCACTTTTCCTCCTCACTGTGGCTCTAGCGCTTTTCTATCCAGATTCCCTCACCTATGCATTTCACTATGGACTGAGGGTGCCAAGGAACTACAGCCACCAGTACTCTTTCAGAACACTGTAGGTTATATGGGCTTCTGTGGTTTGGCTTGGAAGCAAACCAGCATTCAGGGCTGTGTCTTCTCCTTTAGAGTCAGTAGACAAAAAAGAGAATTCTTGAAACACAGTCCTCTGTAGGTTAGCGATAATCTTATAACCCAATGGCAAACTGTGTCTTGGTACCCTGCAAATATATTAAAAGGGACTTCTGAGGCACGAGCTATGTCCCACATTATAGGTCAACCATAGGTGACATCAGTCTTCTATACCTAGTTTATTGCTCCAGGTATCCCCAGATTTTCTGCAATGCAAGAGCTACAGAGATTTCTAACGTTCCAAGGGTAGGGTGGGGGGAATCACAAAGAATACGAGTACTCTGACAAAGTTTGAACTCTGCTTCTCACCTACCCACTGTGTGACCTTGCAGAAGTTACCTACTCACTCAGAGCCTCATTTCTCTCATCTGTGAACTGTGGATAGTTAATACCACATATACATATTTACTTATTCCACAGGAATGCCACAGAAATTAAATGATATTTGTAATTCACCTACGCCTATGCCTGGCACATAGTAGCAGCTCACTAAGTGTTTATTTCTTCCTCACATCCTTGTTAATCTGAAACATAAAAACCAAGATTAGGGCCAGCCGAGTGGCACATTGGTTAAGAGCTGGCTTGGAATGCCAGCTCTGAGTTGTGGGGCCCTGGTTCAGATCCCACATGACAGCCAGTGACACTGCCCTCTACAGCTAAGATGGTGAACAGCAGCTCGACCTGGATCTGGGCTGCTGTGAGTCGCCGGTGACGGCGTAGGCTGCAGCCCCTGCTGCAGTGAGCTGCCATAAAGCTACCATGAGCGGCCGGCAGCCGGCGTGAGCTGCCAAGAGCCACCATGAGCGACCATCCAGAGGCCGGTGACCGATCTGCCTCACCCGGGAAGAGCGCAATCACACCAACATGGGACAGTGAAGCAACGTCCTCCACAACTAGACTGAAGAACAAAAGGACAGCAACTTGTCTGTTTCCCTCCCCCAATTCCCCAACAAAATCTTTTAAAAAACAAAAACAAACAAAAAAACCAAGGTTAAAACAAAAATAACTTCTCAAAAGAGAAGTGCCTATTAGAAGAGCAATGAAAAGGCCCTGACATCCTAATGCCCTCTCCAAACTCCCCACTGCCACCATGCTATTATATCACACCTCCAAGGTGGCACTGTCCTCTCTAAAGAACAACCGGCACCTTCATACATTTCTGAAGGAACTGTACATTGCACCTACTCTCTGGAGAGAAATTTGGCAATTCCATTTCAAGATATTTATTCTATGGATGTACCCAGAGATGTCAAAGGATATAGTTACAAGTATTTACTTCACTGTTGTTTCTAAAGCAAAAGATCAAAAACAACTCAAATGCTCATCCATAAAAGGCTGGTTAAATAAAATCAGTTTATGCAATAAAATACCATACAACCAATAAAAAATTTTTTAAAAAAAAAAGAGCCAGACAGCTCTCCATATATCATGACCAGAATATATTTTCAATTTTAAAAAGATACAAAACAGTGTTTCTATCATGCTACTATTTTTTGGGGGGGAGGTGGGGCAGGGGAGAAGGGGAACATCTCTCTTCTCCTGTTTATACATAAAAATATATATTTATTAAAACACAGAGCATCTCTGCAAGGACATCCAAGAATCTGGCAGAACTGGCTGCCTCCAGGAGAGGAGACGAAAGGCTGTGGACAGAGAGAAGACTTTCTTTTCCCCACAGAGCCTTCTGTATCTTCTAGATTTTGAACCATTTACATAGACTACCTCTTACACATAAAGCTTAAAACAATCTACCTTAATGTACATTTCAATTTCCCCCCCTTTTTCTCTCTAGAACAGCCTTCTTGTTTTTTTAATCCTACATTTATTTTTTTAATTATAAAAGTTAACATGCGCTCATTTTAATCAGTAAATGGAAGGCCGGCCGAGTGGCTCAGTTGGTTAAGAGCTCGCTCAAGAGTGTGAGCACCAAGCAACAGCGGTTTGAGTCCTGGCCCCAGCTGAGCAGCCGCTGAGCTGCCAACAGGTGGAAGGATGGCTCAGCTAAAAAAATAAATAAATAAGTAAATGGATATAAAATGTGTAAACAAGAAGGTATAAGCACTTTGCTCCTTTACCTCTTCCCTAGGGTCCACGGTTGAGCTGGGGTGTGTCCTTCCTTACCTTTCTCCTGCTCAGACATGCTAAGAAAGCATACGTGCACACCAGCTTTTTTATTTCTCTTCTACCAGGCAGAATCATAAGCGTAAGTGCAGCAGTCTTTTCTTTCATGGGACAGTATGTTATCTGGTAGTCATGTCAGAGTGAGAACTATATTTGTTCCCAATCTCTTTATTCACCTAATCTCAATTACTTGCTATTCCCAGTCCCAACCACACCCCACACGAACAATTTTATATACATGGACTCATGTCACACATTAATATTTTTTAAATGGAGGACTTTTGTTTTTGCTACTACCATCCCCATTTCCTAAACAACCTCGCACCCCTGAGAGGGTGGGTCTAGTGCTCACTGCCTGGCCTGGCCTGGCCTGTTGGGCCTCCTAGGGGCCATCCTGGGGCATCTGAGAGTCAGGGGTGCCCAGGGGCAAACTGCAGCCAGCTGGCCAGTCCGTGAAACTGGGCTCTGGCCAAGTGTGAAGTGTGATTCCAGACTCAAAGACCAGGTGCCGTCTGCATCATGGAATTAAATGATCTAAAAGGAGAAGCCACTGGAAGCTTTTCACAAACCCAAATCACACATTTGATTAAGAAAAAATAGCACAAGTGACAGAGAAAAAGCTCACCAGCAAGTAAAGTCTTCTAGTTTCGACATCCTCCCCTACCCGCTTCCTTAAAAAGTCAGCAGAAATGAGAGAGCACATTAAGTCAGGTCAGGACAGTATCTGGGTCTCAGTGACACAGACCATCACACTGGCCGCCCACTGGGGTCTGAGGCCACTCCCTGCCTGGCCTTGGCTGTGAGAGGCCTCGAACAGCTGTGCATGGAGCCAGGATGAACTGCTGGGGGATTAGCGGCTTCTGTGCAAAGCCTACAGGGATGCCTGCAAGGTCCCTGTGGCAGGAGGTCAGACAATGAGGAGGAGGGAATGGAAATGTAAGGTCACTGACTACTAAGCCTATTTCCACCCTGCATTTCTTGGTGCTTAGATTTCATCACGGCAAATTTCACGGAATGCAAAAAAAGTACTTAACCATCTTTGTTCGCAAGGATAGTGCAGAAATACGGTTACAATTCTTCCAAATACGGTTACAATTCTTATGTCCATACAAAATCTTTACTGATACCAGAGGTTATAAAAAAATACGTCAATCACCACTGATGAATCAAAATTTGATTTATGCCAGAGCTTTACATTTTCTTTACAAGGGGTGAAGGTTTTTTTTTTAAAAATCCCTAAAACTAGCTATGATGTTTAAACTTTACTTTGCTGTTTCTACAAGGACTTGACCTAGATCAAAGAAATCCTACTCAGACCTTAAGCATGTGGAGCTGTTAGTAGATACCACGCAGGGTTCCAAACAAGGCTTTCATAAAATCCTATTGATATCAAGTCTACACTGACAGCGCAGGTGCCTTAATAGTAACTTCCACACACCTGCAAAAGACAGCTGGGTCTCCTCAGCATCAGAGCATTTGGACTTACTAGGAATGACTAACTTCAGAAAAGCCCAGAGTCAGGAGGAGGACGGCATAATACTGACTTCAGAGGCCGGCTCCCAGCTCTACCGCCTCCTAGCAGTGGGACCCTGAGCAAATGGCCTGAATGGGGCTAGGCCTGAGTTCCCCCATCCCTGTGGGGGACAAGGCTGCGCACCTCAGAGGGTCGCTGTGAGGACTGAATGATATCATTACACAAGCATTTCACACACGGCCAGCTGCCTTAGCCATCACTCCTAGGACCCCTGTTCCCCAGCTAGAGCACCAGGGCTCACCAGCTGGCCACCGGCGGCCCATTCTGAAGTGTGGCAGCAACAAGAACCCGGTGAGAAAAGCTGAAGTAGGCAGATCAGAAGGCTCTCTGGAATTGGAAATGGGGTGAGAGACAGAATTAGTCTGTGGGAGTGACCAAAACAGAAAGAGGCTGGTCTGAGGGGAGAAGGAAAAATTGGGCCAGTCCTTAGGGAGAGACAGAGATGGCACTTCTGAGGTAGAGGGACAGAAGATGGGAGGGGGACCAAGATGGGAGGCAGGGGACTGAGGTGGGGTCAGGGGACCAAGAGGCAGAGAACAGGGACCAAGTCAGGAGATGGAGATGAGAATCAGGGTGACTAACAAATAGAATGACAGACAGGACAGGAGGTATCAACAGACTTGGGGTGGGGGGTTACCATCAGGCAGGTGATCTGGGGCAGGGGTCACGGAGAGAGCCTGGGACAGAGGGACAGGGAGACGCAGTCCAAGTTCCAACTCATGTAAGGGAAGCCTATACTTTGCTTCCTTTCCTTGGGTTCCGGAAATCGCTCTACACTTGCTATAACCCTGCTGCTTCCTCCTTAAATTAGTTCAACAGCTCTGACTAGAACATAATGATGCAAAACTGGCTTTTACTGAGCATATCCCTTTTTTTTCATTAACTAGAAATTATTATTTGCAACTAATTATGTAGCTCTAATAAATCACTATAAAAACACCTCGAAACCTTGGCTTTAAAAGTAACAACGTATTTCTCTGTATCCGGGGAAATGGTTTCAAAGGCCGGACGAGCATTCCTGCCAGAAGGGATAAGGGTGAGGACCAGGCACTGATCCTGGGTTCTAGTCCCCAGGCTGCAGTAGCTCCTTGCAATGTCCTAACAAACCCTGACTCCTCTGGGCCTCGATCCTTCAGCTGCAACAGAAAGAAGCTGAACCGGTTTATCTCCAGGATCTGTTCAGCTCAAAATAGTCTGTTCCGCCTTAACAGACTGTGAAAATGTATTTTCTACTGAATTTTCTAGGCTTCTCAAGTTAAACGCCTCGCAAATTTTAGCATGATGTAGAATAATCTCTTAAATAGGCCAAACAGACATGTCCCGGGCTCTCCGCATCCACCGTCTCACCACGTCCCTGACTGACCTCAGGGTTCCATACCAGCTGCTGCATCTACCCGGCACCAAGAGCGTCACCTGACCCACGCCTTATACAATGTATATTTTCCTACTGGGTTTGTTTTAAGCAAGGCATGAAAAATGGTACAATTACATGTAAACTTCAATCATCAAAAAGTTTAATTGTATGTAATAGTTTTTGTATGTCATATTTTAAATGTCTTAACCCTAAATAAAAATAATAACATTAAAATGAAGGGCCATTACAAAGCCAAGCTCACTCAATAAAGATCATCAAATGAAATGTGTCACACCTCCTCTTAAGGACACCTGATAACAAGTACTGATGACGTCTATACGAAGATACTTTTTGTTGTTTCGTGGGAATGAACCCACCACATACAAAACACTAACTCGCTCCCCTAAAGTAAGCACAGCTAATGCAAGAGGCAGTGTCAGACAGTCAAGCTGAGAACCTGCATTTTAGAAATGGTAATAACACTAAGGCCCAAAGGGTTTTAAGTAGCTCACTCCAGACTGCAGACTGAACAGGGATAGGAAGTCGCCGGTCCCATTTTTCACTGCTCCACGAAGTCTCCCTGACCCCAATGACACCATGTCACCTTGTATTCTCCATGTGAACAGCACAAAAGCCCTGGTCTTCCTAGAATATATTATCATTCCTTATATTGCTCCATAATTTTGGGAAACACGCCATCCCATTTTGGCAACTCTATGTGAGATTTTTCTGAATTTAAAGAAAGATGAGTGTGTGTTCTGTATCAGTCCTAGAAATAAAACCCCTCCTCGGGCTCAGCAAGGCGCGCAGTTAAAAATAATCAGGGCCCGATTCTCCAATGAAAGAAGGAAATAAAGAGCAAAACAATGTGAGGGGTGAGTGTAAACAGGCTTTTCTCTTTTAATAACCTGATCTGAGCAACAGGACTGCTTGAGGTAGGTTTTAAAGGCTGCCCTGGAGCAAGCACTGCCCACCCTCCATACTTTCTGAGAGACTGTAATCTCAGATATCAGATTTTAATACTAGCACTTCCTCAGTACACAAGCATTGAACTTCGAAATGACTTGGGAGACAAGTGTAGATCCTACTACAAGTCCATCTCCTGCAGCCTTGCTAACAAGTGTGGTCTGCATCAGCAGCACTAGCAGCAGGGAGCTTGCTAGGAATGCAGAGCCCTGGGCCTTGCTCCAGCTTCCTGCAGCAGCAGCTGCCACTGGAGCAAGATGCCCAGGTGATTCGTGTGCACATTCAAGTTTAAGAACCCCTGACTTAATTCTGGTAACAACTCACTCGTCTCAAAGAAATTCCAGGATGCTGCCCTGTATTTGTTTATTCCCGACTGGCACTTAGGACACAGAGATGCTGGTATAGTTCTACATTCTCTCTCAACTTTCTCATATTTTGGAAATTTTAACCATTGTTTTATTTATTTATTTATTTTTTGGCTGAGCCATCCTGCTACCTGTTGGCAGCTCAGTGGCAGCTCAGCTCAGGCCGGGAATCGAACCGCTGTTGCTCAGAGCTCACACCCTTGAGTGAGCTCTTAACCAACTGAGCCACTCGGCCGGCCCTATATTTTGGAAATTTTGATTTACAAATTAGGATGGTTTTAACCAATATGAAAACAAAAAAGTAGGTGTCTGGTTTGCATGTAAGGATGTAAGAGAGAAAGAGAGGGGGATCTGTGTGAGAGAGAAAAAGAGCAAAAGGTGGGTAGGCGCAGGGCAGCTGGAACAAGGGAAGGGAAAGAGGAGAGAGAAAAAGGGTAGAGGTGTGGTTATTCCCTACCCTCTGGACTTCACCTTGTGCCTTCTCCCCATAAACACTCACAAATTAAGCCATATTCATTAGACTGAAAATGAAAGACTAGCATTCCTCTTGAATTTAGCTTTTTACACTAAGGTCATTGATAACAAACCAAAAATGGAAAGGTAGAAACTAAAGAATGATCTCTATTTTATCATTATCTGGGGCAGAATTACCTGCCTAAAGAGGACAAAATATAAATAGCAGAAACCTAGTTTATAAATGATTGTAGGATCAATTTAATAAAAATCTGCTCTTCTCTGGGACTCTGACTGCATGGATGTCATGCTGAAAGACATGGAGGCACAGATTCTAATCATTTGGAAAAGTATGGTGGATGAAGGGGAAAAGAGCCCTGCAGTCAAAAAGCCTGAATTGCAGTGTCACCCATCCACTCACTGACTGGCAGGGAAACCCTGGGCCCAGATTGTCAGACTCAGTTTTGTCCTTCAAAGAAATGGGAGAAATCAGACTCTATAATTTCCAAAGGTCCCACCATTTCAGCCCTAAAAACGGTATGACTCCAAGTCGTATAACCACTGTCCCAATATTACTACCTCTCTTAACAATGAAAAAAATAACCCACAGATGTTCTCGCCAGATGCAAGTTTGCAATATGTGTTATTTGTTCACTTTAGGAAATAGTACAGCCTTCTTCAAAGTATGACTCTATTCACACTTAACCAGGTCTTCTTATAAAAATACAGATAAAACATGCATAGGCACATACATCACTCCTGTCACTGTTTAAAATTAGCACGACTCTTGCACCAGATTCTCATCTGAAAAGATCTAAAACCACACTGTTTAGATGCTATCCTTCTGCAGAGACATCCACCTTCTCTGTCCTAATCCAGGAGGCTGGTGTGAGGTCAGATCTCACCTTCAGATGCTTCCTTATTACATCACCCCATGCACTGCTTACCACTCTCTATGCCCTGTTTCTCCACCCAACAGATTTTCCTCTCATGGGCAGCAGGGGTGTTGCCTGTCATTGCTGCGTTCCTGGCCTCTCAAATATTGCCTGGTACATAGAAGCACTCCACAGACACTGGTAAATAAGCCAATTTAAGTTCTAATACTGGTCACTTAGGTTGTTGCTTTATTTTACAAAGAAGGCCCAAATACTATTAGCATAACGAAGCAACTCTTGGGTAAAATTAGGAACAACAACTACAACATGCAATCACAATGATCAACATGCAATCACAAAAAATGAAAATGAAAAGAGAAAAAAAAACAAAGCTCATTTTAGTTAGAATATGAGGAGGACTATGAGGACATTCAAAATGGACTAAGCTATAACCTCCCTCTGTATCTTGAAGACAGGTATGTTCTTTTTCCTTAAAACTAAAGATAAAGGTTTAAACTGGCTGCTTTCATCCATATGCAAAGAAAATAGAGTGGTGTTTTTTTAACATTATGTTTCAATTGTCATTCTTTCTCAGAAAGAAAGAAAGAAAAAGAAAATAAAGAGAGACAGAGAAAGAAGAAAAAAAGTTTCTTTCACAGTGAATACCAATATTGGCAAGATTACAATTGATCTATCTATGATGTATCAGAAAATCATATTCCTTTTTAGTAATTTTAGCCCCATCATGCAGCACATCAGGTAGATAAGTCCAAACTGGGTGCACACCCAGTTAGAGCCAGACGTAGGAACAAAAGATCGTGAGTGACATCTATGAGGCTGTTTTCAAAAAGGTTCTCAATTAGAAACTACTGTTTAATTGAATTGCCTTGTAAAAGACCCTCCTGCTGGGGCGCATATCATACTCCTGGGGACACCTTCCCCTGACTAGCCTTTTCTGGGTTTTTTCCTTAATTTTTCTCTCCAGCACTTAATGTTTCCATATCGAAAGCTAGTGTTGCCCTGAGGTTTATTAATAAAAGCACATTGATCCCTATGGAAAAGCATTGGGGAGGAAGATTAACTGAGACAATAATAGCTTTTCACAACTATCATAATAAAATAACTAAACAGGTCCCACATTCAACTTTTGGTTTTTCTCTCAAAATCTCCTCCCCCTGTCTTTCCCAGCTCAATAAATGGCAGCTCGGTCATTCTGGTTGCTTAGGCCAAATACCTTTATGTCTTCCTTTCCTCCTTTCTCTCATAGCCCAGAGCCAATCCATCAAAAAACTCTTTAGCTCTATCTTCCAACCAGATCTATTGGGTTGTCGGAAATGTCATGACGCATTTTTGCACCGAAAAACAGAAAAATACATCATGACTTTTCCAAAGACCCAACAGGGATATGGCCACTTCTCATCAGCTCCACTGCAGGTATGCAGTCCAAGAGGCCATCATTTCTTGCCTGGACTACTGCACAAGTCCTACCTCACCTCTCCGCTTCCCCCTTGCCTATTCACCACACACCTTCCAGGGTCTTTAAAAAATATTTAATTTAAAATTTTCTCAGCTCAAAAACCCACATTGGCTTTCCAACTCTCATAGACTTGGTGAGATTACAAGTGCTTCTTATTTTCTTCTTTCTACTTTTATGCATTGGCACTAGCCATGTTTTATTGCCCCTGGAAGGGACAGCCACAGGGTTTTTGTTTTTTGTTTCCAATAAACTTGTTAGAAATGTCTTGAGATAAAGATTCTCAGAAGTAGACAGAATTCACTTAAATTGTAGAAAGAAAACATGGGCTAGAATCGGAATTCATTATTGACAAGACAGCTAGTGGTTATACACTAAGAAATAAAAACAACCTATATTTAAAATTGTCTTGTATTAACCACCTGCATGGAGACCAGTTATTGCATATGTATAACCAGTTTTGCAGTCAATTCCCTGCACATTCTAGACCTTCAGAAACTTGTGTATTGACTAAAATTCTGCCTTCTCATAAATAGTGAAAAGAACATTTTCATTCCCAACCACGTCAAATAGCAGGTGTCTCAAGTCAAATCATTCTTTGAGGGCACATCATGCTCAGTGTACTAAGTATGCTAAGTATAGCAATACTCGGTGTAGCCCATACAACTGAACCACCTTAATTTCCCACCATATTCGTGCTTCAGAAAGAAAATCTGCAGACATTGGGGGGGGGTATATTCGCTATGGCACATGCAGGTAAAATATAAAGCAACAGATAGATATCCCTGCTTATTTGGGATCTTTTCCCCCATCCTAAGACAAAAGATGAGCAAAGACAAAACACAGCCTAGACACGGATTTTAACTGGACTGCTTGCAAATTCACCTGGGGACACGTACTGTTGGACACACTGGCTTACCCCATTGCTTCTCAGTTTTCTTTAGCTGGATGGACTCCGACAGTGTCCCACCTGATGCCAAAAGGCTTGAAATGGCCACTTGTGTCCTGCTGTCCTATTATCTTTAATCATTTCCAGCACATTTATCATAACAGCCCTCCTATTCTTCAAAGAAAGGCTTATGGCCCCATATTACACACGGCTGAACACGTTAGCCATTTTGAGGGAGTGACTCTACTCTTCATTTTATAAAGAGCCAGTCAGGCTTAAAATGGAAAAAAAAAAAGTCATCCAATTTCATTTCCTTCTCCATCTCAAGCAAAGGAATAAAAGTGAAAGCCATTTATATAAACAGACAAAAATATAACAGCAAATGGACTCAGGGGGAACTCAAAATCCCCTCATTGTTAAATCTTAAACTGAAATATTAAAATACTTCAAGAGATGAAGGAAGCCCTCTGACTAATAACAGAGCTGGATAATCATTTTGAAACAATCGTAAAATATTCAACAGAGAACGAAGAAAGCTTTTTGTCCTTACATCAGAACATTTTTTTAAAAAAAGCAAACAAATGAAAAACACTGACTGCTGGAGCAAGTCACCAGCCCACAGGCAATGTTAAGTATTAACTTAGAATTAAATGTCCACAGAATTACTTTGATCAAACACAATGCAGTTGGCTTCTACACACAAAACTGGTTTGGAATAAACTAGTTAAATCAAACAACCTTTTTTATTTTTTTTATTTCTGAAGGTGGGAGGGGGATTTACTTCTGATTTCAAACCATTATACTTACTTTCCTCTTAAATTACTAACTGATTGAATTTATCATTTCCCCCCAAATATCATAGTTAAGGTATACAGCTCAAAGTACAGTACTCTGAAATAATTCTGAAAGTTAACAGTTCACTGAATTTTATTTCTTCATCTACCCACATATGTGTGTATAACACATACAGATGTGTGTATATATATATATTTTTTTGTCAGTAATATTTATTACTATAATGATACAGTAATATACTAAAATAATATGTAGTAATGTATTTAGTAACACACATTGCTAAACAGTAATATATTCCTGTCAGTAAGAAGAATGTGCGGTTATTATAAAGGTATTTATCCAGTCGCACATTTATACCTTCATGGTTCCCTTAGAATTCAGCCCAAATCTGGCATCAAAAGAGCCTCCCATGAGCTGAAAATGCATCTGTTTTTGTCTCTTGGACACGAATGAGTAGCCTAAGTGGCTGCTTGACTGTGGGCAAGGGAACCATGCTTTTGTGTAAATAAACTACCCCTTTCTTTAAACTGCAAACAGGTAGGGGTAGATAAGCTCTACTTTCTAACAAGAGTAAAAGTTATCTCCTTTCCCTATCTCTCAGAGGATACCAAACCCTGGGAGATAATTTATAGCTCAAAGCCTGATTTGCCTGGCATGACCCAGGGAAAATTCCATTTCGAGAAAATGTACTTTCCTTAAATACTCTAAGACAGAAAGCAGCCAGGTCTCTGGAGAAGCCACTGGACTTTCTCAGGATGGCAGAAACTTTTAGAAACGCCAAGGAAATTAAATTACTTAAACCAGCAGAGCATCTGTAATCCTGACCTTGAGCAATTCTGATAGCTATGCCTATATCATGAAGATAGTTTTATATGAATCATCTATTCTTGACTAGGTTTGAGGCAACAAAAACTAACAATCAGACTGTAAACTTTTAAATCCAGTGGCAACTACCAGGTATTAACTAGTTAGCACTCATAAGCTATTAACTCTCAGCTACACCCCTAGGTAAATGTTCACAGTCACCTAAAATTCTCTTTCATGACCTGAAAAGCAAACAGCTTCATACACACTAATAATTTCCCACCTTTTATAAAATGTTCACAGCAATAGTAACTCTTGGGGATACAAAGCCTGAAAATACTTCCCATATGAGGGAGGTAGACTGCAGTGCTGATATCTTCCTAATAGCGTATATCCAAATTACAGCAGAATTTCTAAACTGGGAGACTTTAGAGATCACTTAATCCAGCCCCTTAATTTAAAGATTAGAGACAGGGCCAGAGAGTTGAAATGTCCAAAGTCACAGTGTCTATTAGTGGAAATACTATCAGAAGACCCTGAATTCCCAGGCCACCGCACTAAACACCAACCTACCTACCCCTTCACCACTCATGCAGTCTCAACAGAACTCGTCTCTTTTCCTGTCTGTCTCCAAGCTAGCCACTCCGTTTTCCTGCAGGTTCCACGTGTAACCCAACAGCTCCTTCAGTAGTCGTACCACCCCTGGAATTAATCCCCTACAGCCAATCAGCTATTCCTCAGTGAACCTCCTCTTCTTCACAACCCAGAAGTCTTACCTAAATTATGTATGGACGTTTCCTTCAGGGCTTAGGAGACAATTCCAGGGCTAGGTGAATTACAGAAAATTCGAAGTACAAAGTTTGCTTTCCCTTTTTTTATTAAGTGTTGGTTCTTTTCAGGGTGCTCAACTTTGCCAAAAAGTGTCTTCACTTTTCATTTGTGCTGGGATTTAGAGGCATCTGATGAACTGTACTATACTGCGTGGTCTGATCCCAAATGTTGATATTTAGTGCTCATCCAGTGCTTAATACTGGCAAAGATTTTGTCATTTAAATGAGTAGCACACTGGTGAGTAAGGAGGACACTGAGTCTCACAGGGACACAGGATATCAGCAAACGGTTGCCCCACGGACACAGTAATAGAGCAGGAGAACCCTCACAGTGAGGTCTGGAGTCCACAGAACGGCCTCTGAGAACCCCACATCTGAAAGTTACTATCTCAACAAGATGACTAATTTGCTTGGCAGTTGAACCAGATTCATCCTATCAGGACATACCACAAAACAGAGCTTTAATGTCTTGTTAAACGACCAGGGAAAAGAAAGTTTAAAGACTTATCTACTGTTGCAAAACTGATGGAAACAAAACTCTAACCTTTAATATTCTACACCTTCTTCTTGCCTTATTTTTCTCTTTCTCTTCACTAAGGAACACTTTAACCAAAGAATGCCATTAGAACAAAAATACAGGAAGTTAATCTGAACGAAACACTAGCAGTGATGTTAAACTAAGGTAAATGGGAAATAGGAAATTTTGATGCCTCCCATAAAACAAAGGTTTTTCTGGCACCTGAGACTTCAGGACTCATCATGTTCTCCATTCTCAGTAAGTCCTCAGTGATAAGTGAGAAAATATTTCCTCTGGGCACAGCTGAAGCTTACGTGTAAATTCCAGGTCCCCAAGGGCACCCTGCAAAGGACTGAAAGCTCATCAGAAACACTTCTGCAGAGCCCAGTTTCAGGGGTGCAAGGAGTGGGGATGGGACACCCACTTCTTCTCAAGGAGAATCAGCTCCAGGACCAGGAGAAAGACCCCATCCCAGATATCCTCCCCTCCAGGAACCTGAGGTTTCAGGAATGCCGGCCACCTTACACATGTCATTAATATGACTCCTTAAAACATACCCCACAAGCTTGTATATCTTAGCATCTGCTGGTTTCAATGGCTTCAAAACCAATAGAAACATTTTATTTCTTTTAAATTCTGTGTTCTTGAGATACCACCTCCCTCCATTAAGGCTGAGATTCCAACTTTTGTAGCCATTTGCCACCAATGCTCTTAATTACCATATATCAATTTGGTTCTCAAGTCTAGAGAAAAAGCTTTCTGTTTTTGTTTTCCCTAACAGAGTACAGGTGACAGAGCGCACCCCATCATGTAAAGCTCTAATCTGGCTGACATCAGAACAAAGTCTGTTAAATGGTTTCTTGGATTAGGCCATAATTGTTAGCCCTAATGAGTAAAATTTACATTCTGGGGAAAAAAACCTTGTGTCCACTTCCACATACTTCGCGGATGGGAACATGACTAACCAACGTAACCCAAAGGAGGGGAGGTCCTGAGTCCATTCTCAGCAGCAGCAACGACCTGTACCTCAGCTTGTGTGTCTGCTCTCAAGCCCCCAACATTACCCCTACCTGCTCCACTTCCTCCTACTATAAAAAGGGGGATATTATCATCCACTCATGCTTATTAATTATACTGTGTGTGTACACTGACCCACACATACACATCCATACACCCCACAGAAAAGCAGAGGCTTAAAATACCCCACACTGCCATGGCTTACTCTGAAGCTATCTCCCTCTAGTTCAGCAGATGGCAGACCCGTGCTGCCTGCCCCAGCCCACCTTTCAAGAAGGACAGGGAGCACCAGAGAGCTGTACAGAGAGGAACAGAAACAGCGGAATGGGAGAAGGGGGCCAGCCAGCACCTGACTCAACCACAGTTCCATCGTCCCAGGCAACTATTTTATTAGGTAATAATGCACAATCTCACAAGATGGCTGTTCATTAACATTAAAAATTTGTATTAGGAGTTTCTAGCTCATAGAAAGCAAGAAGTACTAGCAAACCCATTTGATGCAGGTCCTCACCACGTATTTGTATTATAAAGACTATCTGGTTGTAGTTGAAATGGCCCCTCTTCACTAATACTGTATCTAAAGGAGGAGAATTACCCCTATTTACAATTCTCCTCCTACATTTCCTGGAAGAGCCCAAGCCCAGGTAAAACCTTGATTTGTCTTAGTTGTGGTCACATTATAGAATTATACCTATTTGGGTTCAAAAAAACAGTTTCTAAGTAATGGAATTTATATAGGGTTGCCTGATTTAGCAAACAAAAATACAAGATGATGAAATCTGAATATTGCATGGGACAGATTTGTACTAAAAAATTACCTGTTGCTTATCTGAAATTTAGAAACATATGTATACATGGGACATACTTAGAATAAAACTTAGTTGTTGTTGATCTGAAATTCAAATTTAACTGAGCCTCTTATATTTCACCTGGCAACCCTAACACTGCACTAGGAGCTGGGAGAACAAAGGTGAGTAAGATGTGGCATCTGACCCCCAGGAGCTCACTCTTTGGTGTGAACCAGACCCGAACAAGAACAGTGCAGGTTACACTGGAGGATTAGAGGTGCTTGCCAGTGCTTTCGGAAACACAGGCAAGGGAGCCGTCAAATCCTAATTTAGCACACCAACATCCCCATCCTTCACAATGAAAACAAAACATGATGGAGCTTTTTATTCTAGAATTCTCTATATTCCAGGTTTTATAATCCTGATTCATGAACTTGCTAAGTGTTCTAAGTGCTCTTTCCTGACTGGACATCCTCCACCAATCCCCCGTGAGGAGTAATGTCCACAGCACAAGCAGTTTTCTGAAACTTCTGGGCATTAGGGAGCTCTCCATAACCCAAGCTATGTTGCTGGCCTCCCAAGAACCCACATAAAAAGCAGAGAGCAATGTGGCTTGCATGCCATGGTGCTCAGTTAGGGTCATCTGGGTAAGAAAACTGAACTTTACTAATGCCACACCATCTTCACATGTGACCCCCAAAACTGAACAATTGTGAAGAACATTCATTATGCTTTCTGTCATTATTTGCATCTGAAGCAAGTGACGGTTAAGGTCATCTGAAAGAAGGAGTTAGAGAACACCGGCCACAAAACAGATTTGAAAGACAGGTTAGAAAATAAACTGAATTGTATACACTGCCAAATAATCTTCATTGCTTGCATGCTTTGAGAGCTAGCAAGGTTGCAGGGTTTGCCTGTTGCAGATTCAATTTAAGA
Organism: Hipposideros armiger; assembly: GCF_001890085.2. Classification (NCBI taxonomy): domain Eukaryota; kingdom Metazoa; phylum Chordata; class Mammalia; order Chiroptera; family Hipposideridae; genus Hipposideros; species Hipposideros armiger. Next base: position 1,651,429 of record NW_017731501.1, on the reverse strand, counting down.
GGACAGTCCTCACCATTTCTGCTGAGATGAGAGATTCCCCACATACTGCTCCTGTGCACAGCTATGAAAGTAAGACTTTTGGGCCCATATTTGGAAAACGAACTCTCCTTTTATATCTGGAGCTCTTTCTTGAGCCAGCAGCGAAGGGAGCTGGGCAAGGCCTGGAGTAGGCTGGTCAGGTGGGGTCACACGAGGACACTGCCCGAGAGACCTGCCCCAGGCTCACATTCTTCTCTCCTCACGGCCTCAGGCAGGCCTGAGGGGCACAGCCTGCGCCGGACAGGCTCTAGCCTCCAAGTCCCGTGAACCGTCTCCTGAAGAGCACCTTCATTTTCCCATGATTTCAAGACCGCAGGAGAGAAAGCAACATCAGGGCAGGGCGGAAAGGAAGCAAGGAGGCTAAGAACTAGGTGGTACACATCTACTTCCTGCTGGGATTGCCTTAGACCACAGAAAGGAGGGCACGATCATTGCCAAGTTCATTAGGTAACAAGGCTTTGGGACCCACTGGTGAGAAACCTAGAACATATTTCATAGCAAAGACAATACTTCAAAGACTTAAAATTGGGTAACCAGTTTAATATGATTTCACTTACAAGGTCTCATTTTCCAGTATTAAAAATACGAACACTTGAAAAAATGAAATTGTCCCTCCATTCCCAGCCTATTCACGTTTGCATCCCCAGCACTGAGCCCCATCATGGCATTGAGCAGACACCCCATGAAGTCTGCTTAATTGAGGAGTTAATGGGTGGTATCCATGAAGTTTCAATCCTATGAGCCCGATTCCCTTCCATGGGCGCTCATTAGTTTATTATGCACTCAGGAAACGCTGCAGCCACATGGCTTTGTTTCTACACTTGCCTAACAGCCACCATGATTCTTCAGGCAATAAAGGGAAATACGTCTTCTCAAATCCTCATCTTTCAAGGCCCAACATGAAAACTTACTTAAAACAAGACACTTTTCACAAGTCAGAAGAGTAAAAGCACTTTCATAATATATCAACAACAACAACAAAAACAAAAAATATAGAAAAAAAGCCAACCTGTTTATAATTTCGTGTTGGAGGCAGTACAGAGGAAACATTTTGAAAGCACTGCCAAATTCTAAAAAAAATTTTTTTAAATTGTAAAAAGCCAAAAACAAATTCAGCCCATTAAACAAAACAGAAACAAACAAACAAACAAAAAACCTGTTTCAATTTAAGGCAATAAAAGTTTAACAGAAAGTTCATGAAAGATTAATAAATTCCAGATATGGCCCCACTGTTTAACTATTAAACAGTCGATTCAGTACAGCACAGGTTTGCTTCTAATTCAAGATCCCTATCAGATCCCTGACTCCATAACGAGATATCTTCAAAGCCAAAATATGCCAACTATTTCTGCTTTGAAATACATACGTGAACTTTCTGGGCTTAGGTACTTTCTTCTTCCTTTGATCCAGCCACAAAAGGTCTAGTCATCTCAACCACATCTCATAGTACATATAAGTAATGTATAAGTAAAAACATACATATGTTTACAGAAGTCTCCCCCACAAACCTCGGGTTAGCTTTCCGTAGTTTCAGTTACCCGCAGTCAGTCATGGTCCAAAAATATTAAATGGAAAACTCCAGAAATGAACAATTCACAAATTTTAAATTGCACGCCATTCTGAGGAGTGTGATGAAATTTCAGGGCGTCCTGTTCCATCCCGCGTGGGACATGAATCATCCTTTGTGTAGAGTATCCACGCTTTACACGCTCCCCGCCAATTAGTTACTTAGTATCCCCCTAGTCTCTCTGTGGTGTCGCTGTGCTGGCATTCAAATCACCCTTATTTTACTTAATAATGGCCCCAAAGCACAAGAGTAGGGATGCTGGCTATGCAGTTACACCAAACAGGAGTCATAAAGTGCTTCTGTCAAGTAAAAAGGTGAGTAGGGTATAATGAGATATTTTGAGAGAAAGAGACCACATTCACATCCCTTTTATTACAGTATATTGTTATAGTTGTTCTATTTTATTATTAGGTATTGTTGTTCATCTCTATGCCTAACCATCATTCAAAAATTATGAATTAGAGCCCTTTTTTTTTTTTAGTTAACAAGGATAAATGCTCAGGGATCTGATGAAGGCTCTAGAAGAAAAAAGACCGTTTCTAACTTCCTTTATTCACAACATGCCTTTCCCACCACTAATAAATGGAATTCTAGTTTCTCCAAGACCCACTCCGTGGGAAGGAATCTTTCTCTCTCCTCTGAACTCTCATGGGATTTCATCCAGATTCATTTTACGACGTACTGCAGCTACACACAAGCTTCGTCTCCCTTTCTGGACCAAGGTCCTTGGAGGACAGGCTTTGACAGAGAGTCCTGCTGGACTTCCCATGGTGCCCATACCTTGCTGGGAGGCCTCAGCAAATTCCTGCTGAATGAAGATAAGATTCAGTGAATAAATATCCTAACTAATGTCTTCCCATGTGTTAGCTCTAAATGCTATCCCATTTCTCCATACTGCATGAGCACTGTGCAGTGTCTTTTAGTGAATAATATAGACAAACTATGTTAAACGGTTTTTCTCGCAAAGATTCTTTTAATCTGGTATGAGCTAACACCATATTAACCACTGAGAAGGCCAGCCCCAACAGTTTTCAACCGGCTGTAAGCTGGAACCCTGGCTAATCAATACATGGGAAGCAGTCCTCCGTGGACATGCACTTCCAAACACATGGGGCCATGGGCCTTGGATTCCCCTCAATCTAGAGCCACTCCCAGCTGCTGGGATCTTTGCCTCCAATCACCCCCACAAATGATTCTCTTAGGGAAGATGAGGCAATTCGCCAACCCACAATACAATCCATGGTAGGCCCTTTCTAATTAACCCAGATGAGCCAGGCGTGACAGCTGTCTGGGAGGCTCCTCTCATAAAGTAGGTAGTCACTGTCACTATAGAAATAAGCAATGTTATGAGTAACTAAAGCAAGCAATGTTACAAGTGCCTTCCACTTAAAGTCACCATTACTTCATGCGTGAAATTTAAACAGTGCCTTTGGTGTCATACTCAGATCCTAAAGGAATCTTTGCGAGGGGACCAAAAGTGCCAAGTAATCCTCCACTGCATTTCATGTTTTTTTTTAATCCTAATTATAGCTAGAGTCTAGAAAAAAAACTAGTGGGAGAAAACATCATGGGCATATTGTTAGTAATTTATTCCAAATTATTTCATTACTATTACTAGGTTAAAAAGTAGTTAAGGCTTAACCTGCTTTTATACAGAGTATGAAGATCTTCATGGGAACCCACTGCCTTGAAGAGCTTAAAGAGGATGCAGGGCGGAGGAGGAAGAGGGTAAGAAAAGAACTGCTTTCAGAGGTGCAGTGAGCCAAGAAGAGGTGTGCCTGCTCTATGCTCTGTCATTAGCCCAACCCACAGCTGTTGACACCACAGGGGTTTCTCCTCTCACTGTCCCCCAATCCCACCCCACTGTGGACCAATTTGAGAATAAACAAGCCACAAACAAAAGCAACTCACAGAACAGCACAGCGAAAAACAATGATTCTGCACCGAACAGATTTCTTTCATGTATTTGCTTTGACCTCTTCTTTTACAAGCACCACCACTGAAAATAAGCTAGAACAAAAGATGATTCGATACACACAGCCATAAAGAACTCCAGGGCAAACTGCATACATAATTCATGATGCAAAGCGAGCCACCATCAGCATCATTTATCCTTTCAATATTTTAAAGTGGTGAACAGTGACTAGGTATTTATAAAGTCTCTTATTTGCAACCCTTCCAAATTTAAGAACAAATGGGGTTCTTTATTCTTCGGCAAATGACATTACTTACAAACGCTAAGACTATAAATCTACTAGAATTCACTTGTTATCCATCATAGGAGGGTGGCTAAGCAACCCTAATAAACCAATTAAGTCAGCAGGCAATACATATCAGCCCTGTTGAAATTAATCTTATCAAATCACTTCTGCTTTCTGTTTTAAAAATAAATGCCCCAGTTTTCTTCCCACTGTGGTTAAAATTCATCCCATCCCATAAACCCAAATCAAAGAGACATGCTTTCGGCCTCATAGATGAGGATGCTGAAGCCCAGAGAGGTTGCCTGGCATGTCTAAGATCTCACAGCCAGAGAGGCCCAGGTCTCCACCTCATTAATATCCTGGACTGTTTCCTTCATCCCCAAAGACCACCTCAGAGTGGACCCCCTGACTCCATTCAAGTCCATCTTCCATGTTATCTCCCTGAGTGTTCTTACAAAATGTAAACTTGACATTGCCCCTCTCACTCTAGAAAAAGAAATGATCAAATCCAATAAAAACATTTCAGCTTTATATTGAGCTGCCAAACATTCTATTCTGGTGAAAAAAAAACGTTCACTGATCAGATAGATAAGCTAAAAGATATTTACATGGAATGTGCACTTACACGTAAAACAGCTGGCTCCCAGTAATCTGTATAATGCTCTTCCCCCTATGCCTATTCTATAGAATTTTAATGGCCCTGGTGGTTTGCAGAAAGTTCCCTAGCATCACCTCCACTCTGCTGGAGACCTGCTCCTATCCATCCAACCCCAACCACCTGGCTCCAGAGGGCTCCCCAACTCGGGCCTCTCCTGGCCCCTGCAGATCTTTTTATCTCAGCATTTGTTACCCAGTCCTGAACTTGTATGTTTACTGTTTGTTCTACTTCCCTAAAATGCAGCTTCCTAGGATCAAGGCCTGTTCACCCCTGACTCGCCGAGACCCTGCCCAGGGCCTCGTCATTGCAGATTCCCAGTTAATGTACACAAAGAGTTAAAAACACGTGCCTTTCACATACGCTGTTCTGTTTTTCATTCAACCAACCACCCATTTTTGACAGGTGGAAAGCTACCGTTTTCCTGAGAGGCAGTATAGGGTACTGGCAGGGAGTGTAGGCTCTGAAGGAGGACAGCCGGGTCCTGCCATGTGCTGTGTGCCCTGGGCCAAGTTACTCAGGCCTCCTGTGCCTCAGTGTTCTCACCTGTAAACAGGGATCGTGGTATTCAGAGCTAACATTTGTTGAGCACTTACTATATGGTGAAAACTCCTCCAGACACTTGGCATCCATTCATTCATTCAATCCTCACAATATCTAAAGAGGCTGTGCTAGCAGACACAAGTGCTCAGGAACTGTTAGAATTACTTCTTCTCGTTTACAGATGAAGAAACTGAGGCTCAGGGTGGCTTCCCAGAGGCCCAAGCTTCTTGACTCCCTAATTCACTGGCTTTGAAAGATAAAAGAGGTAAGACCTCTTTCTCTGATGTTGGATTAGCATAACGCAAGAAAGCAGCATGGCAGTAGTCATCTCTAGCTGCAGCTAAAGGTACCCGTGTCCTCTGTCCTCCTCCGTAGGAAACGATGTAGACTCCTTGGGATGAAGATCTGTCCCATGACAGAAATGAGCTAAGTCAAAGGAGGAGGAGGATGAAGCAGAAAGCAATTCATATGTTCAGTAGCACACACCCAGATTCCAAGCATTATAAACTTATCTGTGCGGTGCCTGTACCTGCATGCTTAGAAGGTGAGAGAGCATGTGTCTGTGCACAGCTGTGAACAAAGCCACTGACACACCACCCGATTCTTCAAAAGCAAATATTTGTCTACAACCGAAGAAGCAGGGTTCTCTTCTAATAAAGAACAACGTACACCGTTCTGATTCCTGATTCCTCCTCCTGGTTTCCAGTGGGCTCTGACTTGAATGAAAATCTCCCTCCTCCCATGAAGTACTGTGTCTTGAATCACAAATGACCCGATAAATCAGGAGATTTATGCACTGTAAAGGGGATGGTGGTGTGTTCCAACCTTCCTGTGAACACCTGGTGCCTGCTATGCAGCACTTGATTGCTTCCTGGAAACAGGACCTGTTTTTTTTTTTTTTTTTGCTCAGGAAAAGAATTTTTACAGCCCTGGTAATCAACAAGACACAATTGCCCCTGCTATGTGGGGTAAGCTTTTCATGCTGCCCCATGTCACACAGGCAGCAGCAGCTCTCAAGCAGTGGCAGAGAGGCTAAGCAGCCCCGAGAAGCTCTGTCTGGCTGCCGTAAAGCCTGGCTGAACAGCCTCAAAGGCAAATTCCTGAAATATCCGTCAGAAAACACATGAAGTTTCCTTTTCCCAACACCAAGAAAAAAAAAAGATGGAAATACTGTAACCAGAAAGTAACCAGGAAGCATGCATGGTACATTAGAGTCACCAGAGGACTGCTGTTCACATGCGTGTATTTCCTGGGGCGGGGGAAAGGCACACATAGCTGCAAATGCTTAACAAAAGAAAAAAAAATTCGAAAGGACACTTGCTCCAATCTAGAGGGGGCACAACCAGGGCCGGGCCATCTGGATGTAAGCAGTGTCAGCGACAGGGACAGATGCATCCTACAGGGGCTCTGAATGCCATTTTTTTTTGTTACTGTACCCTAGGCACAAAACAGCCCAGCACTCAGCAGACCAGCGAGCTGTTTTCAGCATCCTAGTGTTCTGCAAAAGTCACATTTCTCTTTTTAGTTCTTCCCTGTGCAATTCAACGAGCAATAAGCCCCCTGAACGAAAAGCACTGCAGCTATGCCATTCTGATGTGTGGCTAAGGTGACTCCAGAGGAGCCCAGCGGATACATATTTTTAATAACATGTTCCAAAAAGGTGGCTTGCTCTTTTTCTCTTTACTGTCTGCATTGATTTGGACATTTAGTAGGAGATGGAGGATTTTTAAAGACCAAGCACTTCAATCAGCCCTGTGAAAAAAAACCTCTAAGAACCTGACTGGTGGTGATTCTGTTAGCTTTAAACAAAATATGCAATTAAGTCTCTTTTAATCACAAAAGCCACTCTAACAGGATTTAATTGTTTACTGTTTTTACAGGTCAACCACATTTCAGAGTGCTGGGTTAGAACCGTTCTTTATTCATTATACACACAGAAGAGCAAATGGTGCGGGTAATCTCTTAAATTTTGAACCCCTCTGGGTATCAGGGTCCATCCAAGGCATACAATAGTGTAGAACTCTGGAGGTCGCTTATAGGACAGATTCTCCTAGATAACAGTTGGGATAGAAAAGCAGAAGCAATGGTTTGAGACAGGGAAGTCTAGTTCATTATCAATTATTTTTCATTCATTTCTTGTATCAACACAGCATTATTCTATCTGCCACTGTCTTATTTTAATTGGTGGTATATTTATTTGTACACATGTAAGGTTTGTAATTATTGCTATGTCTAAACATTACATCACATTATAATGGATGAATTAAGCTATGACACGCATAATTATGCTGAAAACAATGGTTCTCCAACATGCATCACAAAAGCCAATTAAAAAGATTACCCATATTTGAAATCACCAAGTTAAGCTTTTCTAATTCCCCAGCCCCTTTGTAAGTCCCACCATTCTGACTCAGGGATTTGTCTTTTTCTAATTGCATCTCCACAGTGTTCTGAGCACAAAGAGGGATTATCAACACTGAAGGAAATAAAATTGAGTATTTCTCAAAATTCTGGACGGTGGAGAACTTACTTAGCTTAAAACCTATAAAAGAATCTGGAAAGAATCAAAGGTCTGTCAACATAGAACTAATTAAGCAGTACATCCATTGGTAGAATATAATGATGTATATATATATATATATATATATACATTATATATATAATATATATATATATATATACACATACATATATGTATATACATACACACAATAGGTTTGTAACTGGACATATGGAAGAAGCATCTCCAAAACATATTTTAAGTGACCAACAGCAAGGTGTGGAACAATAACTGTGCATGATCTCTTTCGGATGAAAATACATGCAAATATGTTTTTTTTTTCCTTAAAAGCAATTCATAAGAAACATTTTACAGAGGAGAAAGAGACTTAGGAAGGGAAGGGGCTCTGAGAGAGGAGCTTCGATTTTCAATATATACCATCCACATACGGATACTTTTTTATTGTCAGTAAAGGTTATATGGGTAGAGAGATTAATGGTACACTGTGATTCCTTCTGTTTCATCTCTGTAGTTAGAAAAATAATAATGGTATTTTGTTTAATCACAAAGGAGGCTATCAATAAATTATATTAAGTGAAATTTAAAACCTCAAAACACTAAATTTTTTAAACATCAAAAAGCCAGACAGGGACAGGCCGAGTGGCGCTTTGGATAGGAGTTGGCTTGGGACACCAGCTCCAAGCAGCAGGGCCCCAGTTCGGATCCCACATGAGGGCCAGTGACGCTGCGCCCTCTACGGCTAAGATGGTGAACAACAGCTTGACCTGGAGCTGGGCTGCCATGAGTCGCTGGCAACGGCGTAGGCTGCAGTGGGGCTGGCCGGCAGCAGGCATGAGCTTTTGTGAGCTGCTGTGAGCCGTCTAATGGCCGGAAAGCAACTGCCTCACCCGGGAAGAGCGCAATGATAATACCAACATGGGCCAGTGAAGCGACGTCCTCCACAACTAGACTGAAGAACAAAAAAGGACAGCAAATTGTCTGTTCCCCTCCCCCCAATTCCCCAATAAAATCTTTAAAAAAAAGCCAGACAGGCTAGAAGATAAACACCTTTAATATGATAGACAAAAGGTTATCTATCACCTTTAATACGTAAAGCGTTACTGTACACTGAACTCTGTGGTTATAAGAAATCACGGTGATAAAAAAAAAAATACCACTAAAATGATCCTGTCTAAAGACATGATCAGACAATTCCCCAAAGAAGCAATGCAATTAGGCAGCATTCATAGAGAAAAACATTCACATTCCCTAATTAAAATTTGAACCATCAGTGAGATATTGTTTTCCATTAATGGTTAGTGCATTTTAAAGATGAGGCCCAGTGCTGAGGAAGGACCGTGAAGTCCATGCTGCATCCTCGGAAGGTGGGTGTATGAACGGTGTCCCCATCATGGAAAGCAGCATAAACATGTGTTGGACCTTGGACAGGCTTTGCCTTTGACCCCGTGATTACACTTCAGGGATACTGACCCAAATAAAAAGGGGCTTTTATAAAGAAATGCAATCAGTCATCACAGAAGTACACATAACAACAAAAATATCAAGCAACTCAAGTGTCCAATGGTTAAAAAAACAAAGGTCAAAATCTCTTTGATATATTATTTTGTAAGCATTTATAATTACTGTGTAGAGACTAATAACATGAAATCATATTCATGACAGCTTAGGTTAAGAAACATTTAAATTATTTATATAATATGATTATAGCTATATGTTTTAATAAACATAAGCTTAAGGGGAAAAACTGAAAATAGAGCAAAATATGTAATTATGTTAGATACCAGCTATGAGTGTTTTTTAAATTTTTTTTCCTCTACTCTCCAAATTTGTGTGTTTGAATAAGGGGGAAAAGGCATTTTTAAAAGAGTATAAGGTGTTTATAACTAGGGACCACATTCTGTTACACTCCTATGAAAAATAAAGTTTTATTCATAAACTTATCAGGTTTGCAAATACATGTTTAGACTTGTGCTTTGTGGAATAAGTGTAGTAACAGCAGCAGCAGCTAACATCTATTGAGCTCTTGCCATGTGTCAAGCATTGTTCTAAGCACTTTACATATAATAACACAATCCTCAGGACACCCTATGAGACAGAAACTATTATAACACCCAAAGTCATGTAGCTAACAAGTGGTGGAACAGGGATTTGAACCCCAGCAGCCTCCCTCAAGAGCCCTTGCAACTACTATATAAAAATGCATCCATTTTAAAATGCAACACAAAACTCCAAATGTTTCAAGTCAAAATACAAAGTAAAACAAACAAAATGTAAAGTAACATTTTAAAATGTCTTGCACTTCCTAGGATTTCAATGACAATGTAACTATATTTTGATAAATTGAGAGACAAGAGAAGATAAGCTCAAATGATGATAAGATGAAAGATGCAAGAAAACCCTCTGATATTGTGGTAAGTAGTGTCAACAAAAGAAATGCATAAAATACAATGTGTTGTTAGTGTAAAATTAATTTTTAAAAGACGGTATTTTCAGTCAGTCTGTGATATATCACAAAAAAAGCACAGGGTAAAGTGAAACTTAGTCCACAATAAAATTCTAATTGTGTTGTAGCCAAATTCACCTTTTCTCATAATCTGTTATGGTTCAGATTTAGACAAAGGAAAACTGATGTTCTCAATACATCCCCTGGGATTACAGGGGCATGTGGCCACCTGGCTGTTAGAATAACCGACACTCCTTTTCTCTCCATCTCAGGCGTGGAGAACATGAACAGCGGCACACTTAGACACGGATCTACAGGACAGGTGTGCCGTCAGCCCAACAGTAACTTCATTATGAGCCTGAGCACATCATTTGAAACTACCCTTCTGTTTTTCCCAGCCGTAAATCTCTTCCAGGGTCTCAACAGAGCCCCCCGCCTGATGGAAACGGAATGGGGTAGGGCAATGCTTCTAAAACTCAATAGTTTATGGGCCAGCAGTGGTTGCTGGCCAAGTTTTACCAGTCCATAAATGTAACTTAAATCAAGAAGCCCCTTCCTTATTATAATTGCTCAATTCTAAATGCTTTTATGCACACACACACCCACGGCCCCAGGCAGGGCGTGTTGAACTACCTGTATCCCCCCTGCCCTTTTAAATGCCATTCTAATTTGAAATACACTTCCTCACTTCTCCATGCAGTCAACTAGGAATCACCCTTTAACACCCAGCTGCAGCGAGGCCCTTTCCGGAACTCCTGAGACCCCACTTCTCCCCGGCACCTGACTGTGACCTCCACTGACCTCCATGTGTGCAGGTCCCATGCATTACCAGACCCTGGGTGCCCAGCAGTGATCACAGTGCCCAGTACTTAGTGATATGGAATGGACATCTAGGAAAGAGGGGAAAAGGAGGTGAGCTTGTTATGTTGGAAAGCAGTGGGCAACCTAACCTTGAGAGGCAGGGCAGGACTGTGTTCAGGAGCGGAGGGTCTGGGCTGAAATCCCAGAGCGCTTTGACTTGGGAGAATTCACTTAACCTTCTAAATCGCAATGTCTCCACCTGGAAACGAGGACAATGGTAATACCCAGCTCCCAGGGTTGCTTGGAGGATTAAATGAGATTTCCTATAAGAAGCACTTTGCACTGTCTCTAGAACATGATGCGAACTCAACAGTGTTACCGATTCACATATTTTCTCCCCAACTCTATTCTCTTAGAAAGACTGATATGATGGTTAATACAATAATAACCTTTATGGCATGAAAAATAAGTATCTCACTGAAATAATAATAAAGTCGATAAGTCAAACAACAGTGCCTAGGAGAAATATCATTTTTTTCTTGATTTTATCTCTTCCTTCTCCATTACCTTTTTTTTTTTAACTTCCTCTTCCAAAAAAAAAAAAAATAAGAAAGAAAAGAAAGGAAGGAAGGAAGGGAGGCTTGTTCTACTGCCCCCAAATTCACTAGTATTATAACATTGTATTAATTCAATGTTAATTTATATGTTTCATTTTAGCAGTGGAGAGGATCCAAGAAAATTAACTCTTTAATTCTCTCAACATTTAACATGCTAAGCATAGGAAACCACCTCAACAACACGTCCTTCAACAAAGCACTCTATAAGTAGCAGCCACATATTTTTTATGATGACAGTGTCCAATTTAATTTATACTGTCTTTGGAGTCAGTGTTCACATAGTCTTTGGTGTTTATAAATCACTGATGACTTCCATCCCTCTCAAAGTGGAAGCAAATCCATCAACAACTCAGAAATGTGAAGGTTCCTGAAGATGAGGCATTTATTTCACCTCAAAAAGCTGGTTATTTCTGAAAGTTTTTATAAACCCTCAGATACAATGCATTTTTCTTTTTCAGCATCCTCTCAAGATCTGCCTGGGATTTCGTACAAACAAATGATGCAAACTGAAAATCAACTGAAAAGAATGACCTAGGCATTACTTTTCCGCCTACTTATCTGTGTCAAGCAAATTCAAAGCTGTAGCCAGTTTTTCTCAAAGTGGTCATTATTTTTCCTGGAAAATCAAAAGCCAGTGTTTTCAGTAATTACTCACACATGCAAGTGAATTTCTCTGTATGTGGTCAGATTCCATATACACAAGAATCAACAATTACATCAACCATTATTTACTCAGCTCCCCATGGCCAAGGCATGTATTTTATTTTATTCTCCTAAAACTCCCAGTTCAGTACAGACTTTTGTATATGGCAGGTATTCAACAGTGAGTGATGACAGACTCCAGCTAATAAACTTACTGTACATTTGTGGTCTAATTTGGTAATGACCTAATTTTGTAGCAATTCAATCCTATCACCTTAACCCTCACATCTGCCTATGGCTTTGCCTGTCATTAGAGATCTCTACTCAAAATTTGTTTGTGTGTGTGTTAGGGTGTGGGGGAGGTGGGGTGGGGAAGCATTGTACCAAAGATAGTAATTACACAGTACTGATTTGTGCTTCTTTATGTGTCAGTCCCCCATTAAATCACATATGCCACAGAACAGACCAGAAGGCCCCATGTCCTACTTTCTGTCCTCTCATCCACACTAAGAAGATTCCCACTGCAGCCAGGTTAAAAGATGTTCATCAAGGTGGTATCTCAAGGCCTAGCCTAAAAAGCCCTTCTCTCCTTACGTCATGCCTTAGAAGTCAAGTTGTCACAAAGATCTTGCCAAAGAATTCCCAATCCACCCCAAGCAGGACACCACCAACCTCATCTGCTCCTTGCCTCAAGAAGCACTTGACTTCAAGGTGTGGTTGCACAACATTGTGAATGCACTAAATGCCATACAGTCATTCACTTTAAACTGGTTCATTTCATGTGTGAATTTCCATAAAAGGAGGAGGACGAGGAAGCAGCAGTAGGTGCAGCAGCCTTGACTCCATGAGCCACCCCACCTAGGAGCAGAAAGGTCCATGCACACCAAAGAGGAAGCTTGACACAACTCCAGTTTTCCCTTCCTCTTTGCCCTTCGGCCAAGTGCCCTATGCACAGATTTGCAAAACGGAAGGAAACAGCTGGAACGGCCTGGGTGCCTGGGGCTGTCTGTTGAGAGCAGGAAGTTCTTTCTTGAGGCCATTGAGCTGGCCTCCGGGCTCACAATGCCCATGAGAAACCACCACCTGCCCCCCCACCAGTACCCCAGTACCCCTATCCTACTCCAATTCCCCACCCCAACTTTCCTTCTGCCTTTGCAGTCTTTGTCTTCTGTAAATCTACAGCTAAAGAAAAAAAATTGTTGATGGTTTTGTTTTGTTTTTTTACTAATTTACTCTTTATTGGGCCAGCCGAGTGGCAAAGCTGGTTAAGAGTTTGCTTAAGAGCATGAGCTCTGAGCAACAGGTTCGCTGGTTTAATTCCCACGTGCGCCAGTGAGCTTCGCCTGAACTGCGCCCGAGCTGAGCTGCCAACAGGTGGCAGGATGGCTCAGCTGCTGAGAGCACGTGCTCCTAATGACAAGATTGCCTGTTCGATTGGTGGGCTATGTCCAATCGCGGCTGGGACTGAACTAGGCACCTTGAGCTGAGCTGCCGCCCAGGTGGCTCAATGGATAGAGCGTGTGCTCTTAACAGCAAGGCAGCTGGTTTAACTCCCTCATGGAAAAAAAAAAGAAAGAAAGAAACAAAGCATCAAATTTTCAGCTAAGAGATGATGTTGAGGAAGGAAAAATGAAAAAATGTTTTCAATCATTCAGTGCCAAAAATAATAATAATTAAAACTTTTCCCTTCCCTCTCCACAAGTCAGTCGGCCCTGCTGGCAACAGTGTCTGGGAGCTGTTATCCATAGTATACAGCACACGTGGAACCATTGCTGCATGCATTACAGCCGGCAACTCTTCCAGGGTCTTCCCTGAACTCAAACCAGCAGGCTTACCTCTGTATGGAGCTTCTGGAAAGCAACAGCACATGCCAGAAGGGAAAAGAGCAGGTACACACCATGTAAAACATCCTTCCTGCACCGCCACCATCCCACCTTCACTCTTCTCACCATTTATAGTTTCCCTCTTCAAGAGGCCAATGTCAAGGTCGGGTTGGGGTCAGTCAGAAAGAGTGAGCTTTGGAACATCAGGCTTTGGAAAGGGGAGTGCTCACTGCCTCCAAGAGTGCGAAGGTGAGGTCAGAAGGTAGAAGGCTTTCTGTAGCCAGTTCCCTGCACTTCATTCACCTTGGCACCCCGATAAGCTGTCCTTTACTCATTCTCATCCCCATCCCATTTTTGAAAGAGTTAGGAGATGGATATAGAGGGCAGGACTATATGTACCAGAAAAATCACATGAGAAAGTTATATTAATATATGCTTACCTTAAAGAACACACTTTAGGGCCGGCCGAGTGGCGCGGTGGTTAAGAGCTGGCTTGGGACGTCAGAGGACCCTAGTTTGGATCCCACATATGAGGGCCAGTGACACTGCCCTCTACAGCTAAGATGCTGGATAACAGCTCGACCTGGAGCTGGGCTGCCGTGAGTCGCCGACAACGGCGTAGGCTGCAGCCCCTGCTGCAGTGGGTTGCCATGGGCTACCCTGAAGAACAAAAGGATAGCAACTTGTCTGTTCCCCTTCCCCCAATTCCCCAGCACTGTTCCCATCCCCCAATTCCCCAATAAAAAAAATCTTTAAAAAAAACAAACCACACTTTAAGACAAAGAACACTATAAACAACCCAAAGAAGCACTTTGCAGAGTAATCAATTAAGAAACACTAGAATTTCTTGAGTTCTTTAAAAATAATCAATCCACTTTGAGCCCTTCTATCTGCTCAGCCCTACATCAGGCACTGCCCATTGAGTGTTCTGCCATCACATGAAACATCAGAACTCAGAGAAGAGAGTTTATAACCCTAGAGTAATACCGCCATACCTTACATAGGAGAGGGTCTTTATGGTATAACAAAGACATGTCATCATATGTATTCTGTGGCTGTCTGAGATGCCTGTCAATCACTCTGATTTCTATAGGCTGTGCAGACATGAGGAGCCAAAAGGGGCTCAGAGGGTCAGCTTCATTAATGCGAGAGCAGGGTTGGGGAAAGCAGGCCAAAAAGGGGCCTCCTCATCCCTCTGCGCTGAAGTGAAGGATGCCAACACCCAAAGGAAGGCAAGCCCGACAACCCACTCAGCAGCCGGTTTTGCAATCAGAGCAGCTGAACCAGGGAGAAGAGGCTTGGCTGGGCCTGCCCCAAGCAGACCCACCTAGCGTGCTTTCCTCAGAGAAACACAAAGCAACTCTCCTCTCTACCCCCAGGTACAGGAGTGCCAAGGCTGCAGGACATAAGAGAGGGCAAGAGATGAGGATGGCACCTGCCTCCTGGTTAAAAAAAAAAAAAAGCACCTTAATAGATGGATGGTCAGGTCCTTAATGATAATAGGCTCCCATGGAGAGAAGCAAGTTAATGGATGAATGATGACAGCAACCGAAAGTGTTCACTCCAATAGCCCCCATCTCCCACCCCCTAACCCCCATGTAATGGAGCAGAAATCCCTCACTTCTTTACAGGTAGAGGGAATAACTGTTTTTCTCAATACATTCTCTCCCCTAATTCCCAAAACAACCCTGTAAAGTACACACTGTAAATGCTTTAGGTGTTAAAATGACATAAATGAGCAAGAACTAAAATAGGTAACGTTTACTGGGGAGTACAACGAGCAGGCGACAGAGTATAACATAAAATGTCTGTTAACAAATAAAACTACTTTCTCTAGGAAATTCTAAGCTACTTGCACAGGGATGGACTTGAGAGTCTCCTCTAAAGTTTAAAGAAGAGGCACCTAATAATATAATTTATTTTCCAAAGGCCTTTCTAGGCTTTGAATTCTGTCATGCGTGGTACTTCTTTCTCCTACTGCATGATTAAGGTTTTGATTTTTATGTGAAACAAAGCCCAGGAGAGTTCAAAGAGGACTGTTCAGAAAAATAAAAGCCAAGAGGCATCAACATTAATAAAGCTCAACTAAAAAGATATTCAATAACCTCTGTGAAATTAAAAACAATGACTAATTGAATCCAAACAACTAGGTCATGCTCAAATTCCAGCAACTCTAAAACTGAGATATCATAGGGCAAGAATTTTGCTTTGCTTCAGTGGTCAAAATGAAGGGCCCATTCAAAGGAAAGACCAGTAATATAGTGACAATGGGAACACTAGAGGGACATTTGGGGCACAGGGGAAGGAAGTTGGAACACAGGACAAAGCAAGATGACCACTAGATTACCACCTGGGAATTTGACAGAATATGTGAATAACAAAGAAAAAAAAAGGTATTTCTCACCAAAGACCAACCAATCATTCAGCAAACATCTAGACATGCAAAGAAGCCACAAAGCCTCAGGCGTGTGTCCCGCTCAGATGGTGAACAGCCTAATCAAAGAGATGTTATGACATACACAAACGCCAGCAGAACAAGGCAAAATGTGCTGAGTGTCTCAGAGAGATACAAGGTGTGCAAGCAATGGAACAGGAGCAAATGGCACTTGACGAGCGATGTGGAAAGGCATCAGGTTACTTAATGAACGACAGAAACCAAATATACAGACCATGTACCAGTGTTCTGTTTGCTGCTTTGGATTGCTTTCCAATGATCCTAAAAAATGACCTTTAAGAATTTGGAGAGTAGGATATTTGGTGAAAAATTACATGGAACCCAAGTTCAACTACTCACTAGGATGCGCTCTTCCAATTTAAAAACAGCATGTGCTCAAACCACTTAAATGGAACAGCAAAGCACTAGGATCTCGCAACCACATCTTACTCCATATCCCATTCAGCCAACCTCAGGAGTACTCAGCTTTTCTGGTTTAGATGTCACAGTGGTAGAAAAGGACAAAAGCATAATAAATATCACACAAGAAGAAACATACTCTAGAACATCCAAACAAGTAACACGAAGGAACGCCTGGCTGTCAGATGTACCTGAGACAGGAGGTGAAGACACACACACCTGACATTTAGGCTCCATCACAGGCTTCCTTCGAATTTCAAAAGCATCTCCTGTCACGCAACTCACCCATCTTAAATGAGACAAATCATTAATTCCCCCTGACAACATGACTGACACTTTTTTACAAGAACTTTAAAAACCAAGCAGCTGTTGGCTGAGCATTTTCCAAAACATGACATGTCTTTCATAAATCAAATTCAAAGAAGAGAAATACAGCATTATTCTTCCCCAAGCCAACTACACTAGTGCAGCTCAGGCTAGAAAATTTAACATCCCATGGACAATGGCAGGGCCAAAACAGACTTTTCGCAAAATAAGTTTAAAAAATATCAATGCAACTTTACATTTCTTCTGTATAAAATCAAAATTAAAAAAGACAGTAATTTGCTATTTACTTTTAATGTCCCAAAGCTGAAAAAAATTTCAATTCCAGTTTTTTCACATTGTATCAAAACTACTAGTTTACGGGGAACTGGGCACTTTAATAAAATGTAAAACTAAGTAACCAACTTTTTAAATGTTTCTAAAAAGCAAAATGACTTCTTAAAAATAGATTCAAAGGTTTCTGCCAAGTTAAAACATATTTTAATAATGTAGGGACTCAATGAACATATTTTTAAATGCACGCCCTAACTAACACCTGACATTATAATTCTGCTCCTGCATCAACTTGAATTTTTTTTTTATTTTAGCTCTTCTCAAATCTTTCAGAAATGTGGCAAATACTAACAGATGATGGTCATCACAGAAAAATATGAAAGAAGAAAATGCGTTATTTTCCTTGTCTTAACGTAATGAATTACTATAATCATCTTTTCCCACTACTTTTGTTTGCTCTGCTACTTTTTAGAAGAAATACAATCCTAACCAAAGCAAAAAAGATAACTTCTTTCTCTGACCATAGACAGAAATATACAGTCTATATTATCAAAACACCTGATGATTTATTCCTATTCAACATATAAGATAATTTTACCATTTTGAACCATTTGTTTTTTTAGCATAAAAAAAAAATCATCTCTTCCTTAGATTTTGGACTGCAAACCAGGTTGCTTCCTTTGACAGGCAAACAGGCCAAACAATAACAAGAGAATGGGCTTGTTTGTGGAATTTATGACTGTTTAAAAAAATAAAGAGCTGAGGTTAGAGAAAAAGAAGCCCGGCCTCATTGTTTACTCCTCAAAGTTCTTGGAATTGCTCTACACAGATCTTCAATTGTTCAATCACCTAAGTCTTTCCCTTTGTTGTTAATAACATCAGTTTTATTAAGGCTCCATCTGGATTAAGAATTAGCTTTAGGTAGCGCCTTCCATCAGCTACTCTGTGAATATGTAACTCTCAACCACTTTATTCAACTTAGTAACAATAAGAAAGCATTTGCTTTCATGAAGACAATACCATGACAAATATAAAATGAACTCAAGCATCTACCAAGTCTCGGACTCTGACAAGACACCAGATAATTATATAGAGTGGATGGCTCAGTTGACTGGTAACTGAATATGGTGGCTTTTTTCAAGCTGAAGAATTAAACTCAGCCTGGATCTAGGGCAACGGGAAGATGTTACCTTCGGAAACATTGGTGTCTGATTCCTTCCCGATACTATGATGAGCTGCATTCAGACTAAGACAAAGATCACAATGGCATGCAGTCTTGCATTTCATCACCCCTCAATGTGCCCTGGGGGTGGGGGAAAGAGAGGTGAAACTGGCAGTGATACTATCATTAGGTTTGTCCTTAGGACTCTTGAAATGTTGTTAACCCAGCCTGCACCACCAAAATCTGAGTAGTTTAAAGAACTGCTCCAAAGAGTGTATTCCCATGTGGGAAATGGACATATTCCAAACTGAAGGCTCAGGATACCAAAAGGTCTTTTGGAAAACACTCCCCAAAAGTGGGGAAAATTTATTTTGCCAATGTTTTGTCCCTTCCATCTCTCACAAAGTACTTTTAACGAACTCCACTCCCTAACACCACAAACACAAACCTTAAGACAGCTCTAAAGCACAAAACTGCCAGAAAGTACCCAAGAAAAGTACCCAAGAAAACTCCCCTCCGAGATCTCAGTAGTTTCTCGTTCATGCCCAGGAGTGTGATGAGTAAAACAGTGATCTCAGGATTTAGTCATGCATTACAGACTGAAAGTTTTGTCTTGACTAATCCATCATTAGTAACATAACATTGTCTTGACTAATCCAATCCCGATTACGAAGCATTCTCCTCTGGGATTTCTTAAGAAAAGTGAGCAGTAATTTTTACTTTCTGACAACACTTTGAATTTAAACAGGATGTGACAATAGACATGTCAAACTCAGAGCATCTCAAGTCCTTCAAGATGTGCCTAATATGCACAGCCCTGAAATTTCCTTCTCTGAAAGGTGAGCTAAATTGGGAAGAGGAGATCCAAACCTTTTGACTGGAACCCGTTTTGCAAGTCTGAGTCTTTATTGTAGGCGAGTATGATACATATTGCTCACGTACTTATTGCTTTTTGCTTGTTCTCAAATTCCCCCTGTATTCACCTTGAGAAGCTTTCCTGGGGAGCTTGTGACGTTAAGCAAATAATCGTACAAATCACAAACAAAAATCTTCAAAAAAAAAAAAAACACCAAAAAACAACATTTTAACACCACAGAAGAGCCACACCCTTCTCTCCACTTACCTGGGAAAGCATGTGGATTGGGCGACCCTCTCTTAAGGCACTTAGAACAGAGAATGTGCACAGTGTAGTGCAGTCCAGGCCATTCTTGAAGTAGGACATTCAGTTCCTCTACCAAGGGGGTTATGGCTTGCCATGCTGTCCATATATTTGGTAACGAAGCATGGCTGGCAATGGACAGAGTGTCTGGCTGCAGGACCCCCTTGGCAGGTCTGTAACTCACCACCACAGGAACTTTCCCTCTATATGCAAAGATCTGAAGTTTCCCATCCGACCTATGCACCACATGGCTGTTGATCTGGACACTGTAGCGTGCAAACAGCCCAGGTGGAAACGTAAAGGGAAAACTATATTCAATCTGCAACTGTTCGGCCACAAAAGACTGTCCGGCTAGGTTGGTCCCATTTATCCAGGCCTCTGCATGGGGCACCTCGTTCTGCACATAGCACGGGAACTTGTACCAGGCCGTGGACCCATTCAAAAGCTTGCCCTTGGGTTTATTGAGGCAGTAGCAGAGTCCCATCTTCTCCAGCAGCTCTAGCAGCAGTTGCAAGTCTTGCTGGGCCTGGACATGAGGCTTAAGCAGCAACCGAATGACATGGGCTGGCAAGAGCCCATGAAGCAGAAAGCCCTCCACATAATGATGGAGCTGGGTGGCCCGAAGCAGGTCCTGGCTCGGCGTGGGCAGGGCCATCACGAGGGAGCTTTCCCCTTCGCCCTCGCCCTCTCCGCTGGTCCCTAGGAGCAGCTTATGCAGCAACAAGGAAGGATCCCTCTGGAAAAAGACATTGAGGATGTCAATGAGGCGGATGAGGTTGTGGAAGACGTGCTCCTTGAGGGCCGGGCTATCCTCAAAGTAGAGCAGCTTGCCGCTCTCGTGCAGGTAGGACAGGGCACTCTGCAGCCGGTCCTCTGTCAGACCCGCCTGCAGGCCGAGGCGTGCCGAGTCCCACCAGCTTAGCCAAAGCCGTTGTGCCTGAGGTGGCTGGAAATGCAGTTCCTCCAGCACCTGCCAGGACCGAGGCAGTACTCTATGTAAGTTGGGGAAGATTTCCCGGTGCTCAGCTACGGAGAGCAGTTTGTCCCGAAGGCGTTGTAATTGGCGGGGATCCCTGCAGCTCACAGGCAACACGGGGGACAGGATCTGCAGCCGGTGGTTGAGCAGGTACTGAAAATGGGCCTTGCGTCGCCGCAGGTTCTTGTCCGAAACACCATAGTACGCTGCATGGGGGCTTGCAGAGCGAAGCTCGAAGTCCTGGGCCAGCGCCTCATCCACCACCTGAGCCAGGTGGCTCAGCCCCTCAGCATCGTGCTTCTCCTGCAGGGCGATCTGGCGGTGAATGTCCAGACACTTCTCCTCCAGCTCCCGCTCCCCACACAAGTCTGCATGGGTGCCCACAATGCACACCACAGCGTGAGGCACCCGGGCCCCAACCCGATGCAAGAAGGAGCCCACCGTGGAGGGAAAGTGCAGTGGCTCATAGGTGGCCAAGTTCACCACCAGCACATAAAGGGCCCCTGGGGAGAGGAAGAAGGGCTGGATCACCTCATAACTTTCGTCTCCAGCTAAGTCATACACAATGAACCGCAGGCCCCGGGAAGCATCAGCTGTCCAGCTGGTCACCTCGATGCCCTTGCTCATGGGAGGAGGTGAAGGTGGGTAGCTCTTCTCCTTGTCCCCTCCTTCGTTTCCCTCCACTCTGTCCTCAGTGAGACAGTGACGGAGCAAGGTCTTCCCTGCAGCCTTATGGCCCATCAGGAGTAGCTTGAGGCGGGGCTGCACCGCAGGCTGGGAATGGGCCAGCTCCTTCTGGTAGGCTGCGATGTAAGGGATCCCCTTCATACAGACCTCGTAAGGGGGCTGGATCAGTGGGTTGTCCTTGATCTTCCACAGGCCCACCCGGGAGAGCTGGCCAAAGTTGTCTGGCAGCACAGCGATCTGGTTCCCTTGCAACACTAGCTCTTCCAGGCCCGTGAGCTCCACAATGGAGTCTGGCAGGTAGCGGATCCGATTATTATCCAGCCAGAGGGTGAGGAGCCGGCCCAGGCCCGAGATAAGAGATGGCACTGAGGTGAGTTGGTTGCGACTAAGGTAGAGCTCCTCCAGACCAGCCAGGGGCAGCAGTGCAACAGGGAACTCCTCAAAAAGGTTGGAGGAGAGGTTGAGCATTTTGAGTCGCTGCAGACGGCTGAACTGGGCAGGCAGAGCCTGCAGCCCGTTGTTATCTAGCATGAGGCTCTCCAGGCTGGCCAGCTCACAGAATCCCTCTGGCAAGGTGCCAAGCTCAGCCCCACTCAGCCAGAGAATCTTAAGGGCACGCAGGGCACTGATATCCTCAGGCAGGCCCCGAAGCCGGTTGCTGGACACGTCCAGCTCCTCCAGGGCTGTCAGCTGCAGC
This sequence comes from Hipposideros armiger, assembly GCF_001890085.2. NCBI lineage: Eukaryota > Metazoa > Chordata > Mammalia > Chiroptera > Hipposideridae > Hipposideros > Hipposideros armiger. Next base: position 1,629,445 of record NW_017731501.1, on the reverse strand, counting down.
AGCTGCTGGGGAAAAGCAGTGAGCTGGTTGTGGTCCACGTCGAGGGTGCGCAGGCGGTAGAGGCAGGAGAGAGAGTCGGGCAGGTGCGCCAATCGATTAAAGCTGACATCCAGCTCCTCCAGGTGGGCGAGGGTGCCCAGCTGGGCGGGCAGGACGGGCAGCTGGTTGTGGCTGAGGTTTAGCTTGCGCAGCTCGCGCAGGGCGCTCACCACCTCCGCGCCCAGAGCCGTCAGTCGGTTATGGCTCACGTCCAGCTCGGTGAGGTGGTGGCCCAACTCGGCCACCGCCGGAGGCAGCTGGGCAAAGCGGTTCCTGCGAAGGACCAGGACGCGCAGACTGCCCAGTGCCGACCCCAGCCCGTCGGGCACCTCCTCCAGGCCGTTGTTCCCCAGGTTCAGCACCTCAATGTCCCCGATGTTGGCCGGCAGCACGAGCTGGGGGGCGTCAGGGGAGTCGATCTGGTCCTCCCCGGTCCCCGGGCAGCCCCCGGCCACGCTGAGGGTGAGCTGGCGCAGGTTGCTCCGCAGCTTCCTGGCGCGCAAGGCGGCGTCCCGCCACAGCCTCACTGTCTTCAGGTTCCCACTGTCCTTCCCAGCCATGGCGGGGCCCCGGGCCGACACCTTCACAAGGGCGCGGGAGCCCACAGCTACATGCCGTGCGGCGCCCTGGCGGGCGCCAGTCTCCCGGTCCCTCTCGCTCCGCCCTCCCCACTACCCCTCGGCGACCAGCGGCGGTGCGTCCTAGCGCAGCCAGCGGCCGGGCGCCCGCAGCTGGGGGGCGGCGGCGACTCGAGCAGCTCCGGGGGGCGCCGAGCCCGCGGCGCGGGGGTAGGCAGCTGCGGCCGGCGGGTGGTGCCGCTCGCATTCTCCTTCCTCCGTGGCCATGGGCGCGCCCGAGCAGCAGGGCCGCCGCCTGCCGCGCCGCGGAGGATGCCTGCTGCTCCTCCTCCCGCTCCACCCGCCTCGCGGCGCCTCTGGCCCCGCTACCCTCGCAGCGGCGGCTCCGCGGCGGGCAGCGGCGTCGCCTCCGCGAGCTCCTGGAGGACGGCGGCGCTCGGCTCGGCGGCGGGCATGCTGCGGGCACAGGGCCCGGGCGCAGCCGGGAGGAGTGGGCAGCAGCGGCGGCGGCGCCTCCTTGTCTCCGCTTCCCGGGGCCCCGGCGGGAGCGCGAGTGCCGCGTCCCCGGCACTGCGAGGGCGCGATTGGGGAGCAGCAGCGCCGCCCGGCGGAGCAGCCCCCACGTGACCCGCGGAGGCGCCGCGTGTTACTGGCACCGCCCAGGGGGCGGGCGCCGGGTGCGGAGCTGGGGGCTCCTCTCCCGGTGAGGGCCCGAGACCCGACCCCGCTCGGCGGGAGGAGTGGGTCCTGACTGCCGATCCGAGGCGCTCCTTGTTCAGTTGGTCTGCGTCTGGCTCTTTGTTGGCCGTACGCCTCTAAGGATTTATTTTTCTTCTTCCCCGGTGTGTTGGATCCGCTGTCTGTCCTTGCTCATTATGTATCCCCTTTCCCCGGCCACTCACCCTATGTCTACACCGTAATAGGGCTGGCAAAATGCAGGGACCCAGGTTTCATTGTAGGAGCTTAGAACCAGAGTATGATTACACAAAAGGAGAAATGCAGACAACCATTCATTCATTTGATAAATATTTATTGAGGCCCTATTTTGTGCCAGACCAGCTGAGACACGTTCTCGGAGCCCCTGGGGAAGGCTTTTTAAGCAGGCTTTCAGCCGGCCTAATTGCGGAGAGGGAGGTGGAAAGTGAGGGGTGGGGGGTAAGGTGAAGCATAATGTTTTATCTGGGATGTCCCATTTATCCTCACGACAACACCGCGAAACAAATACCACCTCCTAATTGTACAGTACTTGTTATGTTGTAGGTTCAATAAAATGGCAGCTGTTTCCTCTTTGAGGAAGTTTTTTGAGATCACATCGATGCTAAGTAAATAATTTCTTCAGTATTTACCAGAACCTTAAAACCTATTAATTTCCCCCATCACTGCCTCCAGATTAGTTAATAATGAAGCAAATAATTTGCAGAGGCACAAAAAATTAATTAGTTAAATGCATCGCTTAGCACATTGTGGCTCTCCCCCACGCATGACTGTGCTGTTATTTGGGGACCCATATTCCGTGCAGTTATTTCAGTAGTAATAGTTTGTCTCTTCAAGAAGAGCGAGTGAACATCTCAGCTGGAAATCTGCCCCAGTGATGGTTATCAAGGCTGGGTAATATATACTGTAACTGGAGGATGCTCCGTTTCTCCCACCCCCAGGTCGATCCCGGATGTGACTTGTGGGTATGTTAACAGGGAGAGCTGAGCTGTGTTCACCCTGAAGGACCTCCTGGGAAATCAAATTGCTCAAGGGTTCCCTGGCCTCCCATTCCAAGAAAAATCCTGAATCATCTAGGCTGACCCTTTTTTTCATAGTGGAAGAAACAGGCCCAAGATATTAAGCAACTTCCCAGCCAGCCAGCCAAGTAAAGTGTAGAGCCAGATGTGCCAACTCCCCATGTGAGGTTATTCCCCTAAGGGCATCACCTTCATGGTCAGTCAGACCCCAAATCCTGCACCCTCCAGCTACTTCTAACCCAAATCTGAACCTCAGCTGGGAAAGGAGACAGAAGGCCTCTGTTTCCTATCTTAAATGGCTGAACTGAAGTCCTAAAGTTGTTTAGATTAGATCTAAATAACCTGTGCTTAACTGTTCCCCTTAGGAGCTCAGACTATTATACTTCCATTTTAAGTGTCTTTGAAAATTGTGCTCTTCCTCTGTCAGGAGATAATCTGTAATTTGCTTCATCTGATAAAAAGAGCTGGCTAGAACCAAACAACCCCCTGTTTGGGACCTCTTGGCCCTCATTGAAACACCGAAGCCTGGTGTGAAGGAGTTTGCTCAGCAGGAACATTCTTTCTGAGCCCCTCAACTTGTTAGGTGCTGTTACAGTCAATGTTGAAGAAACCCTTGTAAAAGGTTTTGTCCAAAAGTTCTTTGAAAGTCAGTTCAAGAGAATGTAATGATAAAATAGAACTCCAGAAAAAGAATTGTGTCCAGAGTAGCTCTTAAACCCAGTCAAGAAGGATTCTGCCCTGGGCAGAGGATGGATGTGCCCCCTCAGTCTTCTAGACTGAGCTTGGTGTGAAGGACACTGAAATCCCTGTGCAAATTGCCTCAAGCCTGTTTGGGGAAGGTGGTCATCATAGTCATTCAGGAGTTACTGATGTGCACATTCCAGGCCTCCAGGGTGTGGATGGAGTTTGACTGTCCACATCTGTGCCCATAGGCTCCTCACTGTGCTGGATGGAGCCCAGGCTAGGATAAGAGGGAGCGTGGGTGTACCACATGTGTTAGCCTGATGTAGCATATTTAAATATTTAGGCATATGGTAGATGGGCCTTCCTTCATACCCTTGCCCCAGTTCCTGCAAATTTTAGCGGTGGCCCTTGCATAGGAAAACATGCCATGGTTTTCCTAAAAGCAAAAAACCGTTTATCTCAGTTTGGAGAAGAGAGATTCTGATTATTCTAAGTTTTCTTGCCTTGGGTGTTTATCCAATGCCGTGGACTTAATCTATAAACTTTCCCAAATCTTTTCATTTATCCTGTGTTTCTTACTCTGAGATTGTTTTTGACTTAGCGGCTGCCACACAATTATAATAACATTCCATGCACCTTAGCTTTTTCCCAGAGCGCAGACCCTCTGCTAGGGCACAAGTCATTTAGGGGAGTGGGAGAGAACATGGCCAAGAGGCTGGGTCTTAAGCTAGGCCTTAAAAGATGTGACTAGTAAGAAGGGAGGATCCTGGGCACTCTGGGAAAGAGCTTCCCATTAAAACATCTGACAATAACAGCCTGAACGGCCCAGGCAGCAGGGGTATTTTGCTCTTACTCCTTGCTAGACTAGCAAGCAACAAGCTCCAAAGAAGCGTTCATGATTGATTTCTTCTGCTCTGTCTTCAACATACTCGACTTTCCTCATCTTACCAGATTTGTTTTTCTTGACCTGGCTAACCCCCTAGCTACTATCTCATTGTTTGAATTCCTTTCTAGGTCAAATATCTTATATAAATGGTCTGGGCCTGGTCTGCTTCCTCTTCACTGGTTCCCTCTTTGGACCCAGTAATCTGGCTTCCATCTCCACCATTCCAGCAGCCTTGCTCTCTAGAAGAAGGTCAACTTACCCGTTCTCCTTCCTTGACCTCCCATCATTGAAAACGTTCAGCAACTTTTTTTGGAAAACTTCTCCTTTCTTGGCCCATAGGATATTTGGTGTCACGTTAAGGTTTGTGTTTTCAAAAAGAGCCCTCCAAGGCTAATTATTTCCTTGTAAGAATCAAGTTTGCAATTAGAATAAGTGCTACCAAATGAACCACTATAAATAACTACACGGACAAACTGGCCAGAAGTTGCCTAGAAATGGATAGCTTCTTATGAAAGTATTCAGTCGTTATGGTTTTCCTTAGATTTATATTATTGTATTTATATTAAAGATGCATGATTTGGGAAATCATATATGCACTCTTGTCTACTGAATGTTAGTTTTATCAACCACAACTTAAGTCTCTATCTTGACCATATGTCCCAGTGTGTACAAGACTGAGGGGTTTTCCTGGATAGGAGACCTTCTGAGCTTAAAACCAGGGCAATCTTAGGAAACCAGTACAGTTAGTTAACCTTGGTCTTTAAAAGGAGCCCTTTATTTTGCTTTCTTTTACCCTCAGGGGTTCAGCAACACACAGCTTCCCAGAAATGCAGCACTTCTGCTTGTTTCAGCTGCTTTAGACTTTCAAAATAGTTTGCATTTTATTTACTTAGTAAGTGCTTACTAACTTACCAGAGACAACATGCATGGACTTGAGGTTCTAACTAACTTGGAGGATGGAAACCACCTGTCTAGTCTTGAAAGGAAATTTAGCTATCCTTCACGCCTTCCGTGCAAATGAGACCTAGAGTGGGTTTATAGCATTTCATGAGAAAATGCATTTAGTTCTCTCTGTGAAGTCTGGAGAGGCCGAGTATGGGATGCCTTTATCAAGAAAAGAGAGAAAGGGATCCCCACATTTCTCCTTTCTTGTAATTTTAGATCCAGCTGATATTTTGCTTTAAGTAAATAATAACAACAAATATGCTCCCTCCTATCTGACTAAAGGTAAGTAAGAGAAAAATCTCCCCTCCTTCCCGGCCTGGTTTTGTTGGAGATAGAAATGGAGAGACTCAGGAGAAAGACAGAAAGAGGAGAAGGAAGGGACATCCCCCTGAAAGGTTTTAGCCTTGTTCCAAAGAAAAGAGGTAGAAATAAAGCCTTAAACTTTGACATAGGACAGTTTAACCACAGGAGAGCTTCAAGGTCATGTCATCTAAACTCTCAATACTGGAGATGACTGAGGTATCTGAGAACAATCACCAGTAATAGTAGCTAACATGTATTAAAGGTTTTCTATGCACTCAGGCACTGTGCTGTATGCTTTTCATTCGGTATTTCATTTAATCTTCACAATAGCCTTGAATAGCAGGTTCCATCAATATCCTCATTTTACAGATGGAGAAAAACGAAGGCAGAACTATTGAGTGGCAGAATCCAGATTCAACACAAAGCAGAGTCCAAAGCTCGTGTTTTAATCGCTGTGCTGTTTCTTGAAGGTAGGACGGGGTGGGGGTTAGGGGTGGGGGGGTCTTAGCTCACCATCAGCAGACTATGGATTTTACCCTATAGAGAGGTGGTACCAGCTGGAGAGCTGGGCTGACACCCTGCCTTCAGTAGAAAGGAAGCTTTGCTCTTACAGCACGTGCGGAAGAATGTCATATCGGGCAACCAAAAGCTCTAAACGAACAATATCCCCAAACTACAAGAACTGGGTTTAACATCTGTTAGTAAAAGCTGCAGAAGGAAACAGAATTTTCCCGTCATTTGTAGAGAAGTTGTGCTTGATTTATGTTTTGGTTTGTTTGTTTTAGAGAGAAAGGATTAAATACAGTGTCCATGAAATCTATACTTCAGTTAGATGGTGTTTCAGATTCTGTCTTTTGAGAAAAACGACAAAGGAAAAGATGGAAGACTAAATTATCAAGCTAGGATTAGGTACAAATAATATAATTTTATTTGAATAAAAAAAAATTAAGCTTTGCTTCCCCTTTGTTCCCAAATTTAACAAAGCTGCCTTAGACTCACTGTCGGATTTGAATGAGAGCCAGTTCATATCAGCATTGGCTAACAGGTCTGAGAGTGGTCACTTAACTACCAACAGGGAGCATAAAAAATGTATTCAAGACACTGACTCCCCCTGAGAGCAAAGGCAAAAGCGTACCAATGTGTCTGATTTTTTTGTTTGTGTGTTTGTTTTTTTGCTTTTCCTTGCTCTACAGAAAAGAAATTTATCTTGGAATGGGCAGCATTAAACTTAACATTGGATCTCTTTGTGTTTCCAGGTCAAGTGGGAACACATATGCTCCCTACTGAGGAAAATAAACTGCAATGTATTTTTAGCATCCGTTGAAGTACTTTTAGCTGAAGCTATTCGGCAAGATCCAGGCTAGGCTATTTCACTGAAGGCCGAAGGATTGGCCACAATGCCACCTGGAACTCCAGAACTTGTCCTGGGGTCTGTAAGTAGCAGCATCCCTCAGCCCCCCACCTCACTCACGACCATTCTCAGTCCCCATCCTGGTGCAAACATCCTTTTTCTGAAAAAAAAAAAAAGAGGATAATCATTCCAGTGAAACATAAATGAAAAACATCTGTGCCATAGTTATAACCAATGAAGCTAACGATAGCTCACTTGGCACTTTGAGACGAAGCATGTTCAGGAGGGAAGGGGGAGGATGGGGAGCAGAGAGGATGCCCCCACCCCCTTGTGCCTAATGCTGGAGATAAGCCACAGGCAGGGAGCGACCAGATGGTGTGTCTTTGTGAAAGGTGTGCCCGTGGGTGCCTTTGGGAAAAGCAGAACAAGCCACCACTCCAGCAGATCTAGCTGCTCCATGGTGTGGTGAATGATGCTCAGGTGGTTTCTCCCTCCAAGGGTGGTGTGTGCCGTGCACAAACTGTGCAGCCCTGGCAGCGGAGTTCTAGTCACTAGTCTGAAATTTAATGTTTGTTCATGAGATTTGATGACAGTGAGACAAATGGTTTCAGACCTTCCACCTGTCTGCACGATTTTGAAACGTATTTCCCATTCTTAGAAACAAATTTAGGTAACTGTTAGCTTTGAACTAATGACACAGGGATATTGCATCCTCCTTTCCAAACTAAAAACAAAATCTCAAGTAATTTTTAAAAGAAAAACAAAGTCTTCCGTGACATAGCATAACACATAGCATAAAGCACAGCATGGCATCAAACAGGTGAAGTCCTCCTAAAGAACTATAATGTTGATTATTATTATAAGAAAGCCATGTCTTTGTTAAAAGACAGGAAAGCCAGAAAAGCTTTGGTCCTCTCATAAGTTAAAAAGATACTGTCTATTTCAAAATTCTCAGAGCAGGTTTAATGGAGGTCCAGACGAAGTAGATAGCAGACTCCTCACCTTTGTCCCTTTGTCCCCTAAATACAGTAGCTCTTCAGGTGTTAAAGAAAAATTTGAGAAAGCCCTTCCCTGCCGCTATAAGGTAATAGGGTTCCATGGTTGTGGTTGCCCTTGAATACAATTATATTAACATTTAATTCGCATTTTCAAAACTAAGAGTTAAGTTTATATATTAGGAGTTTGGGTTTTGTTCTAGTACAGACTATTAAATTTATTATTCTTTTTCCTTCCTTTGGTTTTTTTAAATACATTAAAAAAACAGATTTAACATGATGTACAAAATTAAATGAAAATATACCCCAAAGTAAACTGCAAAAATTATAGAAGACTTATACTAGAAGTTTAGGTTTACAGGGAAGGAAAATAATTTTCCCTCTACCCTTTTGAATCCTTGGCTGAGACCTTTGTAATAAAAGACAGATTAACAAGAGAAAAACAAAGTTTATTAACATGTACACCTCATATACACATGGGAGATACTCAGGAAAAAATGACTGACTCCCCAAGGTGGCTTAGAATTTACGTTAAATACCATATAAATAGGGGCAGGGGAGAGGGGATGCAGGCTTCTTAAAGGAGAGTGAGTGATTTTTAGGGAAGACGAATGGGTCCTTAGAAGAGATGGGGGTATGGTCCTTTGTGACGAGTGTGTCTGGTGTACTGTCAACTTCTAGTCTCCTCTCCTGTGATAAGTCAGTCCTCTCTGGTTAATGACACACCTGGGGAGGGGATTTATGACAACTGGATTCCTTTTGGAGGGACTTACCTTAGGCAAATATGGGGAGCTCTGAGAAAGCCTCTCCCGGCATCTGCTGTTTTTCAGGTGCCTACAACTCAAAGCAACCAATATGCCCAAGTGGCATATTTTGGGGTGGCATGTCCTGAACTCCTACTGTCATATTTTGGAGAGGCATATGCTGTTACCCTTCAGGTTCCATGCTGCACTTGACTAATCACTACCCTCTTCTGATTGTTGTTATTTTATCAGAGGTGTTGTTGCTGCAAAACAACTAAATTTAACGAGGACCAAACTCTCAGGTTTTTTCTTAAGTTTCATTATTTACTTTCTTGCAGATGAGATTCTTAAAATTGATAGTTTTAGTTTATTTTTAAATTTCCTGGTATATAACATTAAATCTGATAGAAGTTATAGGGCATAATTTTTAAAAATATAGTTAATATGATACATGACATTTTTGCATCTGTGTTAATTCACAAGTGTCCCTTTAATTGCCCCCTATTCACCCCAGCCGTGGGCTCCCAACAGCCATTTTTACCATGTGACCCCCACACTCTTGCCTTCAGTTAATGAGACCCAAGTTAGGCACTTAATTGAAACTGGGACAAAGTCCCTATCTTAGAATTTTGGATTTGGGATTGTAGGGAATGACAATAATTTCCCCTCTAACCTTCTGAGTTCTTGTCTGAGACTCCTATAATAAAAGACAGATTTATAAGAGAAAAACAAACAGAAATTTATTGACATGCATACCTCAAATATACATGGGCAATAACCAGGGGAAAACACAAGAAAGGTGTGTGTGTGGGGGGGCGGTCTTGAAGGGGGCGGGAGGTTGCTATCCACATTTAAGTTAGTGCCTTCTCCATTGTTAAGGGTCTGAAGTTCTCTCCAGGGATTAAATTTTGTTTTTCCTAGTAGAGAGGAGAGAAAGGACACCTTTGCAAATTTATGTCCTGCCTTTAGGCAAATAAGAGGAAGGCAAGTGCTTTTCTTCTATCTGCCTCTTCTCAATTGCCTTTGGCTCAAAATAATCCTTATGCCAAATTGGCATATTCTGGGGTGGCCTATTCGTGTACCCTTCAGGACTAAGAGTAGGAAGCGGCCACAGAAAGTCTTTCTGGGGGCCCAGATGTTAAATTGGAAACATAAGTAGCTGTCTCCAGATTATCCGAGGGACTTGAGAGCAGAGGAAATCCAGTTCACCAAGAAAGAAAAAGGCAGATAGGAAATGAGAGCAGATATAACAGTGAGAGCGTATTTCTTGGATTTCCAACATTTTGATTTCTTGCCCAGTATTCTTGAGTCTTAGGTATACCCCCTAAAGACTCACAATAAACCTCCTGCTTTTGCTAGAACACCCTTGAATACTTTGTCTTCTTTGAAACCAAAACAAAGAATAAAGTGTGCTAAAGTGTGTTCAGTTTTTGTAGCCTTTCAAGGAAGTACAGCGAGAGCAAGAAGGAGAGCAGCTTCAGGCCGAGGCTGCCAAGGCAAATGTAGACAGAGAAAGGCAGAGGAAGAATACGATTACGCACCAGAAGACCCTGACTGTAGCCAGTCACCTACGACTGCTCCAAGTCAGCCTAAAAAGCATCGAGCAAGACACAGGTCAACACAACCAGATTCTGTATTGTAACCATTTTTGAAACTCAAAGTGGTGTTTGTTGAGAAAATGCTTAATCTCAGCAATTAGGATGGACCTACCTGGGAGAAACCAGAGGTGCTGAGGACATCAACTCCAGAACTTCAGCTTTAATACCCCAGACCCTCCGTATGTGTCCCCACCAGATAAGAGTGATAAGGCCCACCCTAAAGCAGTTCAGTTCAAAATCAACTTGTGGGTACACGTGACATTTGATGATACATTAGAGGAAAAACTGTCATCAGAAGCTAAAGAAAATGACAGGAAATATTTTCAATACATACAACAAAGGGTTCATATTTAAGTTACATAAGGAATTTCTACAAATCAGTTTGCAAATGATAAGTACCACAATTAAAAAAAAGTCAAGGACAATAGTTTCTAGCAGAAGAAATAAACATATAATATTAATAGAAGAATAAGGAAAAGGGTACTCCCAGGTGTTACAGCTAGGAGTGTATTGATACAACTTTGTATAAGGCATGTAATAATTAATATGCAGCAAAATCCTAAAGAAATGTTTTACTCCTAGGAATTGTTCTAAAGAAATAGAGACATACTCAAAGATCCACATAAGGATGTTTAATGGGGAGAACTGAAAACACCCTGGGTTTCCAACAGTAGAGTAATGGTTAAGTAAATGTTGGCATGCATATATGATAGAATCCGTATAACTATTAGAAATTGTTTTCCAAGAAAATTTAATAACTTTAAAAAAATACCTATGTTGTAACGTTTACTGAAAATCTTAAGACACAGTTCTTCATATAAAGCATGACCTTCCTTAGATGTAAATAGAAACAAACCTAGGTAATTTGCACGTGTGTGTGTGTGTGTGTGTGTGTGTGTGTGTGTGTGTGTGGTAAATGTACATTCATAGAAAAAAGCCTAAAAACATATGCTTTAAATTGTCAGTAGTTGTTATCTCTGCTTGCTGGAATTACAACAGTTTTCTTTTCTGTTTTCCAAATTTTCTATAATAGGTATTATCTTTATCATGAGAATACATTATATTTCAAAAGAAAGTTGTGCAAAAAAGTACATATATTTTGTTCAAGCAATCACAAAAAGCACTTGTTATATTTCATGTTACATTTTTATATTTCAATTTGTGAATTGTTTGAGAGCAAATACATTCACAAGGAAATCCCCATCTTTCCTGGAATATCAATCTAAGCTTCCTCCTGGGTCTTAACGCAACACTTATCCAACATGTGCACTTTCTCCAAGTTAATTGCATGAGACTCATAAAATTGGGGACTTTTAGGTACATTCCAACAATGTTGAGAGTATGGTTGCCTAATATTACAATACAAAACATTTCCAAAACTCTCACTTTCTAGCTGCAAAAAATTTTTGAACCAGATGAACTTCTGAAAATGCTGTCTTTGCTTAACTTTAATCTTGCTAAAGAGAGTTTTCTGCCCCACTCCCCTTTTTCTTCACACCAGTTTTTTCTAACCCCTCCTTGTTGCTCCACTAAGCTAGTCTTGGAGAAGTAGGTAACTAGCAGGTAAGGAGACCAAGAGTCCCAAAGGAGAATTCAGCATGAGAGAAAGAACTGGGTTAATGACCTGTATCATATACTCTAGTTTGCCTTCACCTGGCATTGGAATGGAGGAGAGTGCTTAATGTCTACATTAACACAAAGATGCTATGAGAAGACCCCACATCTGAGAATTGAAGGCATTGTGAGAGATTGGGTGGGGAAACACATTTAGGCCAATGGGGCTTCTCATATTGATCATCTAAGTGAGGTGAACTCTTACTTAGAAGTTTCGTAGCCAAGTGTTAGTAAAAATCACTATCACTTGGTTCACAACTAAAGTGAACTCTCTACCCTGTCTCACTCTGTGGCTAGAGGTATGCCACATAGCCACCATGATTCTCAATTCCACTAACCATAAAAGGAAGGTGTTGAATCACATTTGATGCTTAATGTGGAGTCTGACAATAGGCATTCGAAGGTCCATGAGCACATGAAATTATAAGCAAATTTATATTCATTTTTTTCTAGGAAGAAGATCCTAGCTTTCATCAGGTTCTCAATTCATGAGACCAAAGAAATTATGATCCCATGAATTATATAATCTTTAAATATCATTCAACATTAATATTCTATGATTCTCCATTTCTGCATATGTTGGGTAGTGTTTTTACCTTATTAAAGAACTTTATTTTATACCATGTTAGTTTTACTTAGACTTAAAGTTAGTGAGGCCAGGCTCCATGTGAAGTAAATATTATTATTTCTTTTCTCATTTATAAAGAGTTTTGCTACAGGAGGGGTTTGTATATGTAGGCATACACAAGAGCTACAAAATGCAGAAAACTTAGTAAAATAGTTAACCACCTAGTATAGTTCATGTCAATGATGGAAATTTTGCCATTATGTGAAATTAAACATGGATTAGAACTTTGCTAGTTTAGTAGATCTCATTGAAATATTTAAAATTAATATGTGTTAAGAAGAATTTTATACCATGTTATCACTATATGATCCTGATGCTCACTTTAATATGTTTTTAAGGAGTAAGTTCAAAAGAGTTTTAAGGAGTCAGTTGGCAAAAGTTAGAACTGTAATTCCAAGACCCTATCAATATGTAATTAACTATAGTAAGTTCAGATTCTGCAGATTTTCATTTCCTACTTGACATCAGTAATCAAATTATCCATTCACATTGGTCTTCCTGACATTTACCTGTTCTTTCAAGAGACTGCATTAGAAGTGACTTAATGATGACACATAGCATAGCGTTGCTCTACAAGCTGACTTCAGGTGTATTGGGAAATCCTGTCTGGGAATGAACCCGGGCAGTGTCTTTGCCAGGGGCAGTGAATCAACGTGCCAGAGCACAGTCTTCTTTCCCAACCAGCCAAGCTGGGTGCATGGAGCCAACCTCGCTGGTTCTGGGCTCTCTGTGATGATGTCTTACTATATGACAGTTACCATATCTACTAAACCGAAGAGCAGCCTAGCCCTGGAATTGTGGAGAGCAGTTTGTTTTTTATTTTAAAAGTGGTTAACTTTGGATTATTAAAGCTGCTAGAAACATCTTACAAAGCATTTAACTTCTGTCATTTGATTCTTAGGTTCCTCATCTTTTTGGGTTTTGGAAATTATCCCTACCACATATTTTATGTGCAGCTGTGCCCCCAAAGAATTTAGTGAATTTGTAAATAAAGACTGAAATAAAACAGTTAAAAAGAATTATGAGACAACCAGCTAAACAAAATGTGGTATATACATACGATGAAATATTATTTGGTTTTATTATAAAAAGGAATTAAATTCTGACACATACTACAACATGGTTAAACCTTGAAGACATTACACTACATGAACTAAGCCAGTCACCAAAGGACAGATGTTACATAACTCAATGTGTATGAGGTAACTAGAGTAGTCAAATTCATAGAGACAGGAAGTTGAATGGTGGTTGTCATACTTATTTGTGTAGGAAGGGGAGAGGAATTAGGAGTTAGTTAATGTTTAATGGATATGAAATTTCAGTTTGGAAAGATGAAAAATTCTGGAGATGAATGATGGTGATGGTTGCACAACAGTGTGAATGTACTAATGCCACTGAACTGTACACTTGAAAATGATTAAAATTATAAATTTTATGTTATGTATATTTTTACCACAATTTTTGAAAAATCCACTGAATTAAAAATAATTATGAGACAATAAGGGAAATTTGAACACTGACTGGATGAAGGAAGTATTGTTTTTAAGACTATCTTTTTTTCTGTTTTGTTTGTTTTGTTTTTTCGATTCTACATATAAATGATATCATGTGGTATTTGTCATTCTCAGTCTGACTTATTTTACTTAGTATAATACTCTCTAAGTCCATGCATGTTGTTGCAAAAGGTACAATTTCATTCTTTTTTATGGCCAAGTTATTAAGACTATCTTTATGTTTTTAGAGATACATAATGAAATATTTACAGATAAAATGCTATGATATCTGTCATCTCAGTACAGGTGAAACAATTTTGGCCCTATGTTGATTAAATTTAAAAAGAGAAAGAGAAAAAAAGAGCAAAGCTATAAGCATGTATTACTGTTAACCTGTTAAATGAAACCAAAATGTAGATTGTAGTTCTTTTTTTGAATCAAAATGCATTATCCATTATAATATTGTCTATACTTCTTGGTTTACCTGAATAGTCAATATATTTTTTTAATTGTTCTTGTTTTTATTATAAGCATCTTAGTAAGTTTTCCTTGTTCAGTCCTATAGTCCATAAGATACAAACTTCTAGGAAGAATTCACTGTGTTCTTTTGAATGATCTTTCAGTTTAATCAATAAATCTAGTGACTTGTTTGAGATCATAGAAAAAATAGAAATTATTCCTTTGGAATCTCATTCCAGTGTCTTTTTTTTTTTTTAGGAGTCACTTTTTCTTACTATGCAACTTTGCTAGAGTTTAAAAAAATGGTGTAGCATTGCCATAGAATCTGCCTAAACACTAACACAAACTTAACACTACTTTAACTTAGATTCCTCATCCAACCTGAGGGTAAACTTCTGTATATAATTTCTAAATAGTATATTGCTTGAGAACCAAATTTGCTTTTGTTTTTTAATCTAGAAAATAATGGGTACTAATAAATATTTGACTAAGAAAAGAATGTCCAGAACTCCATTTTTGGAATTCCTATGCTGACCTGTAAATCATAGTTACGTACTTAGAAAAGAAGTCTATTACTTTGCCTCTTACGTATGATGCATGGATTGATATTAAAATAAACCCCTTCATCCTAGTTGCAGTGGCCTTCGTATTTTTCTTGATGATCCGGAGCACATACAACTTATGGTCTCCTCTGTTTGGAAATCTCTCTCCTAAGATGTTTGCATCTTCCCTAGATACCTTCTCTAACCACCCCAACTAAATTAGATTCTTACTTACACCCTGTTGAACTCTTTATTCCTTTACCCATCTCCTCCTACCCCCTCCCCAAGCACTTAGCAGTACCTGGTATACAGGTATGTTTATTTGTTTGTTTGTACTATGTTGTCTGTTTTCCACACAAGACTATAACTTCATGAGGACAGGAAATTTTTTTCACCACTGAATAGCCTAGGCCTTGGCACATGGCAGGGCACAATTGAGTATTTGTTGAATCAGTGAATAGACAAAGAGTTGAAAACGAACATATAGTGAAAGATAATCTAACTTCTAGCTAGAACAATGAGCTTCAGTCATATCTTTGGCAACCTCCATGGAAAATTTCATGGAATTTAATTACATGTATTTTTCATCTTCAAAGCACATTATAAATAATCCTTTTAAATACCTCCATGAAACAGATGCTAATGCTCCATTTCACAGATGGAAAAACTAAGGCACCAAAAAACCTAAATCCTTCAAGAACAATGAGTGAGTGAAAGTCAGAGATAGAATTAGAGAAGAATTTGGGATATTTAGTCTTGAGTAACTGACTCCCCAAAGTCATTTATGTCTTGTGCTTGTTACTACTCATTTAAAAGCATTTACTATTCTTCACTTGGAAAGCCACTCAAGTAAGAAATCAGTTTGTTGTGACAACAAGTGATTCAGCTACTGTAAATGTTCTCTTAAGAACTTGTTCCTCAACCTGTATCCAGTAATTCACAAAGTAAGTTACTATGTTAGTAGAAATATATGGTCTGTAAATAATATACCCATTAGTTTCATTAGTACTCATCTCTCATTTAGTTTTTTGTTGGTTTTTTTTTTAGATTTTTATTGGGGAATTGGGAGATGGGAACAGTGCTGGGGAATTGGGGGAAGGGGAACAGAAAAGTTGCTGTCCTTTTGTTCTTCAGTCTAGTTGTGGAGGACGTTGCTTCACTGACCCAAGTTGGCACCATCATTGTGCTCTTCCCAGGTGAGGCAGATCAGTCACCGGCTTCTGGATGGCTGCTCACTGTGGCTACTGGCCGCTCATGCTGGCTGCCGGCCACGGTAGCCCATGGCAACCCACTGCAGCAGGGGCTGCAGCCTAGCCATCGCCGGCGACTCATGGCAGCCCAGCTCCAGGTTGAGCTGTTGTTCAGCATCTTAGCTGTAGAGGGCAGTGTCACTGGCCCTCATATGTGGGATCCGAACCGGGGCCCTCTGGTGTCCCAAGCCAGCTCTTAACCATCGCGCCACTCGCCCGGCCCTCTCATTTAGTTTTAAAATGGATTACACCACCTGAGATCTATTGCAACATGGGGGAAGCCCTTCATGCAGTGTCCATAAAAGATTCTCTAAGTCTAATTTTAATTTTGATTCTTCAAACTTTACTAGAAATGATATGACCCCCCAAACTTTAGTATTCCAGAAGGATCACACAGTCCCATTTTTCATGGAGAAATCTCTTTTTATATAATGACAGTGATTCTCTGATTTGGCTGCATTTTGGAATCACCTGGAAACTTTACAAATACTGATACCTGGACCCTATCTCCAGAGATAGTGATTTATTTGACTTGGGGTGTGGCCTGGGTATTATGATTTTTTAAAAGAAACTTCTAAGGTGAGGCCAAGATAGAGACTTTCATAGAAGAGGCTCAGTTCATGGATCTCCAGACACAAAGTGACAATGGAGTCCAGAAAGGAGGCAAAGCCAGAGGACTGTGGATGTAATGGTTTCTAGATTTCCCTTTAATTCCAGATATTTTAAATTGTTCCAATATTGTTAATATCTTATTATATTCTTCACCCTGGGGTTATTTCTTAGAAGGATCTAGTTTTATGCATCTAAGATTTAAGTTAAATTGGGCAAAATGAAAAGAATGTCAAGGTGATAACTGGAATAAAGTTTATGAAACCCCCCTTAACATGTAACAAGTTATAAAAAAATGTGAGATGCACTTATTATTCATCAAAATTTTGACACGCTACATGAGCCATAGAGGACCAGTGGTCATTGGTATGACACATACACTACCTCCAAAATAATTCTTAGTAATAAACAAAATTCATTCAAAATGTGTCACTTTTTATTGTGGAGACATTTTCCTTTCATCATCAACCACTCTCACTTGCAGGAAAATCAATTTAGTTTTTCATGCCTGGAACTTCTACCCATCCTCATACCTACGGCTGAAAGTAATACAGAACCCTGTTGTAACACTCTAGTTTTTACATTTAATAATTCAGATTCCCACCAGAACAAAATAATTATGAGAGTTAGTATGGTTTTCATTTGTTTTCTATTAAGTTCTCAGGCTTGATACTTTTTTGGTTTGCTTGCTTGCTTAATTGTGAATAGTAACAAAGAAAACGTAGAAAAATAAACACAAGTGAAGAAAGGATTACTGAAACAGAAATGCTTTTTTTTTTTTTTTAATCAGCAATAAAGAAAATCACATGAATCCATCTCTCTAAATGCAAGGACTAGAAACCCTGCCTCTATCAGCTGTTCATCCTGGACATCTTGTTGGTTGCTTCCAGCACCCAGTTCTGCTGAGTCCCTCCCTCCCTTCACTGGCTCTGGGTCTTGGGTTTCTAATCACTTGATTACTTAAACTCTTGGAAAGTTATTCTCCCTACTGCTCCAGGCTGTTGGGCTCACATTTGGCATAGGTTCTCTGAAGCAAGAGGCTAGTGTCATCATCATTCAGCACTCCTATTAACAACTCCCTTAATTCCTCCTGTTTAGTCTGGCTCATTGGGAGTTGCCCATAAAAACAGTTTGGCTTTTGTAAGCACCATTACAGCAGAGTGGTGTGACTAATCAGTCAGTTCACTGCCTCTCTGTTATCTTCTGTGAAGTGAGTCAGTTTCAACATTAGCTTTGTGCTCATATGTCACTCCCTGCTCTCTCATGTTCAAGTCTATATTTGTTCCAGACTCTAGATGTTTTTTTGGAAAAGGCTTTTTGTTTTCTTTTTAAAAACCAGTTCTATACTCCCTCTCAGGAGTGAAACTTGCTCTACAGGAATTTGAAGAAAATCCCCGTAATGAGAGCACCTATACAGAATTCCCAGGGCAGGGAAATTGTACCAATAATACAACTAGTTCAGGCCAAGTACTTTTCATATGACATTGTTTTAAAAATAAGGTTTGTTTTAGAGCAGTGTTAGATTTACAGGAAAATTACAAAGATAGTAGAGTTCCTTTAGTTTGCACACCGAATCTCCCCAATTGTTCGCATCTTGCATTAGTTATGATACATTTATTACAATTAATGTAATAATACACTAATGTATTGCTGTTGATGCATTATTAACTAACATCTATGCTTTATTCATATTTCCTTAGTTTTTACCTAATGTCCTTTTTCTGTTCCAAGGTCCCACCCTGGATACATGTCATTTCATCATTATGTCTCCTTAGGCTCCTCTTGACTATGACAGATTTCTCAGACTTTCTTTTTGATGAACTTGACAGTACCAGTCAGGTATTTTATAGACTGTACCTTAATTGGGATTTGTCTAATGTTTTCCTCATTAGAATGGGGTTACGTGTTCTTGAGAGGAAGACCACAGAAGCACAATGCCATTTTCATCACGTCATGTCAAGGGTACATACTATCAACATGACTTATCATTGCTGATGTTAAACTTGGTCACCTGACTGAGGTGATATTTGTCAGATTTCTCTACTGTAATTTTATAGTGACTTTGCCCTCTTTTCCTTCTTTCCATTTTGTACTCTTTAGGAGGAAGCCACTATGCACCACTCACACTTAAGCAGGAGGAAAATATGGCCCACTTTCTTGAGGGCAGAGCATCTACACAAATTATTTAAAGTTCCTATTTATTCAGTCATTTGTATTCATATGAATTCAAAGTTAAAAAAAATATTTTGCCTTATAATCCAATAAATCCTTTTTTGTTTATTTTCTTGCTCAAAATTTTCTGGCTTTGGCCACTGGGAATTCTTTCCATTGGCCTCTTGTTCCTTTGACATACTCTTTGATTGTGGATTTTTCTTGGTTTTTTGAGTACTTCCTTAATTTCTGGCTCTGTAACATACTCAGTGCTTTTTTGGTATATTTTCTGCCCCAGGTCCAGAATCACCCATTTCTTTTAGGAGCCCTGATTCCTTTTATTGGAGAATGGTATTAGAAACCAAGACCTGGGTAATAGCTATGCTCATTGTTACTGGGGTGTTTTTGCTTCTCAGCAGAAAGAGAAAGGAACTATATGTGTATAAACTAACCCATGTATTTACATATATGCATAAACATTTCTATATGTAATTATTTGTATCTATATTAAGCAAAACGTAAATTTATACAGATGTCTCTAACTCTGCCGCTTACCACATGGATCGCTGTAGTCACCTTCCTTGCTCCAACTGTGAGACACCTGGCTCCCACCATCCACCATTCATTTATTTGATTGTTCAGTTACAGCATACATGTATAGCAGTAGCTGAATTGTTGTGAACCAGTACCCCTGTGGGAGTCAACTTTACCAAGAGACTAGTTTTCCAGAGAGTCTGGAAGATATTATGCTGGATGGCCAGGAGCCTATTATCATTCAAGTCTGTTACCAAGGAAGGAGGGAAGAATCAATAAGGGAAAACAATTAATTGTCTCCACCAAAGGATGCATTGGAGTGCCAGCCAAGGAAGAGAAAAACACAATGGTTTTATTTTGAATTTTAGCTGAGTTTCTATGAAAAGATCAGCTATTTTCTTCTTCAGACGGCAACCTTTTGATACAAAGCTCATTTTCTTCCTTTGCAGCATGGGTTCTATCTTCTTTCAGCCTCCACAGTCAGCAGCCATCACTCACAGAAATAAGGAGAGAAACCACAGTGAGTGCGTTTTAAACGTCAAGGTGAGCAGACACAACAGGGTAAAGAGGTGGCGAGGGATTTTCTGGATGGAAGTATCAGCTAGTTGTTGGGCAGGTGAAAGTAGCAGAGATTGCAAGTAGGTGCTGACAGATCCGAGATATTAATACAATAAGGAGAAAGCAATGTGGGTGATGGGCTGGACTTTTACAGTTGACCACTAATCAGTTGTCAATGTGCTATTTTCCTCCAGTGACAGTTGGCAATTCTAAAAACACGCCCTCCCACACCCACCCTATAAGTCTGACCTGATGATATCTAGGAAGCATTACACCAATACAAGGGGAAAAGCAAGTAAACTTACCCAGGGAAATCTAAAGTTTTCCCTATTACATGAGAAGATTTGGAGTTTAAGATTCTTAAAAAAAGAAAATGGTGTGGTAGAAAAGGAACTTTCTACTCATCTGAGTTTGAATCCTAGCTCTGCCACTTAACAGTTGTACAACCAACCCTAAGCAAATTATTTGCTGTTGTTGATATTAAATAGTTATTAAAATTAAATAGTTATTAATAAATTAAATATAATGTATTTAAATAATATCAAAATGGTATACTTCATTAATGTTTTAAAATGATATGTGACAAAATCCATAGAATCTTATGGCACAAAGAGTGAGCCTTAATGTATGCAAATTTATACATCATTTAGGAGGTCAAAGGATCCCAGGATGGAATGCAGAGTGTGACAAAACTATATATGAAACAGCCTTGCTAGAGAAAGTGTTAACCTAAGTAACTTTGGAAATGAGTGGAGTCTGTCAGACTACAGGCAGAGGAAGGTGCACATAAACACTGCACTCTGGTTGGCAGTGGAGTGTGAAACTTCTAATAAGTGTCCTTAAAGGGAGGGGTGTGCCCTTCCCCTCCCTTTTCTTCTGTCATGCTGGGTGGGATAGGACATGATGCTTGGCTGGAACACCATCAGGGATAACAAGGTGGAAAACAAGGGTTAAGGATAATGCAGACAAAAAGATAGAAGAAGCCTGTCTTCTTCTCAGGATTGTGAAGCTACCACACAGTCGAATTTACGTGAAAAGAAAAAGAAAACCCCACTGCCTTGTTTAACTCACTCTTATTTTGAATTTCCTGCCACAATTGAATCTAATCCCAACTAAGATAGATTTTACTTGTATTTTTTTCCCTCCCTGCCTTTTACTCTACACCAGTGTTTTAATCCCTCAAAAAAGGAGGGTACATAACTTTTCATGATGTAACTTTCTATATATGAAAGACACCCTGAGGTATTCTTAAGTACTTAATTCTAGCCAAGGAAAGGTGTGCAAAAAGTAGACTTTGGCTCACAAAAAGATTATGCTTTTGCGTGTACTAATAATAATTGTTCAGTAGCATAATTTGTATTAACTCATCATTCTCACAAGAGTTATTTAAATGAGCCAAACAGTATAAATTCAGCTTTTGATTGCTTTATATCAAAAATACACATTTACTGAACTTTGGGAGAAATGCCAAGAAATATGGCCTTCAAAAATGTAAAGCAACACAAAATAAAAGCACTAACATTGGTTTGGGAAGTGGTAACTTTTGGGTCAAAAACAATGGAAATATTAAGAAAATAGTTATTTGTGAATGGTATGTTGTTTTCCTTTTAAGTATTTTCATAAATAGGCACTAATAGTCTAAAATCTATCTCTCTCTCTCTCTCTCTCTCTCATCACCCCTGAACATTTGATGTTACACTGGATTTAGAAATTACAAGTCTCTTCATGGAATAATAGAGCAGAAAAGGAAGATGGCAAATAATATTTGCTAGGTGTCCATTTCAAAATGGTTACCTAGCAACAGTTCCAGCCCATAGCTACACGGTGTAGTGCCAGCAGCTTGCAATTAGAAAGCTTGCTTGAACTACATACTTGCTCCACTGAATATCTCATCTGCATGGTTTTCAAAACAAGAATCACCTTTTGCTGTCATGTGGGCTAATGAGCAACTGACCATATGTTTTATTTGCCTTATTCACCTTCTGACAGTGTGAATGTGCCAGCTGTGTTTATAGAAAACCACTCTGGTTTTGAAAAAAATATGGCAGTATTTGAAGCCAAAACAAAATCTCTCTCAAAGTTCCTAGATGCCAGGAATAGCAGCTATATGAATTTATAAATAGATTTTTTTTAAAGTCCACTTTTAAGTAAGAAAAATAACAGTTTACTTAAACTCACAGAATAAGTTTGAAGAGCTTAAAGCAGTATTAAATAAAATAATTTTCACTAAAGTGAAATATCATTTTAAAAGCACTCTAACTAACCCAGTCTCCCAAGTTTTCATGTTTACGTTCAGTTCCTAGAAACTAAGATAAAAATCTATTAAAGGAGAAATGCAGGATATTACAGTGGTTGTGGTATTTGATGTTTAAAGCCTACATGAAGCTGTACCTTTATTTCCCTTGTGTTAAATCCCGCTCCTTGTTTACACTGATTTTCTATCTGTATTTCAATATCATAAAAATATTTCATCTGTATGACTTCTGTGTAAAGTCTTCAGAGCTCTAACCTTTCAAAAGGAAAGCCTCTCAAGAAGGTGTATGCACACATCACACATGGAATATGGTTTACAAATGAGATTCCTATTAAAAATCAAATCATTAGTTCCTTGAATATTTGTACACCAATGTTCATAACAGCATTATTCACAAAACCCCGAAGTGGGAACAACCCAAGTATCTATCGACAGATGAATTGATTAACAAAATGTGTCAGATACATAAAATAGAATAGTATTCAACCCTAAAAAGAGTGAAATTCTGACACATGCTCCAATACGGATGAATCTTGAAGATGTTATGCTAAATGAAACAAGCCAGGCACAAAAGGACAAATATTGTAAGATTTTCCTTATATGAAGTACCTAGGATAGTCAAAGTCATAGAGACAGAAAGTGGAATGGCAGTTTCAAAGTTTGGGGGTAGGGTGGGGAATGGGGAGTTATTGCTTAATGGGTAGAAAGTTTCAACTGGGGAAGATGAAAAATTTCTAGAAATGGATAGTGGTGATGATTGCATAACATTGTAGTGAACGCCAATCAACTGTATACCTAAAAAAGGTTAAGTGGTCAATTTCAGTCATACATATTTTGCCATAATAAAAAAATCAAATGTATTTATTTAGTCCCGACTAAATATTAACAATGCTCTGATTTTAACTTGTGCTCCAGTTTTCTAATGGGAGATAATTTCATGGAGAGAAAAATTTGCTGTGGATATTGTATAATGCACACCCATGTACAAAAGGATGAACCACATTATCAAAAGGGCAAAATCCTGCCTGATTCTTGCTAGGAATTCTGACATCTGTTAAACCTAAAGTAAAAAAAAAAAAGTGAAAAAAATGACTCTTTTGAGGCAAGAAGGGGCTGGCAATACGTATTCTAACAAATATTGTGTTGTTTTTTGTTGGCCTTTTTCTTTCCATGATAAGACATTTCTTAAGTTTGTCTATCCTAAAGAATTAAACAAAATATATTTAAAAGTGAGCTAGGCTTGAAATTAGGTTTTGCTATTGCTTCCCTAAGCAGAACTTTCATAAATCATACATGGCTTTAATAATCACTCCTGTTCAGCAGTGTTATTACAATGGTTGCTTGGTTTTTCATCTGGGCCCTGAACTGAGATACTGCAGTGACTGTTATATAGAGATACTGCCATTTTAATTATAATTCCGTGGGTTAATCATGATGGGCCCCATAAAGCAGACCAAGTTAGATTTTTAGGGTCTCCTGAGTCACAAACTTACAATGGATCATTTTTAGAAGGAATACTCATTTTACTTAAAAACATGATTTTTGTCCTTTGGTACACATTTTCTTTAATTTTTTTTTTCCTTGATGCAAAAGTAAAGTGTATGTATTATAGAAAAATCAGGACATACATGTAGGTCTAATAAATCCAAGGGGCTCACATAGTTCAGTGACCACACAGAATTCACTCAAAGAAACATGGTAGGCTAACTTGTCTGCCTTACATTGTGCCCTGCTGACTATGTTCCATTTACTGCACCCCATGTCCTCCAGTTGCATCCCCCCAACTTCTCTGTGCTGATCTATCCTCTTAGAGGCCAACCCTATATACTGTGCCACCCAGGTTTCCTGCCTTTTCGTTGGGTTCAACCAATGGAAAGCTAGCAGCCTGTAACTCCAACATCCCAAAGGAGTAGCTACTTCCCAGAAGAAATGCAGTGTCTTATTTGGGGTCCTTCCAAAAGCAAATCTTGAAACAAAGATTTGAATGTAAGTATTAGTAGTTTATTTGGGAGCCGATCTCAAGAAACAGTGATAGGGAAATAAAAAAGTGAAACAGGGAAGAGAAGAAAACAAAAGAAAAGGGTGTGTTATCCAACAAGTCACCATTATGAGCAACCTGGGGTTTAATCTTTGGAGGAAATCTTGGAAGCAGTGAAGACTATGCAGCTGAGAGCTGTGACAGTTGAAGGGTGGGGAGTTGGGGTATTTATCACCAATTCCCATCTGCCATTAACAGAGGACTGGCTAGGGACAGTGCATATGAAAATGTAAGGACAGTGGGGCTTTAGGAGGGTACTGCATATGGGGTCATGAGGCAAGAGAAGAGCCGGGAAAGGTCAAAAGAGTCAAAAAGCTGCACAACGATGCTGAAGTAAGGACTGAACTCTGCAAATCGGTTTCTCCAAACTATTTGCTGGAAGGACAGCCTTAGTGGGGTGGCAGGGGTTAAAGCAGGAATGCTTCACAGAAAGAAGTGGCGGTAATGTGTGTGGACAACACTTTCAAGGAGCTTGATTCTGAAAGGAAGGAGAGTAAAGGGGCCTGCAGCCCAAAGGCTAGGAGGTTAGAGCAATGCTTTTCAAACTGGGATCTTTGAAAATATTCTCATTCCGTAAGACCTGAGAATTTTAACATACAAACACACACACACACACACGCACACGCACACACACACACACACACACACACACACACACTGTATCCCCTGAATGCCCACTTATAACTGAATTCTGTTTCAGGATTTCAGTTTCACTGCTTATGTTTGTGTTTATAATCAAGTTACAACCCAGCAGTAATCCTTTAAAAATGACCTTTGAATAGAAATTGTTCATGCTGTACCAGAGAAGGGATGGTCTCCATGAGAGTAAATGCCTGTTTCTGTTTTGACAAGGAGAATTAAGATCCTGTCCTTTGTTCCACTTGTTGCAGCTTTAGAGATGTTTGAATTAGGCTGAGCTAATGGAGCATGCTTACGTGTATGTCCTAGGAAAGACATTGAGACTCAGAAAACAAAGGGAAACAGAGGGAACAAACTATTGGGATGAGAGATTGGTCATATGAAAACAGGAGTACAAGCTGAAAGCTTTATCATATATGAGGTCTGACAATTAAGTTGGTGAACTAGTTGCAACAATGTTGCTAACTTTTTTTGCTATTATGGGGATTATTCATTATGAATTTGTACCAACTGGACAAACAGTTAACCAAATTTACTATTTGGAAGTGCTGAAAAGGCTGTGTGAAAAAGTTAGATGACCTGAATTTTTTGCCAACAATTCATGACTCTTGCATTATGACAATGCACCAGCTCACACAGCACTGTCTGTGAGGGAGTTTTTAGCCAGCAAACAAACAACTGTATTGGAACACCCTCCCTACTCACCTGATCTGGCCCCCAATGACTCCTTTCTTTACCTGAAGATAAAGGAACTATTGAAAGGAAGTCATTTTGATGACATTCAGGACATCAAGGGTAATATGATGACAGCCCTGATGACCATTCCAGAAAAAGAGCTCCAAAATTGCTTTCAAGGGTGGACTAGGTGCTGGCGCCGGTGCATAGCTTTCCAAGGGGAGTACTTCAAAGGTGACTGTAGTGATATTCAGCAATGACGTAGGTAGCACTTTTTCTAGGATGAGTTCGTGAACTTCATTGTCTGACCTCGTATATCTATTAAATCACTCTGGTTAGTATAGGACAGCACTCTTGAAAGCAGCTCTGGAAACTTCCAACCATGAAAGTCTTGAGGACTTGATTTCCAGAGAGGAATCCTTTAGTGGGTATATAAGTGAATGCCTCAAGCAAAACTGAGTGGGGCTAGGTTCCCTTGTGGCCATAGCAGTGCTGGAATTGGGGGCACAGTAGACAGGCCATATGTAAAATCCACTTGTTTGGCCACCCCAGGAATCTTCCTGTCTGCGTGGGAATGCAGGCCAGAAACATGATTTGCACGTATCTGCAAAAAGCAAAGAGAATCTACGTTATAAGTAATCTCAAGATTTTGATGTCTAAAAATGAAGGTAAAGAACATAGCTTTAATGAATGATTAAAGCTATATAATCATATATAAGAGATATAATCTTAGAAGTACTCAGAATTTAAAGGACTTTTACAAAAAATGACACATACACATATAACCAAAAGAGAAAAACACTTTGTTTTAACGGAGTAACTATTCGCAACTTGTTATATAGTCTTTCCAATCTGTGATCTATGTACCTCTGGTTTTTAAATTGTTGTGGCCAATATGTTGAATATTTCATGAGTGACCCCAGACAAACCGCTTCAGTTCCAGTAGCCTATTTTCTTATCAGCGAATGGAGAGAACTGCTCCTATTTCACAGGGTTATTGTGAAGAGCAAGTGAGATAATGTAACATAAAAACAATTTGTAAACTCTAAAGTGTATAATCACGAGGTATAATCACACTCACACGTGATTGCTTTTCATATACTTTCCTATGTATCATTTTTAACGGTCACATATTATTCTAACTGAATTGCTATCATAGCTTATTTAATCGCTGTCTAATTGTTGACCATTCTTGCTTTTTGCTGTCATAGCTGATTATAAACATCTCTGCATAGTTAGCATATTTTCCCTTCTGAAATATTTCCTTAAGATGAATTCCTGGAACTGGGTCTAAATAGTAGCTGAGACAGACATTCTTCTTTAGATGATGTACATCTTCTTATTATAACCCCCTCCCCCAAAGAAGTAAAAACTATTTAATTATGATGCACCACAGTTCAGGTAAATTAAAAAACTTTTAATAAATCTAATCCTAGTGGTGGTAGCAAGTGAGTATCTATAAAACATATCATCAGACTTCAAAAGGCAAATAGTTAGATTTCCTCTTATCCTGAAACATGTCTCCTAATGGCTAAAAATGCTCTGTTTGGAATGTGGATGGATAGAGTATGAAATGCAAAGACCCTAACCTGGTAGTCTTCCTTTTCAGAGTTGGTATCCTCTATTTACAAGAGACCTGGTTTTTAGAGGATACATTTCTTCCCATCTAAGTCTTCAGGCACCTTTGCTCCAATTGGCTTAGATTCCGACCAAAGTAATTTTGGTACAGGATGGTTTGTTACACAGATTTTAGGTTAAATTCAGGAAAGTGAATTTTGTTTTACATGTGGAAAAATACAAAAATATATTTCTCATAATTTGTTTCCAGTTTTCTGGAAATATTTTCTTAATATTTATAAAGTATATGCAGATCCTTAGACTCCTGAACTGTAAGTGCTTTTCACATCTATTGTCTGATACCATGTTTGAAGGCCTTAAACACTCAGATTGGCAAGATTTCTCTCTGCCTAAAAGATTCCTTTTTGGATTAAAATTTTGCTTTCTTCTGGGCCATTTCTTAAGGGATGGCTGCAGGAATCAAAGGAGAAATATCTGACCAAACCAATATGGTTCAGTAGAAACTTTCCCTATAAGATGTTTCAGGGGAATATTACTAATATCATTAATCGAGGACCCAGTGTGATTGATTGTTAAATGATTAGCTCCACTTCAATCATGTTCTTTCTCTTGGTACTTCTTTTTTAAATGGTTGGAGTGGGAGTTAAGAGAAGGTATAATGGAAAAGCACCAGCTAAGAGTTAGATTTCATTTATGGTTTCGGCTTTGCCCATAACTGGCTGTATGACCATATCCATATTATATAACCTATTTGAGCTTCAGTGTTTTCAACTACAAAGTTGAAGGAAAATATCTTTTTTTTTAAATTATAGTTTAACATACAATATCATATTAGTTTTAGGGGTACGATATAGTAATTCAAAATTTATATACCTTACAATGTGATCACCATAATAAATTTATTAACCATTTGTCACTGTACAAAGTTATTACAATATTATTGACTATATCCCTGTGACTAATTTCATAACTGGAAGTTTGTGCCTCTTTTTCCCCTTCATCTTTCTCGCCCATCCCCTCACCCTCCTCCCCCCTGGCAGCCATCAGTATGTTTCCTGTATCTATGAGTCTGTTTCTGATCTGTTTGTTTGTTTTGTTTTGTTTTTAGATCCCATGTGTAAATGAAATCATAGGGTATTTGTTCTCCTCTTCCTGACTTATTTCACCTAGCATAATGCCCTCTAGGTCCATCCATATTGTTGCAAATGGCAAGACTTTATTGTTTTTTATTGCTAAATAATATTCCTGTGTGTGTGTGTGTGTGTGTGTGTGTGTGTGTGTGTGTGTGTACCGGTGGAGGGGTGGGTGGGAGAAGAGAGTCCAACTCTCTACATATCAGCAGTTTAAAAACAGCTTGAAAAAAACACTTCGCTCTCCTGTGTTTGGGCAAACAGGAATCAGGCCACCCTGACCTCATGGTCCCACAGAGACTCACTGCCAGGAAGCCTGCAAAGTCCGTCCAATGCTGCCAAGACAGCGTGTTTGGCAGAGTGCAGAGGAAGCTCGAAGGAGCAGCACAGAGAGTTAATGCCTGTAAAGGGGAGAACATGGTGTTTGGCAAAGGGGAGGCGTGTACTAAGTGCTGAATTAATACCGCCTCACT
Organism: Hipposideros armiger; assembly: GCF_001890085.2. Taxonomy (NCBI): domain Eukaryota; kingdom Metazoa; phylum Chordata; class Mammalia; order Chiroptera; family Hipposideridae; genus Hipposideros; species Hipposideros armiger. Next base: position 1,600,965 of record NW_017731501.1, on the reverse strand, counting down.
GTCATTAGCACTTGCAGAAATAGCCAGGAGTGTTATCTGAGGAGGGGAAAAAAACCTTTAACTTATTCAAATTTCACTTCAGGAGCATTAATACTTAAAAAAAGAAAAAAGAAAAACTGTAATACTTTTATGACTTGTTGTTAAGGCACTAATAGTCCTTTTAGATTCAAATTCTGATAGCTGTTTGTCTCTTCCTTTGGTATTTTTCTGGCATCGCTGTTGATTCTCAGATCCCAGATTGGAGGATCAGCAGCTACAAAGTCCCGTTATGAGAGCTGAGTGAAAACAAGTCCCCAGGTCTGCAGAGGCTTCCTTCCCATCCCGCAGCTGCCTTCCTCCTCGGGTCCCTGCAGTCCCAGGCCTCCGGCTTACGCAGTCTGCACACCTCTACTCACCCCTCTGACAGTCTCATCAATCCCTCACACCTCTCTGGTCCTGCCTGCTGGTCTAGCTCTTCACACAGTCCCTTAGCTCCACAGAAAATGATTTGCTGTGGGCTTTCAGGTGTCCTCCCCTGGCTCTCTGCCTGGAAGGTTCTAGTAAACTCGTTCTGCTTGTTGGCCTGGTAAACTTGCACACCTGCCATCCTTCAAGACTCAGCTCAAATGTCTCTTCCAGGTATTGTACTGCTTCCTCCTGTAAGCTACCTCAGCACCCAGGACAATCACATACATACAGGACATTGTGAGTTTCTTGGGACCATGCATGTTATTTTCATTTTTGTATTTCGAGCATGGAATCTGACTAATAGGTGCTCCATAAATGCTAAATACATATTTAGATTTACATTTGAATAATCTCATCTTCAATTCCTGTTTAGAACAGGTGGTGGGGGGGGATTTAAGTGAAAAAAAATTTGTAAACTGACATGGGAGAATTTATATTAAACCATGTTTGTATTTCAATTTGCTTTATGGAAATTCATCTTTAAACAAAGAAAAAAGGGAGCAGATGACCTAGAGTCCCTTGTAATTTCAAAGATCTCAATGAAGAGGAAAGTCCCTAAACAACCCCCCAATACACCATGAATTTCTCTTATACTTCCTATCAACCATGGACCCACGTAGGTTAACAAGTTACTCTTTTAAAATCTGTATTGCTTGCCAGGAAGGCCTTATTTACCCATTAGTGGGAATTACTTTAAATAGAAATTCTCTTACAGTGATTATGAGACATTGTGGGAGTTTATAAGGCAGCAAAGCTACGCATACATGCCGGGGACACTGAGCACTGGAGAAGTATACTTTGAATGGCGGGCTCTTTCCTGCCATACAGGTCACAGCTTCAGCTAATGAGTGCTCCTGGGCTGCAATCCACTCTTGGCCCAAATTCTTGGCCCATGGAATGCCAGCCTCTGTAAAGAACCTGGGCATCCTTGCAAGACAAAGCTAGTTTCAAATGCTGGCTCTGTCACCTACTGACTGTATGGTATGATTTGGGGTTAAGTTACCTAACTTAGGAGAGCCTTTGTTTTCTCACCTGTAAAATTGTGGCAATTACAGGAAATGCCTCACAAGTTATTGATTAAATGAGATGATAAGCTAAGGTCCTGTCACATACGTTGGCGCTATTATATCTTTGCATGACTCTGGGGCTCTGTAGATTTCCCAGGAGGAGGTTTGATTTGGAGGGTTATTAGGGCTTGCTTGGCACTGAAGATGGCTTTTGTCACAGGAAAGGAGGCCTGGGGGATACCCAGTCAGGTGTGGCACACTGTGGGACCCTTAGGTTTGATCTGCTGTGGGGTACAGCATTCCAGGAGCCCCAGGACAATCCTAAACCCACAGCGCACTCACAAGGACACTGGCTGATTAGATCCTGGGATCTACCCTTTCTGCCAGCTGAAGATTTTTTTCCATTCTTCACCCTCTGAACCAGGGAAGGCCCCTGCCCTTGATAGAGTTGTAAGACACACACAAATGTTTGTTGCAGGCACGAAATAAAGTGCCAGAGTCAGTTTTGGTTCTGTAAATAGCCCATCTTCCCTTTGGAAGTAGAGCCCATGGAGGATTATTTTTCAAAATGGGGAATTCAGAGCAGGTACATCAGAACCCCATCTCACACATGTTGAATTAATACCTCTGAGATGGGGATGGGGACTCTACATTAACTAAAGTCCTCAGGTAATCCCGATGCACCCTAAATCCTTGCTTCTGTGTGTGGTCCCTGGGATCGGCAGCACCAGCAGCACTTAGAAGCGTATAAGAAACGCAGAATCTCAGGCCCCGCCCCCGACCTACTGAATCTGCCTGTTCAAAGAACTAAAATACACATAACACAAAATTTACCATCTTAACTGTTTTCAAGTGTACAGTTCAGTAACATTCACATTGCATGCACATTGTTCACATTCAGTGCATTCACGTTGTTGTGCAACCAATCTCCAGAGCTCTTTCATCTTGCAAAACCTCCCCATTTCCCTCTCCCCCTAGCCTCTGGCAACCACCCAGAATCTGCAGTTTAACAAGATCTCCAGGCTGTTCCTATGCCCATTAAAGGTGGAGGGGCCCTCTCCTAAGTATAAGAACCATAGATAATAAAATCAGAAGCCACAGCGGTTTTCCTGAGGCAACCAGGCCATGTCCTTGGGCTAGGCAATGGAGGCCAGGCAGCAGAGCAACAACAAATCCTCCAGACAGTTCTGCTGCATGCTCCAGTTTGAGAACCACTGCTCTAGAACAGTGATTTGCAGCCCTGCCTACATACTAGAATCCCCTGGGGACTTTAGAAATATGCTGAGGCCCATCCTAAACGAACTCTAGCCTCTAGAGGCAAGGCCTAGGCCTCCGTATTTTTAAAAGATCTCCTAGCTGTTCTGATAACTTAGCCAGGTTTCAGAACCACTGATCTGGAGGGACAAAGGAGGTTGGTAGAATGACATGGATTCTGCAACCATGTGTGGGCATTAGAAGGGAACAGTGGTTCCAGGGAGAGCATCATATTTGTGGCTTTATTTTATATATGCCCGGAAACCCTGGCATGAGTGATTTTTCCGGGGAGCTTAAAAAGAAAACAAAAGCGGGCTGGCCAAATGGTGCGTTGGTTAGGAGTTGGCTTGGGACGCCAGCTCTGAGCAGCAGGGTCCTGGTTTGGATCCCACATGAGGGCCCGTGACGCTGCGCCCTCTACAGCTAAGATGGTGAAAAACAGCTCGACCTGGAGCTGGGTTGCCGTGAGTCACCAGCGATGGTGTAGGCTGCAGTGGGACTGGCCGGCAGCTGGTGTGTGCTTTCATGAGCTGCGTGAGCCGCCGTGAGCAGCCGTCTTATGGCCGGGGAGCAACTGCCTCACCCAGGAAGAGCGCAATGATAATATCAATGTAGGCCAGTGAAGCGATGTTCTCTACAACTAGACTGAAGAGCAGGGGGACAGCAACTTGTCTGTTCCCTTCCCCCAATTCCCCAATAAAATCTTAAAAAAAAAAAGTCATGTTTTTTTTAAAAAAAGAGCTACCTTGTTAGAAGCTCTAACACTTTAGGTGCCAAAATCCCTACCACCTTCTCTCCCATGCCTGTCATTATTTCCTATCAAGGTGCTCTGTTTATTTTTTAATAGCCTTTACCACAATTAGCAATTA
>NW_017731501.1:1586799-1593435 GCF_001890085.2 Hipposideros armiger | reverse complement strand
TGAATTTATTGACTAGCTAAGCCAAAAGGCATAATCAATTCCGCTGTGATTAGAGACATTTTCTAGAAATAATATGCAGACTGAAAGTACTAACAGAAAAAACAACAGGTTCAAAACCTATCATCCCGGAATAATGAGTAGAGTTTTGGTGTTTTTAATGAGGAAATCTGCATGCTTATTTCCTAGAATAAATCTCTACAGCTGAGAAAATGAAGCTCACCTTGCCTAAAGCCACGTAGCCCGGAAGCGGGTGCTGTGTTCTCTGGTCTTGCCTGTCCCCTGACAACGAGCCACGGGCTCTTACTCTACTAAGAATGAACAGGTGGCCCCTCTCCCTTAAGCCTCATAAGGAAATATGGTTTCCAGCAGCACTTTGGGGGGTCATGCTGCCCAGTCAGAAGAAAACTGAAATGAACCTCGCCTCCATGCTGACTATGAGAGGGTGAAGAGCAAGAAATAAACTCTTTTGATCTTTGTTGGAATTTGTACTGCCTTTTATGAAAATACATCCTAGTCTATAGAACCTATTCAGATTTACTTGTTTGTTAGTTATACAGACTTTGTAAAGGTATTACTGCTATTTGGCCCGTCTGACTGATGGAATATTGACAGCATGTGATTTGTGTGCGCAGAATGACACAGCTGAAGGGCTGTTTGACTGTAATTACTTAGGGATTTCATTATTCTCTCTGTAAATGGAAAGTGTAAAAATGTAAACGCACCAATTGTTCCCGACTACTTGAAATATTTTCTGTAAATAGCTAACCCCTTCCAGCATTTTTATTAGCTAAATTGAAAGGGAAGTTATCACAGTATTTTATAGAATTTTAAAGCGAACCAATAGGCCTTCAAGCTTGCTTCATGAAATAATTAAGTGGTTGAAATATGACCATCAGAAATGATATCTGAATTTAATTAAGATGGTATGTGACACATCTCTGATGCTCAGTGGAATGTTAAATAACAAAATAGCCACATAGAAAATACAAATAGCCACTTAGAAAATACAGCATAACTTCTCACAAATAACAGTTTATTGCCATAACAGGGTATGTACAGTCTACTTTACAGATATAAAAAATATCAAAAGAAAAACCCCCAAAGGAAAACTCTTTTTTAACCACTTTTATCTTTTGACAAAAAAAGCATGAATAGTAAAATAAAATAAAATTAGGAATTTTCTCTACTACTAGTCTGTGTCCTTCTAATGGACCAAAAAAAAAACCAAAACAAAAAAACCGTAGCATGCATTTGGTTATTATAGCAGCCTGCTGACACATTTAACTAAGGCAAGTAGTTTTGATTTGTTTATATGACCTTGTGTGACTACAGGAGTACTAGAATTCTTGGACCTGAAGATATTTCAAAATAAGAAGTATTAAATAGCAACAAATATTCAAGTTACTTGTGTTTGTTGGAGTGAATTACTAGGGTACTCGGAGCTCACTGTCAGAGTCGTTGGCTAGCAGCTGTTCCCTAGCCAAGACTGAGAGCGTGGACATCCTGAGAAAACGCAAGAGTATCAACAATAGAGAATATCTTCTTTGCCCGTGAATAGCCTGCATGTACTTATATATCGGCTGTTCAGTGACCTAAGTGTTTTAATTATTATTTCAAAGCATAACCTAAATTGTGATATAGCATTGGCCAAGTTATTCAGGGTGATTAATAATTTATCTATAGCAGACTTGGCCCTGGGAAATGGTCTCCTCTAACTTGATTTTAGGAATTTAAGAATCTAAGATCATATGTATTAGGTTGGCCTTACTCCTCTGTCACCCCACCACTTCCATCTGCCCTAATTTTTGTAGCTCATGTGGGTTTAGAGATTTTACACATAGAAGATGAGCTGTCTTAGCATTTTCTCCTACTTTAGTTCCCTTATATTACAAATTTACTGGTCAGAAATAAATAAATATGACCATTTTCTGGTAACAGTGCTAGATGACTAGAAAAAATAGATTACCCCTAACCTCTCCTATATATTTTATATATACAATTTAGATAAATGAAATGTTAATATTCCATATGTTTTAGATGAACCCATTATTCTTCCCTTACTGTTAAATTCCTGGTTTATATTTCCTAATGCCCATTGTTTGGCTTCTTTCTACTCTCATTTCCACTTTTCTATTTAGTTGATGCTCAAAAACCTACTGAAATTAACTAACAAGGACTGAACAAATTTCTCAGTCAGAAATTTCTTTTATAAAGCAGTCTTTCATATGATTTTGCTCGTAGACCAAACTTAAAGAGAGCAAAGCCCACTCTGTGAAAGGGGTCTGTCTGTGTAACCAAACCAAAGGCCAAATGTGCCCTTTCATTTACTTAGAGCACACGTTCAGGGGAGATTCTTTTCCCGAAATAGTCTAATAATACAGTGATGTTCAAAGTTGAGTAATCAAGACAGCCTTTAAAAGAAAAAAATCCTCCTAGATGTTCAAAGACCCAATGTAAAACACTAATATCTTACTCTATAAAAAGGTTTTCAATTATAAATGATCACTGCAAAAGCAACAAGTTGTAACAGGGAGTGGTTTTTTGTTTGTTTGTTTGTTTTTGTTTTATTTTGTTTTGTTTGCCACTGGGTCTTCTAGATGTAAATGATGAATATTTAGTTACTTTTTGAACCCCTACTATGGTTATTATTTCCGCTAATGGANAGCAGCCTATAGAAAAGGGGAGCGGTCTTCTGACAGGGAAAGAGACTATTAAACTATCAGGACTGAGATAATCACAATGACGGTGGGGAATGGGGTCTGCATGGAGCAGTCAAGGTCACTGGTGGCACGTTTTCCCAGGTGGAAGAGGCCAGTGCAGGTAGCACTGCAGACTGATTCATTGGGTGAAACGAGAATTCTTACACGAGTGATAGGGACTTTGAGCTAGTGAGCTCTGAATGTATCAATGTGACCAGCTGGTGACAATGCATTTCTGTAGCCCTCTATATAGAATTCTGTAAGGGACAGAGCATAGATTTTGGAACAGGCCTGCCTTCAAATTCTGCTCCCTCTCTGGCTGGCTGTTTAACCATGGGAGGTCACTTATCTGAGCTTCAGTTTCCTCATCTGAAGATGAAATAACAATAGTTATCCCATATGTTATGGAAAGCACTTACTAAAGTACCTGACACATAGCAGCCCTCAATAAATGTTAATTCTCAACCTGCTCTGGATTTCCTGACTCATTCCTTTTCAAACCCTTTCTTCCTTCACTTGCGCTCTGGTTACTGTCTCATTACTAGAGCTACATGCAATCACTATAACACTTATGGTCTACACTACTTGATTTGCAAAAAAAAAAAAAATTGTACACTGACTTGTGAATTGTCTTCCATCATTTTATCAAGAGCTCTTGTATAGTGAATACATGACAAGCTGAAAGGTTTATTTAACTTATTTCCCAGCCCAAATGAAAATGCCCATTGGGACAGGAACCTTACCTTCTGCTCCTTTCTGTCCTCCAGCACTGAATTCTGCAGCCAGACACAGAGCTCGTATGCACTTTCCAGACCTCAATAAACAGAATCATTCAGATGGGGAGCAGTGGTGCACCCTGTACTCTGCATCCCTCCAAGCAACCTCTCCTCAAATGCAGCACATTCATGCATTGCTGGCACCATGGATCTATTTATATTCCAACCATATACTCTACTGATTTGAATCAGGTTTTATACTGTTTTTCCTAAATCAGATTTTATGTACTTTACCTTTTCACAGAATTCAAAGTATTATGAAAAGAGACAGAACATTTTTAGATCATCATGATATTATTTATGTTAAGACAGTGGCAAGGAATACAAATTTCTTCCCCCCGGTCTAATCTCCCCTGTTTCTTTAGTAACAGATCCCCAATTTTTGGTTTGGTGCATTGCAGTTCAGTTAATAGGTGACTAATAGTCCCTAATATCATTTGCAGTGCACTTGGTCAGATGACTAGGTGCTTGCCATAGAGATGTAGGTGAGAATATTGTGTAGTGCTTCTGCAGTAAGTTTCTTTATGAAGGAAATGTTATGTGTGTATTCCTCCTCTCCTGATGTAAGCCTGGAACATGGATGAGATAGCTGGAGGACCAGCTGCCTTTTTAGATGATGAGTACAAGGACCATACCTTAGAGACTATATAAACTTGACAGCTAGAAGGAGATTGAGTCCTTGATAAAGTTTGGGCATCTTGCCACGCCAACCCCAAAATACCTACTTATAAAATCTCTTTGTAAGAGAAAGCAGCCAACTTTTAGTTGCAGTTTGGACTGATACAAGGTGTAGTTAAATTATGCTTCTTTCATATTCAGTTCACATGAATGAGGTTTAATCACAGATAATTCATGCACTGATTCCACAGTGATAAAATAGTTTATGGGCTACAAATTGCACTGAACTGCTGGCTGAATGTAGCATTTTGATTTATAATGCAAAATTTTAAAGAAATGTTAAGATGCTTAAGAAAGTGGAGCTGATCAAAAAAGCCCATTTTAGGTAATAATAAATAGCCCTAAGCATGTCTGGGCACCAAAGATTACCCCTTAAGGAAAACATGCAAAAAAACACCATAATCCAGTTCAAGTAAAAGCATTGTCATTGGTTCTGTGGATTTTCCTAGCTCTTTTCATTTGTTTTAAGTTTTAAATAGATTTTAGGAAAATTTATTGTGCTCGAGTTCTTTCATCACTCATAAGAAATAAAGTCTCTGTCCTAGAAACAAATATATGTAATTTTTTGTTGGAAAAAGAGCAGAGTGGGAAAGAAACTGACAGTGTGGAGAATAAGATAATATAGCTTAAAAGCAAAAAAGAGCAAGTTTATGACACTGGTCAGCCAGAAAACTGGGAAAAGCAGAACTTGGCAGCAGACGATCATAAGGGGGTGTCCTATAGGCTGGCTGGTACATGGGGTAGTAATAATATCTACTACAGCCATTTGCAGCATAACAATGTTTCCAATGGCAGACCACATATATAACAGTGGTCCCATAAGATTATAATGGAGCTGAAGAATTCCTATTGCCTAGTGACATTGTAGCCATCATAATGTCCTAACTCAGCACATTATGCATGGGTTCGTGGTGATGCTGGTGTAAACAAACCTATTGCATTGCCGGTTGTATAAAAGCATAGCACATGCAACTATAGTAGAGGGCTATAGCATTTAGGTTTCTGTAAATGCACTCTATAGTGTTCGCACAAGGATGCAATCACCTAACGATGCATGTCTCCGAATGGTTCATGACTACATCTGAATAATAGGTTTCTGTTTACAAAGTCCATGAATAGTCTCACTCAGAGATAAGGTATAGAAACACAGAGAGGGTTGCCAGGGCTTACGGGTGAGGGAAGAGATGACTATAAAGGAATAACAGGAGGCAGTTCTTTGGATGATAGAAAAGTATACAGTCTCCACACTCCAAGTGGCCAAGATAACCAAGGTGGGTCATAACGTTTGTCGTGTGTATCGCCGGGAATGATTCAGGTTTTCTATCTCACACTGATGCTGTTTTGGAGAGCCTTTTTTAAGAAAAACACAAAATTAAGTTCAGGGTCTTGAAAAAGAAATACGCACATGAGAGCTCCAGGGCCTTAAACTTTGTTAGTGCCACGGTAAATCCAACTCTGGTTGTTACTTATACTTTAAAAACAATCAAAACAGGCACCATAGCATACATATCCTTTGGTAAACTCTTCCCCTCAACTATATGTCTTGGGTACCCTTTCCTGTCGATACATATGATTCTAGTTTATCTTTTAAAATAATTCTGTGCCAATATTTATTATACATGTACTAAATGAAATTTATTTCAACACTTTGATCTTCTCACTGGGGGGTGCTTTACCTAAGAACAGAGCTGGAATATGGTAAGCCCTAAGTAAACTGTTGTTAAATTGACACATTGTGCTGAGCTGTGTAGTCTCCAGGTCGCACAGTGTTAAAAGATGGCGATCTCCAGGATGAAGCGGCCCCTGACTGGAGTGGTGAGAGAGAGAACAAAGGCACCACTCTCCTATTCCTTGAAACCCATCCTCGGTATCCCCTTCTTCCCTCCCACTTTCCTAGGGTGTCAACACCTCCCTGACTGAAAGGTGGGAAACCTCACTGAACAGGTTTGGCCAGGACACAAGATGGTATTTCAGGAATATGCTCTAGATTTCAACACACTTTTAACTGTAGAGGGAAAGTTTCATGACCATTTTTTCCCCAGACCCATAAAAGCCAAGTTCCTAAAATAAAACTTGAAAGACAGTGGCAATCTGAGAGTCTTGAGTATATTTAGCTGTTGTGAATCTGAAAAACTAAGAAAATTAAAAAGAAAAATTTCACAGGATCAAGGAGGGTGGGACTCTAGAAATAAAGTTCTCTTTATATGCTTATGTGATAGAGGGGACCATGAATTTATTGACTAGCTAAGCCAAAAGGCATAATCAATTCCGCTGTGATTAGAGACATTTTCTAGAAATAATATGCAGACTGAAAGTACTAACAGAAAAAACAACAGGTTCAAAACCTATCATCCCGGAATAATGAATAGAGTTTTGGTGTTTTTAATGAGGAAATCTGCATGCTTATTTCCTAGAATAAATCTCTACAGCTGAGAAAATGAAGCTCACCTTGCCTAAAGCCACGTAGCCCGGAAGCGGGTGCT
>NW_017731501.1:1571458-1582389 GCF_001890085.2 Hipposideros armiger | reverse complement strand
TCTCTGTACTTTCTGCTCAATTTTTCTGTTAAACGAAAACTGCCCTTTTAAGTCTATTAAATTTTTTAATAACTTAATGTGGTTTTAAAATATTTATATGTAATAATAAAAGGTCAGTCATAACATAATGCCATTAAAAACTAGCATTTCAAAACCAAGTCAGGACTATGATGCTTTAAGCCATGTTTTACAAAGTAAGGCGCAAGAAAGCTGTTCTTGGCTATCTAGTGTGCACAGCTGTCCTGGGACCTGTCCAGGTCCTCCCTCTCGCGGAGCTGGCGCAGACCTGGTGAGCCTTCGTCCGCCTGCGCGGCCTTGGCGAACGTCGCCTCGCGCGCCCTCCACCGCCGGGATCCCTCTGGTTCCCACCACGGTACCCGGCACCTCCGGAAGTTCCAGTGTCTTGGCGAGTGCCTTTTCTACCGGGTGGGTGATCACCGTGACACCCCGCCGCGCCCGTGCACCCCACAACGCCGGCTCCGCCTGCCCACCCAGCCCCGCGTATCACCAACACTTGGCGCGCCACGCCCTGGACCAGGATGGCGAAGACACTGGGCGCGCGAGTCTGCTTCGAGCCCCACTCTGCGAGCGGCGGCCTTTCCTAACAGGAACTCGCTGGCTCGGGAGGCTGGAAAGAGAAGCCAAACGCGGGGCTGGTTTGCTTTTCCCGCTCCCCAGCCCCCAGCTCAGGGCTCTAAACCCTCAGTGCAACAGACGCAAATACGCACCGCTCTGGACGTTGAATTTGTCATTCGTAAGCTTGGGTGGTGGTGCTTACAGGCTAAAAATAAACACCCACTTCCTCTGGGGGCATTGGGATTTATTCTATTTAAATTGCGCAGATTGTTTTCATTCCTCGGTGTCTGAAGTATTGAAGGCTGAAATCTGCTTCTCAGCTCTTTACATGTATTTGCTATAGTGATGGAGTCACCCCTGCAACAAGGGCTGCTCCTATGGCAACTGCAACAAAACAAGACCAGGCTCCCACTAGGGTATGAAAAGGAAACCTCCCAAGAAAGCCAGGCGCCACAGATAGGGGCGTGGATCTACCTTTTAAGGCCTGATTAGGAAGGGAGGGCCTGGTTAGCAGGCCTTGAAGAAAAGCCAGTATGACACCCATGTTTTCATGAGAAGTTCTGCATTGTGCTAACTCAGCTGAAAATTTAAAAAAGCGTGCCATACCCTTTGGGTTAAAAGGAAATACTGAAATTCAGTGTTAATGCTTATTTCAAACTGTAACATGAAAGGAAAGTATTCCACCTTAGTTCATATTCATACAATTGTGTGCATTAGCCTTGATGTTATTTATAGTATATGTCATATATATATATATATATATATATATATAGTGATATATATTCAAAAGTTCAGAAATGACAGAAGTAAAACTAATGAATCACCAAAGAAGTAATTAGTGAAACGTTATTGTGCACACACCAAAAGGACAGTTTGCAAACCAGGAGTGCTCAAATCAAAACATGGATTGAGACTCAGGGGTTATATTGGTATAAAGCAGCTTATATAGTGAGGAGGCAGTGACTGTTTATTCTTCAGAATGATTGGTTATAATATTAGAATTTTCAGTGGTTGCTTCATATCAACCTTGAGAAACAGTTCAAGTTTTGTTTATGATTTCCAGAGTCATAAGCAAGAAATGACCCAGGTCAAGTTAGTCTTGCAACATAAACTAAATTAAGTGTTGTTTGTATGGCTAAACTGGTTTTGTCTGCTCAGGGAATTTTCAAGACTGTTTTCCATTTGTGTGTGTGTATATATATATATATATATATATATATATATATATATATATAATATTATATATTATATTAATTATATTATATATGATATATATATATATGCACATATATATGAAAGGTCAGACAATTAAGTTTGTGAACTTTCCACCATACACACAAACACTTATACATGCATATGATGCATATAATATATAGTGTATATATAATGTGTCATATATGATGTAATTATATAGTAGTTCATTTATTTTGAAACTTTGTACTTCCAAGCAGATGTTCTTTGGAAAACACTTGCATATTCTATACTTTGAAGTTTATCTTAATTTCTTATATTAAATATAGAGTTGAAGTTCAACATTCCTCTGGATTCAGCCTAGAAAGCAAGGCTTCATTACCTTCTAAAGGAAGAGCTCTCAACTCTATTAGACCCCAATACTCACTTTTTATAACAAATATTTTAGCACCTCTCTATCTTAAAAAATGCATTTTATAGGTAATATTATTCTCCTTCAACATAATTTTTTTTAAAAATCAATACACTGCTCTGACCAAAATATAAAGGAGAAATAAAAGGAAAATAATAAAACTACAATACGGGAGCACTACAAGAAAAGATATAATGAAGAAGACATATGTTTGCCCTTATTTGCAGCATCTCAAATGAAGGCTAATACAGGTGTCTCATATTGGCAACTCAAATGTCCCAAACTGGTAACAAGATTTTCTGAAACAGCAAGCAAGCTCTTAGGAAAGCACACAAAACAAAGTATGATCTTCCTGTTTTTCACTTGTAGTTGCATTCGTGGACGTCAGCATATGTTAAAACCAGGCAAAAGATATTTTGTGTTTATATGTAAAATGGAGTTGAGTCCTAGGCTCGGATAATCATAAATACGGTGTTTGGTTTACTTGATTTGCTTACACGAGTATCTGATGGGATATTTGGAAGTTAACAGAATTGTCCCATGCCAACAGTGCTAATCAAATAGTGTAACAACTAACCATCCCTTCTATACAGATTCTCGAAACATCCCTTGGGGCAAATCCAAAACACCCTACTTTTCAACCACTGTTCGAAAAGACAGAACTCTTACCCCAACAGGAACATAATGTATTTTATTCATTGACTTGAGATTTAAATCAAAGAATAAAAGGCAGAGTTGCTGAAAACCAGACTGTCTTAAAAGTCAAAGGGCGGTAAGTTGATCACAATGAAAGGAGTCTCTTCCTAGTAGTGCTTCCTTCCCGCTTTGGGGGAGGACTGAAACGACTAGTTTATTCACAAACACAGCAGAGCGAGGTCTCCAAAAGCTTTTCTAAGCATTTTGTATGTGCAGCTGGCCCACCCAGGCCAGGTGGTGCCTTAGGAGCTCAGTCACGGGAAGAACACTGGAGCAAATAAATACATGACCAGTGATGAGCTGAATGAAATGGCGGGGATGAGAGGCAGTCGTCTCAGCTTCTCCATCTCCAGGCAGCTGCCTTTTGCAAAAACCATGTCAAGCTGGCTTGAGCACAGCATCTCTTCTGTAGGGCCCAGTGTCATTTGCTTGTCTGGAAACAACATAAATCACAGGCAGATCCTATATGCCAAGCAGTGAAGTAGAGATGTGCAGGGAAAGAAAACTGGATTAAAAGGAAGGAGACGAGTCAAGAATTCTCAACCCTAGCTGCACATTGGGATCTCTTGGGAAGTTTTTAAAAAAATATGGGTGCCTGGGCCCATCCTTATGATATTTGCATTTTATTTTTTAATCTTCCTTTGTTTTCAGTAAATGTTAGCTAATTTTTATTTGTTTTATGTCCTATTTTTGTATATTCTTTGTCTCCAGTGAGATTATTTTTGAGAATTTCCTATACATTTCAGTAATTTTCTCCTGAATTCAGGGCTCAGGATTTTATTACTCACCTTTTTATGAAATAGAACACCAGTGACTACATTTATTTCATTATCCATTACCCCTTCCATTTAACCTGCCACTCACTGAAGCTAAAAGCTGACTGTGTAGTTCTACCTGCTTCTCCCTCTAATTCACATTTTCTTAACCATGAACTTACTATGATATTTTCAATGCAATGATAGTGCACCCCCCCTTTTTCCCCCATCTCATTCCATGCAGTTAATTTAACATGTTCTACAGTGATATCTACCCATGGCATTCTGACTGTATTGGCTGGAAGTAGGACCTCAGCATCAATCATACAAACTCATCAGATGATTCTAATGTGCAGTCAGGGCAGCAAACACTAACCTGGCAACTGGAAATGAAAGAAGCGAACATTTGTTCCTTTTGCCAGTCTGGAGCTTTTACAAAGTAATTAAATACATATGGTTGCTTCTGCAAAGGAGGTTTTGACCACAAAGTCATTGTATACATCCTGAAATATTAACTACCTTGGGCTGGTTAATTTATATCTCTAAGACTCAATGTCATCTGTCAAAGGAGGTTAGTTATAGCACCTTCCTTAAACAGGTATGATGTTTAAATGGGATAATATGTGTGAATCATTTAGCATTATGCTTGATAGAAAGTACTCAATAAGTAACTGCTGTTTCATCATCTTATTATTTAATGGAATAAAAAATATTGGATTTAAGAATCATACACAGCATATTTGCCACCATGAAGAATTGCACATTCTAAAATGCAAAAAAAAAATCTTTAAAAATCATTTCATATTCTTAGAGTCTTTTTCCTTTGAACATGGATATGTGGACAATTTAACAGATTTTCAATATTCAATTATGAAGCTGTTCCCAGTTTATTTTTGGCCTTCCCAGCCTTGAACTTCTATCTTATTAATCCTCCTCCACAAAGCCCCCACGAGACTTTATTTATTTTCTCTCAGAAGATCCCATATCTATAATTTCTGTCCATTTGTGATCTATAAATGCTAATTCAAGACTTGCATAGCCAGCACTTTTCTGGCCCTAAGAGCTCCACAAAATGGACTAAGACCTTCATATATAATACATCATCTCCTGGGTTGGTGAGAGGGGATAAGATGAGCTGTGGTATTGAGATTGAAAGAACAGGTTGAGAGAGCCAGGCTCCTAATTACTTCAATCTTTTCCCACCATCAAGGGATGAGAGAGAGAGGGAGAGAGAGAGAGAGAGGCTTTTGCTCTAAGCCTCTAGAGTTGTGAGCTGCCTAAATGATGTGGAGGATTCATTTGGCCTGGCTAGAGACAGGCCCAAGAGGCTTCATCCTGACCGTGGGATGAACAGACTCTGGGGCACCCTCTCCTCTAAGCTCAATACAAGTCTCAGCTTCCTGAGCAGCCTGATGTGATAAGGCAAACCCAAGAAACAAGAAGGGGAAGTGTGCTCCCTCCTGAGAGCTAGATCAGAGCGCCTGTAATCTCTCTAAATTGTATCTGCCAACTATTTGCCAGTAACAAAACCCAACTCCAGTAACTTAGGAAGGAAGACATTATTAGAAGGCTGTTTGGGAGCTCCCACTCAAGTGAGAAAGTTGGAGGAGGAGGTTTAGACAGAGTCAAAGGGGGCTAGGTAGCTGGCAGGACTACAAGCCAGTCCAAGGAGGTCCCTACTGCCGCTGCCGCCAAACACGAGACTCCACAGCGAACATGAGATAATGGGCGCTGCTACAGGCATGACTGGTATCACCTTTGGGAACCTGACATTGCTCCCCCAGCTGCTATGGTCCACCTGTAGGAGGCTTCCCCACCGCCCTGCTTCTTGAAGTGGAGCAGTCCCCAAACGGAAGCCACTTCAAGCTATTATACTGGGCCAGCCTCTGCGTCCACTACAGAAAGGGTCTGTGGGTTCTTCCTCCTCCCTCCCACCTTCCTCTGCCTTCCTTTCCCATGCTCTCCCACTCCAGGTGAAGATGAGCAGGTGGGGGCAAAGGAAAAGCCATTCTACTGCTGGCTCCATCAGTGGCAGTCCCAGTGACTTCACACAACAAGGGGCCCAAACAGCATCTGAGGCGCTAGCAGTGGCACAGGGTCAGCTTCTGCTTACCCTCTGTGGGGTGGGAAGGTGGGCATCATTAGACATTCAGTGGCTCCAGCCCCAAGAAGCAGCAGCCTCTGATCTCTGATTGCTGGGTAACACCCCCTTTCTCTCTTTGCTCTTCCAGGTCTTTCAACACCTTTGTCAGTATTCCCTAACAATTTCCCTGAAAGGACAATGACTGATACAGAGTTATCAGTTGTATGATGGGAAAAATAATAATTCACAAAATAGTAACAACTGTCTTCTTTACCATACAGAACTGTGGCAATCATCCATTATTTAATAGTTACTAGGTTGCTTTAAGGTTAATAATGAACTATCTAATGTTAAAGTATTATGATCATGCAAATAAGAGCATTTTCATAGGGAAACAAATGTAGAGTAGTGAGGAGATTTCTCTGGAACACAGAACAAAGAAATTTTTGTTTGTTTGTTTGTTTAAGTGTGCTTAATGTATCATGATGCATTCTACCAGGCCAGGTTGACCTATCTTTACAGATATTTATATTCTGTTGTCATCATGAAGCAGCATAGGATGGCTTTTAAGAGCTTGAGCTTTGTAGTCAAATCCCAGCTCCACCTTTTATTTGCTGTGTGGCCTTAAGCAAGTTACTTAACCTCCCTGTGCCTCATTTCCTCATCTGTAAAATGGGGACAACAATAGACTTACCTAATTGGGTTGCTGTGAGAACCAAATGCAATAATTCATATGTGACCAAGATGTTGGGTAATCAAGATTCATGTGACATTATCAGAAAGCACCTTTGTTTATCATCATCCATTTAAAATTTATTCAGTGGGAGAAGGCTTTTGTCTGCCCTGGAAATTTTAGTTCCCTAAAATTTCTGACTATCCTTAGATAATAAAAAGTTCTATAACTTCACTAAATTGCAAAACACAACCTCATTTTTAAGCTTAGGAAATCATGTTCCATATCATAATACAGGCTTCCACTTTCATCCGAAGTACCCACTAGCTGGGGTCTTCTACTGAGAAGACAGGTATAGGGGGCACAATTCTCCTCTATTTCCTCACCTTACCCCTCCAATCTCGCTCTCCCATTTGGTAAGCAGGGCTTCTCATCAGTTGAGATGGAAGGAAAGGTAAGGGGGTGACAGAAAAGTTCTTAATTGGTACTGTTGAAAGATGGCTTCCCACTTTCTGGGCTTGGCAAATGATTAAAAGTGACTTTTTTTAATAGCGATTCAGAGTCCCCCACAATTCAACTGTACTTCCCATGCTGAGGAAAATGTATTTATTGGAGACCCATTGTTTCTCCAGGCAGTCCTTTGGCCAGGATTTAAGAAGTCTCCAAGCCAGCCTTCCCTGTCTCATGATCCATACGTGGACACTTTGTCCTGACATTCTGGGAGTGCAAGCTGATTTTAATACAGCAGCAACTCTCCTTCACTCTGTTAATGATACTTCTAGTCCACCCTCTCTCTTGCCCTCTAGATGCTCTGGGTGCAAGTCAGACAGCTGTTCACTATGCCTCCTCATTGCAGGGAACACATGCCATGCTCTGGATGCTTCCAGGGAAGCCCTTCTTGACTTGAGGTGAAGAAAGAAGCATCCCATCTTTCCGTGCATATGGGAAGGGACCCAGAGAACACCTGTCTCCAAATATATTTTCTTCGAAAATTTTTTTCTCAATTTTGATTCTTTTATATATTTGACTTGGCTGAAGTAGTCAAGAGTTGTATAAACACTTTTCACCTAAATCCTACTTTGTAAGCCCTCTGGGGTGGTCTGTCTTACAACTCATTTTTGTATTTAATATCTATTGTCTTCATGCCTTAGCCAAAACTGGGAAAGAGACCCATTGTTGTATCTTTTATATTTGAAGAGCACTTATATAACAGTGCTTTTAAAATGTTAGCTATTAATACTATCCTGGACATAAAACAAGACACGTGGGTCATTTAAAATAAGTATGAGGAACCAAAACAAAAGAATCACTCATGTTGTCCATCTCTAACAAATAGTCTTGGATAATCAATTTGATGTTTTCAGAGTAGAAGAGATGTTTCTCTATTTAGAATAAATTAACTACAGTTAAACTTAAGCAGAGCAATGGACTTGTGACCTCTTATTTCTAGTCAGTGATGTGTTGAAACTGAGCCACACTAGGCAAAGTTTAGTGTGGCAGCAGTTGTGGCTGGTATGTTCATCAGAGAGCTCATAAGCAATGACATCCCAGTATAAATTCTTCATTAAAAGGCACCAGGACTCCTTAGAGAAATGGCTGATTACAGGGCCAGGGAAGGATAAATGTATGGTGAGGTTGAAATATCCTGTTGCACAAGAAAGTAGGGAAAAGCTTAAAATATGATAAGAACATGTCAAAAGGACACAGGAACTTGTTTGAAGGGCCCCCCACCCTTGGGCAAATATAGGTCAATTTGAACATAAAATAATTGTAATGGATTACAACCCCTTGAATAAAATAGGAAGCCATGAGTTTATACTGATTTAAACAAACAAATAAATGTAAATTGGTACTGTCATTATGGAAAACAAAATGGCAGTTCCTCAGAAAATTAAAAATAGAATTACCACATAATCCAGCAATTCCACTCCTCTGTATATATCCAAAGGAAATGGAATCACTATCTCCAGGAGATAGCTGAGTATCCTTGTTTGGGGGAAGTACACATTTACGTGTCTAGAAGTGGTGGAGCAGCTTGTTTGCCACACTCAATGGTTCAAAAGTGGGCCAAAGACAAAAAGTAAAGACTAAAAAAGAGGGGGGAGGGAGGGAAGGGAGGAAGGATGGGAGTGAATGGGAGATAGAAACGTGAACAAAAGGGGTAAAACTGGGGAATCTGGGTGAAGTGGATGTGGAAATTCTTTAAACTATTTTTGCAACTTTTCTATTCTTTTGGAATGATTTCAAAGTAAATTTATTAATAAAATTATTTCACCACCAAGCTAATCTCTTATCAGTGTTTTTTAGATTCACAGTGCTCCTCTGATTCCAGATTTTAAATATTATTTAAATTTATATTCCTTATCTTAATGTCAGTTGTTTTGTAACCAAGTCTGAAACTTAATAATTTAGTCTTCTCTTATTTCCACTACAACATGTTCAGAATCTCTGAAGTGTTAGGTAAAAACGAAGATTCTGAGGCTCTCCAGATCTATGACATCAGAAAATTGACACAAGGACCATGAATCTACATTGTTACCAAGCTCTCCAGGTGATTCTTATGCACACTAAAATTTAAGAGCTTTTGTCACATGGTTTCTACCCTGTTGAGCTTGGTAATTTTGATGACCAAAGAAATGCCTTCAAGACAAACAAAATGACATCATGAAATCCTAATCTAATTATTTTTCAATTGCCTGAAGTACTTATTCAAGTATTTTTTATGGGTCCTTGTATACCTGAGAATTTCTGTTTGCATGACACATGACAGAAAGTTTGATTGGGTGCAAAATTCTTGAGTGTAAATTTTCCCCTGAAAAGGCAATAGATATTGTCAATTGTCTTCTGGGGTTTAATATCTGAGAAATTTGAGGACAGCCTAATTTTTGTTCTGTTTTAGAAATCTACTATTAATTTATACATATTAATTAATTAATAAGCCTGGATGCTTTTATAATCTTTTATGATTTTAATTTTTAAAAATTGCTGAGTTGTGTCATTGATCTTGCCTGTTGTAATATTAAGAATGTATAACACGAATATACTGTAATGCTAAGAATGTT
Organism: Hipposideros armiger; assembly: GCF_001890085.2. Taxonomy (NCBI): domain Eukaryota; kingdom Metazoa; phylum Chordata; class Mammalia; order Chiroptera; family Hipposideridae; genus Hipposideros; species Hipposideros armiger. The sequence continues at coordinate 1,572,941 of NW_017731501.1, read as the reverse complement.
TTCAGCCTAGGATAATTTCCTTCTATTTCATCTTTGACTATTTAGTCTGGTGAGTACCACGCCAGACACCTTCAAGCCTCCTCACCTTTACTCCCACTGTTCTACATGTCCCCTGAAGTGTATCCTTGCCTCCTTTGCCTGGAAAATCCCTCCTCATTATTATTATTTTTGTCATGGCTTAATAAAACATAAAAATTGTTAATATTTATATTGTTTAAAAGCAAAATAGATGTTCAGAATTATTTGCAAATGATGTTTGTCTCTTCTGTGCTTTTCTAAAATTGTGAAATGTATCATACACCACACAAGACTTAAAATAATAGTACAAATGGTGAGTACACCATCCAAGGTGAGAAATAAAACTTAAAAGTACCTTAGAAGGCTCTTCTGTGTCTCTCCTTTATTGCCTTTTTAAAAACATATTTTCCATCTATGAATACATATAGAGCTATCATATTGTTTAGTCTTAAAACATTAAGAGGCAAACACACATTTAGCTGTGTGAGGAAAGGCAGAATTGTCCCTATCTGATTAAGACCCCCAGATAATGGGAAGAGCCTCTGAGTCATGGTCTGGCTTCATCTTCCTATTTTTTTTTTAAACTTTATTGGGAAACAGTGTGTTTTTCCGGGACCCATGAGTTCCAAGTCAAGTCGTTGTTTTCAGTCTAGTTGTGGAGGGCGCAGCTCAGTGGCCCATGTAGGAACTGAACCCGCAACCTTGGTTTAAGAGCCTGCGCTCTAACCACCTGAGCTAACCAGCCGCCCCGGCTTCATCTTCCTTGGTTGTTGACAGAAATCCTTTGTAAGTCAGGAGGCAAAACCGTAAATAGGTCTTGGGAAAAGGGCCTTTAGACATCTGACAGAACTATAGAGTGGAGGACAGGACATCGAGAAGAACTATGGTTAGAGAGAGTGAGTTGCACTGTATCTTCTCTTTCTTAGCTTACCACGTTCTACTGCCAGCTCTCAGGTAGCTCAAGGCTGAATATTTCTGTGGAGTGAAATGAGTATCTTAAACTAACATGGCAGTAGGGCTTGGAGAAGAGAGCAGTAACTTCATCAGCCCTCGATCAAGACAAAGCAAATGCAGATAAAAATTTTACCAGGTTCAGACTCTCTGTTGACCTATTAAGTAGAGTACACAATAGCATCAAGGATCTTGGTGATAATATTGTAGCACTCAACATGCCTGTCTCTTGAGTTGCACTGCCCTGGTCCTGACTGGTGCCCCTTGCTGGAGCACAGCAGTCATTCTGGGATCTTCTTTCTCCATCACCCTGGGGATTCCCTTTGCCTCTGTCCTGTGTTAAATTTACTTTCTGAATCTTATGTCTTCCTCTTTCTTAGTTTACTCTCACATTTTGTGGAGCATATCCTCAGTAGAAACTTGAGAAGAGATGCATAGAAGATAAGATTTTCAGACCTTGTATGTTTGAATCCAGTTTTGTCCTATTCTCATGCTCTAGCTGATTACATATATA
>NW_017731501.1:1557972-1562048 GCF_001890085.2 Hipposideros armiger | reverse complement strand
CTGCAGTGTTTGATGTGCTAATGATCCCATCCAGAGATTTTAAAAATTTCAGATGTTATATTTTTCATCTCCAGAAATCCTATTTGCTGCTTCTTAAAAAAGAAAATAATAATTCTTCAGTTTCCTCTCCTGTTGTCTTTTCCTTTAAACCCTTGAACATATTGAGTGTATTTATAATAGTTGTTTAAAGTCCTTATCTGTTAATGCCATCAATTTTGTCCTTTCTGGAATGTTTCTATCGACTGTATATTTTTCTATTCCTTGGCATGTCTGTTACTTTTTGACTGGATTTGTTGAATTTAAGGTTGTTGAGTCGTGGATTTGTCGTAGTCTTTTAGAGGGATTTAGACATATTCAACAGTCTCTCCACTTTGGCTGCAGGGAATGCAAATGATTGTTAGTCTTGTGTGAGCTCTGAGAATTGCTTGGCTTACTGCTTCCCAATAAATGGTTTCTCCTGGCCTTGTTGTTTTACATGACATAGTCACTGGTTTTTATTCAGCTAAAGATTCAAGGGTACTCCTCTGCAGATTTCTGAAGCTTTCTTCATGAATTCCACCTCAAAAGTTCGAAACAACTTGGCCTCCTCAAGTCCCCTAAACTCCAAGTCCTGAGTTCTCAACTCAATAAGACCCCTGTCTTCTGAGTGAGACCCGAGGTCTTTGAGTTCCCTCTCCCTGCACCACAAACTGGAAATTGCCTCTATGTGGGAAGCCAGGGTGTCATAGGGTTTATCTTGTTTCTTTTCTCAGGTGCAACAGTCCAGGACTGACTTTTGTCCAATGTCTAAAAACGTTGTTTCATACATTATGTTCAGTTTTTTAATAAGTCCGGACTCATTTCTTCTTCTCCAGAAGAGGACGTCTTAATTATTTTATAAATGTTATTTGTTATGGTTAAGATTCCCCTCTCTCTATGGTACTTCTCGTTTTTTTCTTCTTAGGAAACGTTGATGAAATCATTTACTGTGGTGGTATCCTCTAGTGACTAGAGTCCAGACTCTTGAGTAACTTCGATGGGAACCTCCACTGCCTCCGCGCAGGGTTACCTAAGCCTTTTTTACCCGCGCACTCCTCCCTTCCCTCCGCACACTCCTCCCTTTCCTTCTTCCTCCCGCCCAAGCCCGCCGACGCGCTCGCGTTCCGCGCGCGCCGGCTCACTGCGCCTGCGCGGCGTGTAGACGCCACACGCTCCCGGAAGTGGGAGGTGTCCGCTCGATTTGTGTGGACGCCGCCGCGGGAACGCGAGCCGGTAATTTTTCGACGGAGAAAGGCGAGGCTTTTGGACTTGGCCGAGTGAGAGTGAGTGTCAGGCTCCAGCAGGTCTCTTCTTACTTGATACCCGGCATGGAGGATGAGCAGAGCAAACAGCCTGGCGGCGAGGCCGTGGCTCCCGCGCGGCAGCAGTCGCCGCGGTCGGAGTCCGGGGAGGAGCGGCAGCATCCGCATCCCGAGGTGAGGAGTCCGCCCTTTCTTCTAGGGTGTTTGCGGAAACCGCAGCCTGCGTGTCCTTGGACCCGAGCCCCGGCCGCTTTTCCTGTTCCAAGCTCTGGGAGTCTTTACTCGGGGTGGTTGTCATTGAGCCCCCCCTGTGGTCCCGAATTACCTTCTGGACCAGAGCAAATAGTCAAGTATGTAAACTGTGGTTTTATAAATTATGAGTGAGAATTCTGATATGAACGTTCTGTCCAGCCCTGATCGGTAATTGGTAGGTTGTTATTTATTTATTGTGAAATAAACATTTTTAAAATTAGTTTCAGCTGTACAACACAGTGCAATAGTTATACTTTTTTATCCCTCAAAGTGACAACCCCCTCCCTCAATCCGCCGCCCCACTCCCCCGCCATACCATACACATGTATTACAATTTCCTTGATTCCACTCCCACACTCTACTCCATGTCCTGTGACTATATATATATTCGCTTATAGTTGACGTACAATATTATACAACATCAGCTTCAGGTGTACAGTGCAGGGATCAAACCTCTACCCCATCCATGAGGCGGCCTTTTTTTTTTTTTTAAAGCATAGTGTGCTTTAGGTATGTCACTTAAGATCTTAATTAAGCCCACCTTCTTCCAGCCTTAACAAAAGGTGATTGCGCCTGTTGTAGNCTTTATTCTAAAAAACATACCAAGGAAGGAAGCAGGTCTCATAGAAGGCAGAATTGAACAAAATCTGGAGTTTTGGGGGAAAGATTCTAGAGATGTAAAGCTTAGTCTCAATCCTAGAAAAAAAAATCACAGAAATTAGCCTGGAAAAGCCCTGAGATGAGCACAAGCACAGGGTGTTGAGGGACTGAAAGATATTAATATGGAAGGAAATAGAAGGTATTTCATGCCAAATCTGGAAAGAAGCACAACCCAGATCATTTTGAACCTTGCAGCCATCCTGACTAAGGAATGTGAAGAAGATGAAAAGCCAAAAGTGAATCCCATATTTCTGTCCTGATCAACTGTGCAGACTGTAGAACCATTTGCCGGGAAAAGAAACTACAGAGAAGTGTAGTTTTTGGTGGGAAGATGAGTCTACTTTCAGATATGCTGAGTTTCGAGTGTGTGTGAGTAGGCAACTAGATATGTGGATCTGGTGCTCAGAATTAAGATCTTGGGTGGAAATATAAGTTTTGGAGCCATTGGCAAATGGATAGTAAATAAAGCTACAGGAATGAATAAGAACACCTAGGGTGAAAGTCTATACTGAAAAAGTAATGTAATAGAAAAGAAGAGAGTCTAAAATCCAGCCCTGAAAGAATTACTACATTGAACAATTGAGTATAAGAGGGGGAACTGACCAGGGAGAGTAACAAGGAATGTCAGAGAGAAAGGAAGGAAGCCAGGCAAGTGTGTTGTCATGGAGACCAAAGTAAGACAGTGTTTCAGTAAATAAAGAACGACCAACAATGTTGGATGCTGTTGAAAGGTCATGTAAGATGAGCTCTGACAAGAGCCTACTAGGTTTAATCACATGGAGATAATTGTTAACTTCAATGAAGTCAAGGCCCTGGACTGTCGGAGTGGAATCCAAATTCGGGTAGGTTGTATAGTAAATGGATGGTGTGGGAAAAGAGACTTTTTTCAAGACGTTTAGTTCCAAAGGGGAAAAGAGAGAGCAAGAGTGTACAGCAGCTGTAGGATTACTGGGGTTGAAGGAGTTATTTTGTTTGCCTTTTTAAGTTGGAAATTTTTGAGTTGAGCCTGTTTAAATACAGAAGGGAAAGGCCCATTTGCAAGGGAAAGATTGAAAATACAGAAGAGACAGTGGATAATGCAAAATTCAATCGGGGTTAATGATAAGCAGTTCTAAACCCTTTCTTTTAGGGAGGCTTTCCCCTTTAGTTGTCCAATTAGGACACATATTTTCTTAGGCAGAAGGCACTAGCTAGCATCATTGGGATTTCTCCGTTGGTGGTATTATATATGGAAAGTAACAGCGGAGTCAACATATAAAAACATTTGGGTCCCCTACATGCAGATATCACAAAATCAAAGGGAAATACAGGTGGTATGACTTAGGATGGTTCAATTTACAATTTTTCAACTTTGCGATGGTGTCAAAGTGAACCACATTCAGCAGAAACCGTACTTTGAATTTTGAATTTAATCTTTTCCAGGGCTAGTGATATGCAATAAGATACTCGCTTGTGGTGCTGGGCAGTGGCAATGAGCCACAGTGCCCACTCAGCCAGATGATCACTAGGGTGAACAACCAATACTCTACAGTGTAGAATATTTTTACTTATGGCATTTTTAACTTGAACAATGAGTTTGTCAGGACCTAACCCCATCTTAAGTCAAGGAGCATCTGGAAGGGGATACTGGTATTTCTTGAAAATCCTGGGCACGTTCTCAGCTCAGAGCTTTTATTTGTTACTTGTTTTGTCTGAAATTATCTATCACCAGATATCCTCAAAGTTTGCTCCCTCAGGTCCTTCAGGTCTTTGCTCAAATAGCATATCGTCAGAGTGACCTCCTATAAACACTCTTTAAAATTGCAGCCCCTATCTCCACATGGGCATCTCCCCATTCACCTTATCTGCTTAATTTTTCTCTATATTATAAACACTTTATTTTTG
>NW_017731501.1:1504173-1553682 GCF_001890085.2 Hipposideros armiger | reverse complement strand
GTATGCTTCTTTGCCTTGCCTGCTCTTCCTCTGGGTTTTTGCATAGTTTTCTCATTCTCCTTGTGATACTGCTTTCAAAGGAGCCTTCCTGTCCCTTCTAATGAAGCACTCTTCCACCTCATCTCCCTCTTCGATCTGAGATACTGTCAATAACATCATGTAAGTCAGTTTAAAAATAGTTTTAAAGTTTATTTTTAATAAGAGAAGTGTGTGATTCAATATACTTCATTATATTTGAGTATGAAAACTTAGAGGTATGGTGACATAAGGCCTGGGTCTGTGTACCAGATTGGTTTTAGTGACTGCCATATTTGTTACAAATTTGTTGTTGGATGCTCTTAATTAATGATGATACAGATTTTTTTTCAACCTCAATTAAGTAGGGTTTTTGTTGGAATTTAGCTAAGTACATTTCCATTGTCTCTAATGTCAGTTGTATTTGTAAACTAGTAGATGTTGCATTTTTATATTTTTAATGAGTAGGTTCAAATATCAGAACTGTTCCTTTGGAATAATTTTAATCAAGTTAAATTCTGCTTCTAAGTTTTTTTTAGTGTGCAGATGGGCAGTTTTTGTTTTGTTTTTTTTATTAGATAATGCACATTTTTTGGCAATAGAATAATGGAAACATTTTGAAAACATCTATTTTCAAATGTTCTTCCCACAGAAAAAAATTTTCTTTTGATAAGCAGTTACTATCTAACTTACTTGTTAAACATTTTATTTCATCTTGCAACAAAAAATTTATATTATATTCATATAAAAAACCCTAAACTTCTAAGGATCAAATTGTCAATCCCTTTCTTAACATGGAAAAGGACAAAATTTTTGGAATACCTATCTTTTTGTAAAAGAAAATACGTAACTTTTCTTTAAGTTCAATAGCACTTAAATAAATAAGTACTTTGCCACAAGATCATTGGTAAGCTTCTGTTTGGTATAAGAGATTTTTGTAGTCACTCTCCATAATGTAAAGCTTCTCTTATTTGGGATAATATAAACCATACAACCATTTACTTGGACACATGGAAATTGCAAAATGTAACAGTACTGTGAAGGTGAATATTCTTCTCCATACTGTGGAGTCTGCCCTACTTCCTCATGTGGCCAGTACTGTGTGTGACCCACGGTGTATGTAGACAGTGGGGAGGGTGCCATTGTCAATCTGTGTATTTAGTAAACTAATTTTGTGTTTTTGTAGATTAATCCATGTAGGGTTTTTAATATTTTCTTTATGTTCCTTAGCGGATTGACTTGAACATCCTTCTTTGGAAACTATTAGTGTAGACCTGAAATTTGGGAAGAGAACACTGATCACTTAGTACTGGATCTTGACTGTGCCCTAAACTTCACTGAAGGAAAAGGGCTCTAGTTGAACCCAGGAGAGGACATAGATCTTTCTTTATAGAAATCATGCTTTATAGAATATCTAGAATATCTAACTGTTTCTTGTGGGTAATGTTTGTAGCTACAGTTTTAGATAAGAATTAAGCAAGTGAATCAGAGAGAGGATTTAGCCAAAAAAGAAAATTTGCTTAAATTAACTGAAACATTTGTCTGTTTTGGTAGTCGAACTATTACTCAGTGTTGACCTAAACTTTAACCTGACTGAACATGAAGTTTAAAATTCAATGTAAATTTAAAGACAAAGGATAAATTATCCTGATTAAGTTCTAATGATAAAGTAACCAGGTATCATAAATTTAATATATTATTGAAAGCTAATTATTTTCTTAGTTTTAGTCAGAGGTCAGTTTAATAAAGCTTTTTAAACATTTGTCAACAAGGAACTTCAGTACAGTTACTTTTCAATTTATGGACAATTCACTCATTAGAATTGCTGACCTCTTCCACAGAGGAGATGGGAGTGAGTAAATTTTGAGTGCTCTAGCACAGCACCTCACATTATATTTCCAGTAAATGTGTGTTGCCTTAAATTGAGAGCTTAGAATGAGAAATAGTCCCTGAACCATCAGGATCCATTCTAAGACAGAGACTATGGCTTGTTCATGGTTATCCCTCTTTAATCTGTAATTAAAGTTCACGTGGGGACAATGTGGTAAATTATTGGGTTATCAGAAAAGTCATGATGTATTTTTTCTATGTTTTTCGTTGCAAAAATAAGTCATGACTTTTCCGACAACCCAATATGACTAAGTAAAAGCAAGATTTAATATGGATTAATAGAAAGTACTAAAGTATTTTTGAAAATTCTGGAACATACCTGATGTTTGTTACATTGCATGTGGAAAATAATTGAATTACAAATAAATCTTTGAAACTTAACGTTAGTGTTTTGGACTGCCTGTAGAGTGATTAAAATTGAGTCTTTTTTTTTAACACATTTTGATTTAAAAAAAGAGAAAAGGTTTATAATGTAGTAAGTAGTTATCCTGAGTAACTGTTATATGTGTAACTTTTGTGTTTTGAAACTGAATACATTTCCTCCTTTGCCTTAGGTATTAGGAAGTTTGAAGTAGATTTCTATTCCATTTTGTCTTTACATTGGGCAATTTCTGTTAACTTTGTGAAATGAAGTCAGGTAAAAAATTCTTGGGAAGTCACTGATTTATACATGCATAATGTTGTAACGATTAATTAAAAAAATTAATTCATTTGTAAGCTTTAAAATGTTCTATAGTCTGTGGTGGTAATAAGTAAAATTATCATTTATTAATAGCTATGGTGAAAATAGTATTGGGAGCCTAATATACATGATCTTATTTAACCCTTGTAATAATCTTGCCTAAATACTATTTACCATTATTATTATGACATACTAAATGCCATTGAGACAATTATTATTATGTTTATTTTATAGATAAGGAAGTGGACATCAGAGACTAATAAGTAACTACCTAAGGTCACGCTGCTAGTAAATGGTTAGCAAGGGTTCTGTTCTGAGGTGATTCTGACTCCCGACATCATTGTTCTTTTTACTTAGCTTCATTGCCTAGAAGGAACTTCATGACTCAGAAAACAGCAGGGTCAATTGTATTGGAAACACATACCTCTTCTTCCTATCCTGCCCTCCGCTCCAGTAGCTGCAGTGGGCATTTTTCGTTGAACATGTAGCACAAAGAGACTTCCCTCAGGAACTTGAATCTTTAAGATGTTTATACTAATCATAAACTATATGTTTTGTTTTGTTTTTTTTTGTTGTTTTTTTTGTTTTTGTTTTTTTTGTAGAAAAAGCAACGATGTCGATTTGATGGCCAAGAAACAAAAGGATCTAAGTTCATTACCTCCAATTCCAGTGATTTCAGTGACCCAGTTTATAAAGAGATTGCTATTACGAATGGCTGCATTAATAGAATGAGTAAGGAAGAACTCAGAGCTAAACTTTCAGAATTCAAGCTTGAAACCAGGTAGATAAATATAACTTTAAAAAATTTTAAAAGCAGTACATGCTCATCCCAGAAAATCTTGAAAATACTGGAAAAATTAAAAATAACTTGTAATTATGCCTACCATAAAGAATACCATTATTAACAATTCAAATAACAACTGTAATTTACATTCTTGTACATGTCTTTACTCTGAATGAGAAATTATTTAAATGAGATACAGTGCACTTTGAATGAGAAATGATTTGTTAGTTTTTCAGATGATAGACCAGGATCGCCAGGTTAAAGTCTATGAATATTTTGACAATCTACCAGCAGTGTATAGGCGTTATTACACCAAGTATATTTTAAATATTTGTAGTTGCTCATTTGGTTGTTGGATAGTATTTTATTAATGAGATTGAATATTTTCATTTTTTATTTTCTTTTGTCAATTTGTATTATTTTTATGAAAAGAATTTCTTTGTAACCAGGTAATTTTAAAAAGTCAGTCACCTACCAGGAAGTATTTTTTTTCCTGTTTTTGTTTCTGAAAACACAGAATAATAGTATGCATTATATTTAACTGTATATTGAATGAGAAATGAATGCAGCTTAGCCAACTCTGTGTGTGTGTGTGTGTGTGTGTGTGTGTGTGTGTGTGTGTGTGTCTGTGTCTGTGTCTGTCTGTCTGTCTGTCTGCAGTGAGATATATACACACTTAAGTTTTTGATAATTTTTTTCAAAACAAATCAGTTTATTTTGACTTGGGGCCTGGGGCAGGAATGACTTTTGGAATCCAGAAAAACATGAAAATTTTTGATACACAATAGAACTTCTAGGCATCAAGAAAAAAATTGACTACATACAATAGATGAAAACTGTTATCATTTCTGTGTACCCCTGAATCCTTATAAGGAGTATTCCTCCTCTTTGCTTTAAAATAGAGCTTCACTACTTTTCAAAAGAGCACACGTATATATTTTTTTCTCCTAGATTATCTACATTTTAGTTTGTGAAGAAAATTTCTACCTCATTCCCTCTGACTGTTTCCATTATGAAGATACAACTTGTAGCCTACAGAAGATTTTTTGAGCAAAATATTTGCCCTTCCCAGGTGTGAAGACTAATTTCTTACTCCTATTGCAGGGGAGCTAGTGATCTAGAGGCATGTTTACACTTTATTCAACAAGCACTTATTGAATTCTAAGAACTACACTAGGACTTAAAAGTTATAAAGGTAAAACAAATATATTCCCCGCTTTGGAAAACTCATGGTCTTTTGGGAAAGCACACAAACGAATCACAATACAGAATAACCAGTGTTATATTGGAGGTCTGGCCAACTATAGCATGAGAGAATACAGTAGAGAGTCTGTCTTAGAAATTCAGGGATGACATTTGAATTGATGTGCCAGGAAGAAAGGGGAGACAGGGTATTTCAGGCAAAAAGAACTCAAAACTCCTAATTTCTGTGTGTATGTTTTCTACTACATGATCTTTCTTTTTTGTTAGCTGTTGAATAATCAAAGTTATAGGCCATGAAAGCATACCACGTATTTAGATGATGGCTTGTCATAATGTTTTGTCTGCAGTATGCCCTATACCATGGGGAGTGGAAGACCTGAAGATGATAGGTCATAGCCAAGTTGTGAAGGAACTCTGTGCTAAAGTCTGAACTTTACTTTGTAAGCAGAAGAGAGCCACTGAAGGCATTTGCAGCAGGAAATGGACATGAGTGCTTAGTTCTCAAGTAAGGTACAGAGCGATAGGAGGGCTATGAGAGTGGAGGCATTTGCCTTAGTCCAAGAAGCTAATGGGAGCCATACTAGAGAGAATTAAGGAGAACGAGATTCTGGATGTCTTACTGAGTTAGAACTGGCAAAAAGGGTGAGGGTTTGGATGTCGAAGGTCAAGCGAGATGTTAAAGATGCAAGTGTCTCTCTGATTACACGTTTATGTTGCCGTTTGGTTTACTAGCAACCCGTTAGTAAAATATAGTTTCTCCAAAAAAGAGAGAAAGGAAAGAAATTAACACAAAATAATCCAAAGCTGTCACATGACAGAGGTCACTTAACACCTTAATATGAAAGGAGTTAAGGGGTTTCCTTGCTAGGTTTGCTAATTTGGAAAATCTCAAGCAAAAAAATATGACATTTTGTCTTAAAACAACTGACTGGCTAATTATTAGTATTGTCATGGATAGGGTTCCTTTTTAGTGGTAGTTTAGAAAAGAGAACAAAAGGTTAAAACAAAATTTTTAAAAGTTACTAATAGGTGATGTGACCAAAATGCGTTACTTGTCACTGCACATTAATTACAACTTAGATCTTATTTTTACTGTCATTATGTATTTACAAGCCATATAGACTCAACTAAATAAATTTTGAAGGAAGCCTGAGCACTGGCTATTGCTTTTTTAATTTTTTTGAAGAAATACATACTATTTGAAGAAATAGTATGTATTTTGAAGAAATACATACTATTTGAAATACATACTATTTGAAGAAGAACCAACCGTTGTTCTATTTAGAACCACCGATTCCCAACCCCCCATTTGTGGAACATGTATTTTAAAAATACCTGTAATACTGATATCTCCTAAATCATATCTAGTCATGGTATTAAGAAGTCTACAATTAAAAACTTATTGAGTATTGCAGTGTTTTTCTGGACACAGTTTACTCTAAGGTGTCTTCTAAATAAGTTTTTCTAGTTAAATAGCTAGTAGACATTCAACTTTATATACCAGTCTCATAATGTTTTCATATTCATATAGACTTTTTCAGTTGTTTAACCTGCACAAGCCAAAAAAAAGGAAAGAGCACAGTAGTTCAATTTACCTGAATTTTCATACTCTGAAATTTTTATTTGGCCAGTAGAATAATTTAGTGATAATTTCAGTTTTTGTTTCAGTATGTCATCTTAGTATTTAAGGCAATATGGTTATGTAGGTGGTGTATGCCGACAGAACTTATGGTGTGAAGTACCGGTATAGATTGGAGAAAATGTTCTTATATACTACAAAAATGAAAAGTTACTTGTAAAGGAAAATATTGATGCTGTATTAACGTTATATTTTAATTCTTTGCTAAATTAGCTTTGAGTCTTGTTTTTGTTTACATTTTTTTTTTTTAGCTAACATTTGCTAAATTATACTTTGCCTGTCAATGTTCAACCCAGTGCAAACAGGTAAGAATTCAGATTCTTGACTGAAATTCACCATAGAGTTAATTTTATTCTTATTTTCCTTAGGGGAGTAAAGGATGTACTAAAGAAGAGGCTGAAAAACTATTATAAGAAGCAGAAGCTGATGTTGAAAGAAGGCAATTGTGCTGACAGTTATTATGACTACATTTGTATTATTGACTTCGAAGCCACTTGTGAAGAGGGTAACCCCCCTGAATTCATACATGAAATAATTGAATTTCCTGTTGTTTTACTGAATACTCATACCTTAGAAATAGTAAGTGAATTGTTATATTTTAATTTTATTTTTAGCAGCAACTATTCTGGGGTTGGCTAGTAAGGCAGAGGATCTCATTTGTTTCAGCTAGAATTGGAGGTCTAAAGTGAGGTTTTTGCTCTTGCTGTTTGCTTTGTATCAGCTTGATAATAGAAAAGCTGTAATAAAATAATTTCAGGGTCTGCTTCTCTCCTTTTTTGGTAGCTAAAATTATAGTGTTCTTTTCTGTCTGCTAAGAACACATATCTGGCTGGACATCAGAATCTCCTGGGGTGTAAAAAAAAAAAAAAAGTACGGATGCCTGGCCCTCATCCCAGAGATTCTGATTTAGTTGTTCTGTGCTGGGGCCCGTGACATCGCATTTTTTAAAAGCTTCTCATTTTATATGCAGTCAGGGTTGATAATCATTGCTATAGATGAATGTATGCTCTGATCTCTGAAAATGATAATTTACAGAAATCACACTTCAACTTAGAACTGGCCATCTTTCGGGTGAAAAGTTATGGGGGAAACAACTCTCATAACTTTGGCTTCTAGTCCACATAATATGTGTGCTTTAGGTACTTGTTTTCATTGCATTACTAGATGGAAGTCAGCAGGAATTCTCCAAAATACTGTGTGCCTTGTGAAATCTGAGTGAGGACATATCATAACATCTCATCTATCCAAAAGTTACTTCTGTAGTATCCCTAGCTGCCACCAACACACTGGGAATAAATATAAAAAGGCTTTATGCATTAAAATGCATAGTTTTTTTCTTAGTGTTTGTTGTTCATAGCCTCTTAGTTATATTCTTAATCAGCCTATTTACATAATTTCCTTATCCAAAGCAAATTAAAGGTCAGTAAATCAAAAGTAAAAACGATAGCTATGAAGGCAAATAATCTTGCATAACTCACTAGATTGCGCTTCCTCTCTCTTACTCAAGGCCATTCCTCTAGCAATTCTCCCTCATTTAGACATTAATGATTTATTGCTTCTACTATGTTGTTCCCATCACATCCAAACATGTGACTTTTCACACCATAAAAAACCTTCACTTGATCCCACTGCCTCTCCAATTACCATGTTTCTTTGTTCCTCTATGGCAAATTTCTTTGCAAAAGTTATTTATTTTCACTTATCTCTGTTTCCTCACTTTCTCAAACCCACACCATTGTAGGTTTAAGAGGGTGCCAAAAAAATGTATACACATTTTAAGAAAGGAAAAAACTATTAAAATCGTGATACTCAATATATGCTGATAACAAAAGATAATACAAGTCATGTATACATTTTTTTGGCACCCCCGGTACATATTCAATCCCATCACTCCACTAAAATGGGTCATCTTTGACCTTTACCTAAATCCTGGTAGAATTGACCACTCTCTCCTTGAAATACTTTGGTCAGGTGATTGTCAGAACACTTCATTCTCTTGATTTTTTTTTTTCCAGCCTCACTAATTTCCCTTTTACAATATCCTTTGTTGGTTCCTCCTTTTCTTCCCAACCTCCTAATATCAGACCGCAGGTTCAATCCCAGGTCCTCGTCTCCATATAGATCCTTCCTTAATGACCTTATCTATCATCCAGTTCTATAGCTTTTAGAAACTATGTGCTGATGACTTTGAAATACATGTCTCCAACCTGGACCTCTGTCCCAAATCTAGACTGCTTATTTCACATCTCTACTTGGGCATCTAAACATACATCTCAACATGTCCCAAATTGAATTTACCCTAAATTACCTATTTTATCTTCATCCTTCCCTAGCTTGAGTGATGGCAGCTCTGTGTTTCTAATGCTCAGTTCACCCTTGGCACCTGTTTCACACATACAGACCGACAGCAATTCCTGTTTACTCTGCCTTCAAAATATGTCCAGAATCCAGCCACATAATGCACTGTTGTGACTAGCCTGAGCCCCCATCATTTCTTGTCTGGATTTGCTGCATTCACCAGATAACTGGTGTCTGTATTTCTATCCTTGTTTTCTATAGCCAGTTCTCATCATAAGGGCCAGAGTGATCCTTATAAAATATAAGCTGATCATATCACTCCTCTGCTCAAAACCCTTCAATGGCTCCCCATTTAATTCAGAGTAAAAGTCACATTCCTAATATGACCTGGCCTCTTGTTACCTCAGATTGTGTCATATTGACCTGCTTGCTCTTTCTCAAAAATGTCAGATCCCATCACTTCCCAGGGCTTTATCTATAATTCCTTTCCTCCAGAGAGATTGCTGCTAATTCCCTCCCTCCCTCCCTCCCTTCCTTCCTTCCTTCCTTCCTTCCTGTCTTTCCTTAACTCTCACCTTCAGAATAAAGCCTAACTGGTTACCTGTTTAATAATGTAGCTTAAACACCCCTGCACCCAATGTTTCTGATCACTCTTACCTACTCTATTTTCTGATAACCTTCATTACCTTTTAAGTTACTATGTAATTTTTTAAAGTAATTATTAAATATTTGGTCAGTGAATGCTAGTTCTATGTAGCATTACTCTGTTAAAAGTATTAAAAAAGTTAATAAAATTTTATCAATATATACTTAGTATCACCTACTTGTAATGGTAAGAGAAGTTGCAGCATATTTTTGAAAATTTTTCATTTAAAATTATAGAACAAAATATTGATACTTAGAAGAATATAGATTTCATTTATGTATGAAATTCAATAAAGTAGAATGTTTTTTCTTTACAATACGTCTGGTAAGTAAAGAGCCTCTAACTTTTAAAGTTCCAATGTTCTCTGTTATTCTTTACTTTTGCTCTTTTATAATATATTGTTAGTAGCTCTAATTCTTCTGCTTAATACACTAGTATGTAAAAAGAATTACTTGTAGGAAATATGAACAGTTATTTTTTAACTTATTTTTATTTCTTAATTTTTAAATCTTCTACAACAAATACTATTCTTTGTCTTTTTCTCCATATCTATCTAGTATTAACAGTTGCTGCCTGTAAATCTTTAGGCTTTGAAATTGTTCCTAATTTTTAACAAGTGACTGAATGTGACCTGGTTTAGGGAGGCAGTATTGGGCTAGAGGAAAAAGCACTTACAGATCTGAGCCTGATGATAACAATGCTGGCCTTCCTGAGTTGACAGAGTTGTGAGCATAAAATAAGAAGGCAAGCCTGAAAGCTCGAAGAGGTTAAAGGTTACTTTTATTTATATATATATATATAGTGGTATCGCCCTTTAAACTACAAGATATCATATAGTCAAATTTTGATTATTCAGAATTCAGTTTAATGGACTCTTAACCTAATAAGAAGGACTATTCATGAGTCAGTGAGAGAGCAGTAAACTGGAGCTAATTCATTATAACTGAAGATTGGCATTTCTTCAAAAAAAGTTATTTGAAAAGTATTTGTTATTTGGAAGTAGAGGTTGCATTAATACGCTTTATCGTTTCAAAATACTACAAACAAAATTATCAATATTTTGCTCCTCGAGAATATATCAAACTTTGGTTTGAAGGCTTGCTTTCAGATACTTGCTTTACCTTAAATTTTAAACTATGAAATATAATTTTTTAATTTAAAAACATTAAGAGTGCTTTGGGAATAGGGAATTACCTTTAAATTGTTAAAAAATCTAGAAAGGGTGCCGTGAGCACCAATAAAATTACAACGTTGTGTGATTGAATTTTCATGTAATATGTGTCATATATCTTAAGTCATAGAAAAGACTTTAACTTGTTGTCCTTCCCTTATAGGAAGATACGTTTCAGCAGTATGTGAGACCAGAGATTAACACACAACTTTCTGATTTCTGCATCAGTCTAACTGGAATTACTCAGGTGATAATTCTGTGCTTCTTTTTTTGGAGTTTGAAAGAAGTTTTGCAATTAGGGATTTATTTCATAGTTTTAAAAAATTATTATTGTAAACAATTTAAATTAATGTGATGCTTTCCTTGCTTAGTAAAGATCTTTCATATTGTAGTAGTTAAGAAATAGGAAAGCACATATTACATTTGATAAAATTTTTCTCAGCTTTTCCTTTCAAGGAATTGTAATGATGAATCTAAAGGTTCATTTGTTTGGAACATTAGTGAAGTTAAGTGTTACCATGCTGAACTTGGAGCTAAAGTTTTAAAATGTATCTGTTTACAACTTGACTTAATATACACTATAGCTTAATGTTTTTAGGTCTCTGATTTTTGGGGTATTCTAATGTGGCAGATGCTTTGTTCATTTACTTAGTTCCTTTATTCATTCATTCAGTCAACAAATATTTGAGTGCCTACTCTAGTATTTGCCAAAGTACAAGGGATAGAGAGATGGTCAAGTCAGTCACCTCAGCTTAGTTAATAGTCTGTATTCAGAAGGACACAGAATAAACCAGTGGTCACAGTAAAGTTAGGAAGGCTGCTGACAAGTAAGTCACTGTTTCATCAGCGTATTATAGGCATCTATAAAAAGGGCTTCCTATGACAGAGGGAATGGAGGGCTGTTCTGGGAATACCTTCCTCAAGTTAGTGAAATTGGGCTGAGTCACAATAGGTAAATAGGTAGAAAAGAATGGGCGTGAATGGCAGAACTGTAAGTAGTTCAAGATGGTTCAGATGCAGGTGGGCTAGTAAGAAAGTGGTTACAAATAAAGCTAAAGTGGTAGGCCAAGGCAAGCCAGATCATGAAGAGTCTTGTGGGTCTTTTTGTCTTGAAAGCCTAGGAGAGTGTTTAGAGGATTTTAAGTATGAATGAAAGTGATGTAATGGATCAGATTTACATTTTAGGGAGATGAGTCTGGCCGTGGGTATGTACAATAGTATGTGGTAGAAAGATGTGAGCTTTGAGATATGGAGACCACTTTAAAGGGCTATAGCTCTTTTTGCAGTGATATGGCTCCCTTTTTTTAGGCCTCAGCCTAGCAGCTCTCAGATTCTCCAGAGTGGAGAAAAGGGAAATCTCTTCTCACTGAGCCGTAGCCCTTTAAAGTGGTCTCCCTAGCTCAAAGCTCACATCTTTATACCACATACTACCTAAGTGAAATAAGTCAGACGGAGAAAAACAAATACCTTATGATCTCACTTATATGTGGAATCTAAAAAACTGAATAAATGAGCAAACTAAACAGAAATAGTCTCAGGGATATAGAGGAAAAACTGATGTTTGCTAGATGGGAGAGGAATGGGGATGAGAGAGAAGGAGAAGGGACAAGACAACATAAATTGGTAACTACAATATTGCTATGGGTTATGAAAGGCAGTTTGGGGAATGTAATAAATAATGTTGTAAAGGTTTTGTAGGGTCTCAGATGGACACTTGTCTTATTAGGGAAAACACTTCATTGATGATGTAGATGCCTGACCACTGCACTGTACACCTGAAGCTGAATAATATTGAATGTCAAGTATAATTTTATTTATATATATATGTATATATATATATATACATATATATATATATATATAGTTGTTTTGTACACCTGAAACTAATAAAAAAAATTGAGAATAGAATTACTAAAAACACCAAAAAGAGAACCGCTGGGGTTGATCTTAAATCTTAATTTTGGGAGGAGTATGTACTTCACTTGAAAGCAGTCCCTAATAATTGGCTATAAATAATTCTTAATTGTTTTAAAAATGAAATGTATGATACAGCTCAGCCAAAGAAATCATGAAGAGTTTAAAACATCATAGATAAGACTTTCTCTTACTGTTACTTACCCTCTAATGTCTGGGTATTTTGTAGAACTATAAGTAGCTACTCTGATTTTTATATATTCTACTTTTGTATCTTCAGGATCAGGTAGACGAAGCTGATACCTTCCCTCAGGTACTGAAGAAAGTAATTGACTGGATGAAAGTGAAGGAATTAGGAACAAAGTATAAATATTGTATATTAACAGATGGGTAAGTATTTAGGAAAATTATCTTTTTTGTATACTTTTTAAGATTAAAGATGTCCTTATTCATTTAACTTTTAGAATAACCACAAAAATATTATTTACTAAATAAAGGAGACAGTATTTTTTCTTTCGTATTCTTGTTCCTAGTTAAATTTGAATACTAGGGATCAAAAAGAGGAAGGAAAGCAATGATAACTGTCTAATCCAGGATAAGAAGACTAGAGAAAGATAAATATTAATATGTAAAACTAAAATGTCATTACTAAACCTATTTTTATCAGGACACTTCCTTGCTTAGAAAGTTCGAAATCTTCAGTCTGGCTTTGAGTTTCTCTCATCTGATCTCAGCCTACCTAGTAGCCTAATTCACCTTGCCATTATATTTTACTCTAGTTAGGCTGGCCCATCAATCACATGGTTTTTCCTTTCTCTTTGTACTTATTCATACTTTCCTCTCTGCTGGAAGGCTCTCTTCCTTGAAAACTTTATTATTCAAAGCCCACCTTATGTTTTATTACAGACACTACAATTCACATTGCTCTTTTTTTTTCTTGAAACCTTGTAGCCTCTGGGATATGTACCATTCCTGTGGGCGTCTGACTAAATATTCTGATATCTAAACTTTATGTATGTAAGACTTATGTTTGCAATTCTTTTAGACAAAGGACTTCTGCTACTTCAGTCTTCCATTATGCTTACTGTAGTGCTGAGTTCAAAATGTATGCTCATTGTGAAATGGAAAAGTAAGGAGAAAGATGAGAAAGATCAAAACAAGGATTACAGGCATTGTGCCAAGGCAGCTCCCCTCCCATAGTGCTGTTAAGATTGAAGAAAGTCTTAATCAACATCTGTTTCAAACTATGGACAGATTGTACACTAAAGCTACGATGTCACCTACATAAAGGGTTTAGAGACCCTCATATACAACAGGAAAAAGTATTGAACTTAACCACATCATAATTGTGTTTAAAAGTAGAAGTTTGGGAAAATATTCTTTAGAAATCTCCTATTGATTGCAACACGAATGAGCAATGTTCCTGCTAAAGTATACAGGAGTTTATGTCATAACAGAGTATGCACAATTCTGCAAGATCTTCACTTTTGGGGACAGACCGTTCAAAACCTGTGGTAAGCACAGCACTAACAAAAACAAAATCGATACCTCCAGAAATAATTTGGATAGCTCAGGCAAGCAGCTCGGGGTAGGTGAAATTGCCTCAGAGGATATTCAAATGCGCGGAAGCTATAGGATCCTGAGGACAGGCAGTTGTTTCTATTGTAATTTGCTTAAAATACACTTGAAAGTACTCCTGTTGTCAGTACAGCAGCTGAGTTGAGAGCTTTTTTTCTTTGCTGCTGAAGGTGATAGATTTGATTGCTATTATTATGACTTCCTCTGCCCAGGAAAACCCATGTATGAACCAATACAATTTCCATGTTATACAGTCAATATTTTCCTTAACGACTTGGTTGATTAGTGTTGTAGAAACATACTTTGGCAGAACAAATTGTACTCTTTAACTACTTGATACCAACTCCTTTTGTCTCTTTCACGTATTTTATTTGTTTTCGTTTTTTGTTTTATTTCAATTAAATACACTCTCAAATAACTTCCTATATGATAAACCTGATGTTGAAAGTTAGCTTATTAGAGTTATTTTAGAATTACGAAAAAATACTCTCCAAGATAGAGGTCTGCCCAGATAATCAGAATGATAAAAATGCTCAAGATGAGCCTAATAAGAATTAGTCAGTTTGTGAAAAGATTTAATATGCCAGACTTTTTGTTTGTTTGTTTTTTAAAGTTTATTTTTGAATTAGTATTTTGGAAGAAGAGAGCTTAATTTTCTAAACTTGATGTTATGTGTGAAGAAAGAAAGGTGGTATGTGTAAATAACAAATTAGAATGACTTAAATACTCATTTGTGAGAATATTACAGCATTTATTATTTTTTTTTTCTGTTTTTGATTTATAAGTTCATGGGATATGAGTAAGTTCCTGAACATTCAGTGCCAGCTAAGCAGGCTCAAATATCCTCCTTTTGCTAAAAAGTGGATCAATATTCGCAAGTCATATGGAAACTTTTACAAGGTAAAATTTCTACATTTTATTGATTATACTCTTACGCTGTTGATGATAAATTATTATATTTTGTATGTACATGAAGTCATGATTTACAAGGTGCTTTTCAGAGAAAAGGTCCATATGATTAGTTGTTAACCTTTCAGATTCCAGGTTAGGTATGTTCATATGAGTTTAGAAAGATAAGCTATTTTTCTCATTCATCCTGTTGCTTAAGTAGGTTAACATGATCTTCAATAATAGGTTTGAAATTATAGGGGTATTCAGTATGTGGGTTGTTGGTGGAACAACTGCTCCCCACTGAATTTTAATTTAATCAAAGTAAATTCCTGTGTGTAGTGTAAATTTTTAAAATAACATTGCAAAGTTTATAACGTTGGCAGTCTTCCACCATGGCCCTCAACAGTACTGGCGCTTGTTCTCCTGAGGCAAACATTTTCAACTTTTTAAAGCTATTTCCTCTAATAATAACCTTAACATTTCCAAATTATATATTTATGCTATTTCTTGAGTTTCAGTTTGAGATACCGATTAAATTTCTGCAATGGAAGATGAAAATTTAACTGTCATAAAGCCACCATTCCTGCATGTCTTTCCCCTCCCTGCATTTTTCTAATATAGTTGCATTACCTTTATAATAAAATTATTAGCCAGTGTTTACATTCCTATGACGAAGAAGGGTGTTCACAACTTTTCCCCAAATATATTGTAATAATAGACTTCTTCAGTTGTTTTCTTATCCTGTTCCTTTCCATTCAAACTGTAAATCACTTCTCAGTATCTGTACTCAAAATATTCAGGTAGTCTGTCAGGTGTTTTTTTTTCCCTTTCCCACTTTGGGATCTACCTTCTTAGAGCCTTTAATCCTGTTCTAATCTGAACTATTTGTTCTCAGGCTTCTTCTAAAATCATCTTATTCTAAGTGATTTCCTTTGCTTCTCTATTATGTGTTAGATTTTGTGTCATCTTCTTTCTCTCTTTACAACTTCATTTTGGTGAAGCACATCCTAAAGTAGATTCATGAGAAAGGTGATTTTCCTTAAAAATGTTTTTGTTTTTGTGTGTGTGGTTTTAATATTTCTTAACTATGCATACAGGAAAGTGGAGTTTGACAGATTGTTTTAAAGTGAAATCCCTTGTAACTTACTCCCAGAATTTTCATGGGAATCATTTTCTTGTTGTTCCTTATAGCTTTAATATTTATATGTTTACCCTTACACCATGTAGTTAGGTTTTGCCTATTTTTGAACATGATATAATTAGTGTCATACTGGCTGTTTTGTTTATTTTGTGCTTTTTTGAACATTATTATGTTTGAGACATCCATGTTGTGTATGTAGCTGTTAATTTATTACCTTTATAAGTTAATTAAAGTTAATTTAGTTTATTGTTGTGTAGAATTCCACTGTGTGAATATACCAGAGTTTGCTTATCTAGTCTACTCTGGCTGGCCATTGGGGTGGTTTTCAGTGTGAGGCTTGTATGAACAGTCGCGCTATGAGCATTCTTGTGCATGTCTTCTGGTGCCTTTGTGCACCCATTTTTTCAGGGTGAAAACCTACGAGTGGAATTGCTGGCTTACAGGATATGTGCATCATTGGCATTATTAGATAATGCAAAAGAGTTTTCCAAAGGTGGTGTATCAGTTTGTGCTCGCACCAGAAGAATGTGTGAATTGAGAATTACTCCATGTCTTTGTCAGTATCTGGTATTACCATAATTTAAAATATTTGTAATTCTGATAGATGTTTGATGCCACCTTACTGAGGTTCTGATTTGCATTTGCCTAATTACTCATGAGATTGAGCTCCTTTTTCTGATTATTAGCCATTTGGATTTCTTTTGCAAAGTCCCTGTTTAAACCTTCAACCCATTTTTTAAAAATTGGGTAATCTTTCCTTTTGTAGTTGGTTTGTAGATCTTTATTTTGGATATCAGTCCTTTGATTATATTTGGTAAATATGTCTTTTATGTGGATTTATCATTTTACTCATTTTGTGATTCCTTAAATGTTATAAAAATGCGTTCTGAAAAAATAAGTTTTGGAAAATTACAAATACATACCAAAGTAGATATAATGAACCCTCATTGCCCACTTTTAACAGTTAAACTCATATTCAGCCTTGTTTCATCTATATTCTTTTGAAGCAGATCTCAAACATTATTTCATTTGATGTGTAAACATTTCATTATATAACTCCAAAAGATAACTTTTAAGAAAATATAACCACCATACCATTATCACACCTAAAAAAATTAACAGTAATTCCTAATGTCATCTAATAATCATAAATATCAAATACTTTGCTTTCTTTTACCTTTTGTGTGTTTTTAAGAAACTGAGGCATTTGTTCTGTAGTTTCCTATAGTCTAGATTTTGCTAATTGTATCCTGTGATATAGCTTCAAATGTGTCTCTGTCCTCTGTGTAAATTTGTAGGGGCTTGATCATATTTAGGTTCTTTTTTTTTGCAACAACTACCAGGGGATAATGAATTCTTACATTAGGGTGTCTTTTTCAAACATTTAACTTAGAGGAATAATTTATTCTAAGGATAATAATAAAACCATAATTTTCACATCTGCATAAAATATCTACAGCTCACAGTACATTAGAGTGGTCAGAAAGTTGTAGATATGTTAATGCAATAAAATTGCCAGTGGTCTTTTGAGTAGAGAATAATATTTTTCTGTGGATCTGTTTAGGTTGACCAATTCCTTAGACTACTCTTTTCTGTCTGGTTTTCCCCTCTTCATAATAGATACCAACTATAATGTCAATTAGTGTAACTTGAGGAAACTTGTATTTTCTCTTTACGTTTTCTTTTTTAGAACATTTCCTTTTTTTTGTTTTGTTTGTCTTATCCAAGTATACTTAAAAGTCTTATCACAAATTTCTTCTATATATGATGCTAACAAGGCAAGGCCTTTGGTATATGGTGTGTACAAAGTATTCTTTCATCCTCTTTAAAACTAAAACTGAACTTTTTAACTGACCTTTCTTGGGAGTGGAGGGTGGCGATGGGTAATTAAACTTGAAATTATTCTTTTTTTTATTTTTATTTTTTTATAAATGTAAAAAACTTATAAGGCAAACAATACAGTTCTGTTAATTAACTGGCTTAAACTTAAAATGAAGTTTGATTTTTATAAGTAGGCTGGAACAATATGAATAAAAGCACAGCCTAAAACAATTTTAAACAAGATTTTAGAAAATAAAAGCTTTCTTTCTGTGTGAGTAATCAGACTTAAATGTAGGTTTAGCATGTACAAAATTATACAAATGTGTTAAGTTTATTTCTTTTATAATTCTACACATGCATTAGAATGTCATTTTTGAAGCAAAAGTAAAGAATGAAATCTACCTCTTTAAGTGAAACCCATGTTTTTGTTCTTTTTGTTTTTCCTATACACTCAATTTTGAAATGAATTTGAGATACGTTCACATGAATTTCATTTTCCACTGAAATTAGATAACTTCTGCCCTTGTTCTTCATATTATTAAACAAGGAAAGACTGGTTTATATACAGTAATACCTTGATTTGCACGCATAATTCGTTCCGGAAACAAACTACTCATATTGCAAGATATCGTTCGTTTACCAAGTTAAAATGTATTAGAAATGTTTGCTCGTCTTGCGGAACACTCACAAACCAAATTACAGTCCAAGGTTTTACTATACATAAAAAGTTGAAAATGGAAGTGAAACATTCATTACTTTTCTATGAATGACAGACCCCCTTCTTTTGCAGAAATCCGCAACTTTTCTAGAGGCAGATCAGTAAATCTCATCTCCAGTGTGCAGTTGGACTACTTTACAAAGCTCTTTTCTCAAAGTCAAATTCTCAGGCTGAGCAGAAGATTCAGAGAAAGGGTCCTACACCTAGTCATAGTCTGGTGTTGAAAGGGAGGAAAATTACTGTCTTGTTTTCTACTATAGAAAACAAGGAACATGGAAAAATGCATGAACGTTTAAGATTTCCTTTTGCAGTATGAGAGTATGAGTTTTACAAAGACTCAATTTCCTTTGAAAATCCAAGACTCTTGTCACTTGAAGTCAAATGTTTTCTCCCGGGTCTTATAATAAGCGCTTGTTCACTTGGTTTATAAGATGAAACTGTCTGCTAAGTAGACTGGTGTTTGCAGCTCTTTTTCAAGCCTCTCAGTAAAATTTGCCTACTATTTTTGTACCATTCACTTTTCAGGTCAGACACCTCACTGAGAACTTTTTCTTGCTAGGCCAGAGGAAGCATGAGGTTTGTGTGTTCTTTATCCAGGTTTACATACATTTTTAAAGTTTTAAATATTGAATGAAAGAGCTGGCCTCTGTTTAAGAGTTAACCATTTTTCTAGCACCATCCAGGACTTTTCACTTTATCTCTGAGATTCCTTTTATTGTGGTAAAATATATGTAACAAAATTTACCCATTTAAGTTTTTGTTTTGTTTTTTTTTTCCAAGATTTTTTTTTTGAGGAATTGGGGGAAGGGGAACAGACAAGTTGCTGTCGTTTTGTTCTTCAGTCTAGTTGTGGAGGACGTTGCTTCACTGGCCCAAGTTGGCATCATCATTGAGCTCTTCCTGGGCGGGGCAGATCAGTCGCCGACTTCTGGATGGCCGCTCACACTGGCTGCTGGCTACACATGGTAGTCCATGGCAACCACTGCAGCAGGGGCTGCAGCCTATGCTGTCACTGGCAACTCACAGCAGCCCAGCTCCAGGTTGAGCTGTTGTTCAGCATCTTAGCTGTAGAGGGCAGTGTCACTGGCTCTCATATGTGGGATCCGAACCAGGGCCCTCTGGCGTCCCAAGCCAGCTCTTAACCAGTGTGCCACTCAGCCAGCCCCCATTTAAGCAGTTTTAAGTGTACAGTTCAGTGTCATCAAATACATTCACATTATCGTGCAGCTATCACCACCATCCATCTCCAGAACTTCTTCATCTTCCAAAATGGAAACTCTGTAACTGTTAAACAAAAACTTCGTATTCCCCCTTACTCCAGCCCCAAGCAACCACCATTCTACTTTCTGTCTCTATAAATTGTACTACTTTAAGTACCTCATGTAAGTGGAATCATAATAGTATTTGTTGTTTTGTGACTGGCTTATTTCACTTTGTATCATATCTTCAGCGTTCATACATGTAGCATGTGTCAGAATTTCCTTTCTTTGTAAGGCTAAATATTCAATTGTTTGAGATTTTTTTACTTTTTAAGGTCGAATAATATTCTGTTGTATGTACAGTAGATATCACATTTTGTTTATCCATTCATCTGTTGATGGACACTTGAGTTGCTTCTGTCTTTTGGCTATTATGAGTAATGCTTCAGTGAACATGGGTTTTCTATTTTGAATAGAAGTGAATGTGGGCATTCTTATTTTGTTCCTGATTTTAAAAGTTTTCAGTCTTTCATCATTAAGATGATGTTTGCTGTGGGTTTTTCATATATGGCCTTTATTATTTTAAGTTAGTTTCCTCTATTCCTAGTTTGTTGGGTGTTTTTTCATGAAGGGGTGTTTAGTTTTGTCCAGTGCTTTCTTTGCATCAATTGAGATGATCATTTGTTTTTTCTTTCATTATATTAATATGGTATGTTACATTGATTGTTTTTCATATGTTGAACAATGTTTGCTATCCAGGAATAAATCCCACTTGGTCATGGTGGAGAAATCATTTAACATGCTGCAGAATTCAGTTTGCTGGTATTGTTGAGGATTTTTGCATCAGTATTCATAAAGAATATTGGTCTGTAGTTTATCCTTGTAGTGTCTTTGTGTGGCTTTGGTATCAGGGTAATGTTGACCTCATTGAATGAGTTAAGAAATGTTCCCTCCTCTTCAGTTTTTGCAAGAATTTGACAAGGATTGGTGTTAATGCTTCTTTGTTTTGTAGAATTCACCAATGAACTCGGTTGGTCCTGGGCTTTTCTTTGTTGGGATATTTTTTATTACTGATTCAGCCTTCCTTAGTTATTATAGGTCTGTTTAGATTTTATGGTTTCTTCATGATTCAGTCTTGGTAAGTTGTGTGTTTCTAGAAATAGTCTATTTCACCGAAGTTATTCAATATGTTGGAAAAGTTATTTTAAGAAGCACATTTTTAGGCGATATTTAGTGGAAGGCCCAGAATGCATTGTGCTATTACAACTTAGGATAATTATTGATTTTTATTATGGTGATTTTATATCATTTGCTTTGTGATTCTCCCATTAACCCAGTGAGTAAACAGTACAATTGTTATTCTCATGTACAGATGAAAAAGCTGAGGCTCTGAGATATGTAGGTGGCATAGCTATACAAAATATATAATGTAAAACTTAATAAATCTTCTTCCTGATAGAGATACTGAAAATAGAACAGTGGTTCTCAAAAGTGGAGGAGCATATTGAAATTTGGAGAGTGTGTGAGATTTTGGTGTTTATCAAAATGGAGCAGGTATTTATTAAATAGGTTGAAAAATACCACATGACATTGTCTTCCATTCTTGATCTTCATTATCTTTAGTCATCTAGAAAGGCTGAGTATTTTTTTGATTTATCTGTCAAAGGAGTCTCAGATAAAATAATACATTACAGAAAAATACTGTGCAAAAAAGCATTAGTTTGGGTTAAAATGGTAGTGCTTCAATTAAAATGTCCAAAGAACACATTTTCTTTCATAAGTGATTTGTTAAATTACGAAACTGCAAACACTTTAGATGTCTTGAGGATTCCATCTGTTGATGAATATTTTTATCTAAAACTCTTAAGATCACTATTTTTAAAGCTCTGAATGTTTGATTTATTTATTTGCTTCAGTTGACCAGGAGTATTTGCCCTTTGCCTAACTTTGTTTTGCTGTTACTATTAATTTTCAGTTTCTATTTTGCTACTTCACAGTGACTTCTAGAATACTAAAGAATTATTTACTATTTATTTCTTAGGTTCCTAGAAGCCAAACCAAACTAACAATAATGCTTGAAAAACTAGGAATGGATTATGATGGGCGGCCTCACAGTGGTCTTGATGACTCGAAGAACATTGCCCGAATAGCAGTTCGAATGCTTCAGGATGGATGTGAACTCCGAATTAATGAGAAAATTCATGCAGGACAGCTAATGAGTGTGTCCTCCTCACTACCAATAGAGGGCACTCCACCTCCACAAATGCCACATTCTAGAAAATAGCTTTTTTGCCCTTTGGCTCATGGATTATTCACTCTAACTGGAGTTGCTACAATGAGGTAGCAGATGAATACTTATTGAATTAGTCTTGCGGTGTAAAATTTAAGCACCTTAAACATTTAAAATCTTATTAACAATTATAGATACATATATGTATGTGAACAGATTCTCTGGGGAGGGCATGTTGAATTATTTGTCACCAGCACTTTTGATATGAGCAGCATTTGTTACACAGTAACACTTCCTGCTTAGAAACGAATTTTATAATTTAAGGTGTCCAAGATATGATCCATTTGGTTTTAAATGCAAAAGTTTATTGGCTCTCACTTTGAATGTCATCTCTTATTGATGTTAAAATATACAGTGTATTTCTACATTAACATCATTAGATCAAATCCTTTCTTAAAATGAAGATTGGAAGGTGGGACTTTGGGTTTTAAGAATACTATAGTTCTTTTGATTTTTGAAGTTTATATGTGAAGTTCAGCTGTATGTGATGAATTTCATGAAGTACTTGGTATACATAATCTACCTACGTTTTTTCAATTCATAATTGGAAGACGTCATAGGTTATAGGGTCTGCTTAAAAATTCAGATGAGCTTAACGGAAAGTCAGAAGAAAATACCATTTAAAGGCATATAAGGGCTGTAGCTCAAACTTTCTAATACATAGATAAATTAGTGAGGTTTTGGGGCTTGGCTTTTGGTGTCCCTCCTCCTTGTGACATATCTGCCCTAATTCTTAAATCTAAGAAATGATGTTTTGAAGTAGACTTAAAATTAAGGATTATCACTTAATTTTGCATTTGTATCAATGTTATGAGTAAGGTTAATAAAGTTAAATAATGCTTTCTACCATATCTTATGTTTTTATTATTAAAAACTGATTTTATATAGTGAGTGGCACTACGTAGGTTGAGAAAGTAAAATACTTTTTTATCTAGAAGCTAAAAATACATATTTTCAGAATTGAATTTCCCACAGCTTTCATGGGACAATTTCATTGACATTACTTCTAACAATTGTGATGCTACTTTATTTTAATGATTTATATATTATAATGAATGAGTTTTATAGAGGTTTTCCAACCCTGATGCATAGGAGAAAAGCATTTTTCTTGGTATGAATACACAGTACAGTAGGTTTCTTACTTGAAAGAATGAGTTCTGCTCTTGGGCAGTAGTTGTACAATCAGCATAATAAAGAATAAGTGGATAACAGAAAGCACAGGGTATATGATGCCCTTAGACAAACTGATATTGATTAGAGTAAAACAAAGAAATCTAGATGATTTGGGTTTACACAGTAAATTCTTGAGGTGAAATGAGTATATGTTAACATTTTTGTGAATCCCAAATAGCACCATATAATAATATACCATAAAATGTTACTGGAAGTTTTAAAGAATTTCCTTCAAATCTTGTTGAGTTACTGTGCCAGGGCAGAGGAGTAGAGAAGAGCAAATCACTATTGAAATGTGGATGCCAGGAGGTCCACTTGGCACACTCCTTAGGTGATTTTTTTTCCACATAGCCACATTACTGTAAAATTCAAATTCATGCTGTATAATTATAATTATAAAACTATAATTATCTTACCAGCTTACAAGTTGCTCATCAGTAGCTAAAACTGCAAGTGGGAAATCTGAGAATGGCAAAGGAATATTACATTACCCTCTTCTTTTTGTTTGTTTTTAAGTCAAGCTACTAATTTCTTTGCCTGTTTTTCTTTTTGCCAAGTACCCAAGTTACGAAAACACTCATTTTGTACTTTTTGTTAAGACCTTCAACATTAGAAGCTCTAGTATACTTTGGCTCAACCAAATATTTTATCTGGTGATGCTTTGCTGTCCTAATTCATTTTTTTAGACTTTATTGAGGAATAATTGACAAATATAATTGTGTATATTTAAAGTGTAAAAGTGATGATTTGCTATCAATTGTAAAATGATTATCAAGATCACCTCATAGATAACTTATTTTTTGGTGCTGAGACTGCTTTAAGACAGTTTCAGTAACTTTCAAGTACTGCTTTTCCCCGTGTATAAGACGCTCCCATGTATAAGATGCACATGGGGCCCAAAATTTGAAAAAAAATGTATTACATAAAGTTATTAAACTCAAGTTTTATTCATTATAAAATTCATACAACTCCTCATCACTGTCAAAACTCCCAGCCATTAGCTTGTCCTCATCTGTGTCTGATGACGAATCAATGTCTTCATATATTGCCTCATCCTCAGTTCCATCTATGGCATTTGAAATGCCACACTTCTTAAATGACTTGACAACGATCTATAACCACTCTATAAGACACACCCAGTTTTTAGACCCCAAATTTTTCGAAAAAGGGTGTGTCTTATACATGGGGAAATATGGTATATAATACCATATAATTAACTGTAGTTAATTAGCTGTACACTAGATCCTCAGGACTTATCCTTTTTATAACTGAAAATTAGTATCCTTTGTCCTACATCACCCCACTTCCCCAATCCCCAGCCCTTGGCAACCACCATTCTATTCTCTCTTTCTATGATATTGGCCTTTTTTAGGTTCCACATATGTCACCGTATAGTGTTTGTTTTTCCCTATCTGGCTTATTTCATTTAGCCCTCCAGTTTCATCCACGTTGTCACAAATGGTAGGATATTCTTCTTTTTTGTGGCTGAATAATCTATTGCATATATATATATATATATATATATATATATATATATATATATATAGAATTTGAAGATACTTTGTGAGTTCCCTTTTGATTTCTTAGATTCATTGGTTGCACAGAAGTGTGTTGTTTGATTTCTATATATTTGTGAACTTTTAAGATTTCCTCCTGTTACTGATTTCTAGTTTCATAACCATTGTGGTCAGAAAAGAGACTTGATGTGATTTCAGTCTTCTCAAATTTGTTGACAATTTGTGACCTAATATATGATCTATGCTGGAGAATGTTCTGTTTGTGCTTGAGAAGAGTATGTATTCTGCTGTTGTTCGATGGAATGTTCTTAATATGTCTGTTAGGTTTACTTGATTTAAAGTACCATTCAAGTCTATTATTTCCTTAATGATTTTCTATCTGGATGATGTATCAATTGTTGAAAGTGGAATATTGAAGTTCTTTACTATTATTGCAGTGCTGTCTATTTTTGCCTTCAGATCTGTTAATAATTATTTAATATATTTAGGTGTTCTGATATTGGGTACATATATATTTACACTTGTTATATCCCCTTGATGAATTTCTTTATCATTTTATAATGACCTTTGTCTCTTGTTACAGCTTTTGAGTTAAAGTCTGTTTTGTCTGATATAAGTATAGATATCCCTGCTCTCTTTTGTTTTCCATTTGCATAGGATATCTTTTTCTTTTCCTTTATTTTCAGCTTATGAGTATCCTTAAAGCTTAAGTGCGTCTCTTGTAGGCAGCATACAGGTAGGTTTTGTTTTTATTCAGCCACTCTATATCTTTTAATTTGAGAATGTAAACCATTTACATTTAGAGTAATTTTTGATAGGTAAGAACTTATTAACTCCATTTTGTTAATTGCTTTCTGATTGTTTTGTATTTCCTTTCTTCCTTTCTGTCTGTCTTTGTGAATTGATGGTTTTTTGTAGTGGTATGCTTTGATTCTTTTATCATTTGTGTATCTCTTACAGGTTTTTGCTTTTTAATTACTATGAGGCTTTCATAGTACATCTTATAGTTATAACAGTCTATTTTCAGCAAGCTGATAACAACTTAACTTCAACTGCATAACAAAGTTCTACACATGTACTTGCCCTCCCCCACATATTATGTTTTTGATGTCCTAGTTCACATCATTTTATATTGTGTATCCATTAACAA
Source organism: Hipposideros armiger (assembly GCF_001890085.2). Taxonomy (NCBI): domain Eukaryota; kingdom Metazoa; phylum Chordata; class Mammalia; order Chiroptera; family Hipposideridae; genus Hipposideros; species Hipposideros armiger. Next base: position 1,527,962 of record NW_017731501.1, on the reverse strand, counting down.
AATATAGCTATAGTTTTGTTTAGCACTTTTGTCTTTTAACCCGTTTGCTAGAGTTTCAGGGTGATTTACACACCACCATTGCAATATATGAGTATTTTGAATTTGAGTATTACCGGGGGTGCCAAAAATATGTATTCAAGTGGACACTTTGGTCAACGTTGCTAAAGCAGTAGTTTGCCATAATTAGAAGTGTCTGGACGCTGATGGTAACCACTTTGAGCACCTGTTGTAATTGCAGAAGTCAAACATGACTTGTATTCATCTTTTGTTATCAGTATATATTGAGTATTACAATTTTAATACAGTTTCCCTTTCTTAAAATGTGTATATATTTTTTTGGCACCCTCTGTATATTTACCTTTACCAGTGAATTTTATATTTTTAATATGTTTTTATGTTACTAATTAGCATCCTTTGATTTCAGCTTTAAGAACTCCCTTTAGCATTTCTTGTAAAGCAGGTCTAGTGGTGATAAATTCCCTCAGTTTTTGTTTGTCTGGAAAAGTCTATCCTTCATTTCTGAAGGACAACTTTGCTAAGTAAAGTATTCTTGATTCACAGTTTTTTCTTTTAGCACTATACTCTCTCTCTCTCCCTCCCTCCCTCTCTCCCCACTCTATCCTAGCTGGCAAGACATCTGCTGAGAAATTTGCTGATAGCCTTATTAGGATTCCTTTGTATATAATGAATCTTTTTTTCTCTTGCTGCTTTCAGAATTCTTTTTTTCCTTTATTGTTTTGAAATCTTGATTACAATGTGTCTGGGCGAACATCTCTTTTGAGTTGAATCTGTTTGGGGAATCTTTGAGCTTCATATACCTGGATAGCTGTTATCTCTCCCCAGAAGTTTTCAGCCATTAAATAAGTTTTCTGCCCCTTCCTTTCTCTCTTCTTTCTGGGACGCCCATAATGTAAGTATAGTTGTCTCAGTATCCATGGGGGGTTGGTTCCAGGAATCCCTGTGGATACCAAAATCTGCAGATAGTCTAAGCCCCTTATATAAAGTGTCATAAATTTGTATATAACTTATATAAAAAGTATCCTTCAGTATACTTTAAATCATCTCTAGATTACTTATACTACCTAACACAGTGTACTGTATTGTTTAGGGAATAATAAAAAAAGCCTGTATATGTTCAGTGTAGACACAGCCATTGTAGGCCTAACTGCATGTCAGCAACAACATCACATTTCTTTCTTTCAACATTTACAGATTGCTTTTGTTTAATGACCTGAAAGAGAAATACACAGGATGAGACACAGAATATTTAAAATACAAGTACATAAAGAAAATATAAATTTGTCTGTCTTTTACACTGTATTAACACTCACCAAAACCCTGGGTCTTGTCTCTTGATAACCCTTATACGATGACGCTGACGATGATTTGCTATATGGTGCCTACAGTGCCGAAGTGGTGAGGCGACAAGATGTATGGCACTGTTGGTGAGTAGTGAGACATCCGGCTAACTTGAATGTTCTGACAGGATGTCAGAAAAAAATACAAGTAGCAAACGAGATGAAAGGCAAATGATGCTCAGACAGGAGTGCTGAAGAGAGACTGGTGAAATGGCAGGAGGCTGCAGCAGGGTATCCCTGCATCTCACCTCATGTGGATTCCGCATGCTATTCAGCATGTGGCAAATTATTGCTTTTTGGAACTTTCTGGAATTTTTTGTTCTCAAATATTTTTGATCTGTGGTTACTTGAATTTGTGGATGCAGAACCTATGGATATGGAGAGCTGACTATATTGTTTGACCTGATGGTGTCGCATAATTCCTATAAGCTTTCATCTTTCATTCTTTTTGATTCTCTGGGTAATAATAAGAGATCTGTCTTCAAGTTTGCAGGTTTTTTTTTCTTCCTGATGTAGCTTGTTATTAACGCTTTCTACTGCTGTTTTTTGTTTGTTTGTTTGTTTGTTTGTTTTTAGTTTCATTTATTACATTCAACTTCAGAATTTCTGTTTGGTTCGTTTTTATGATTTCTATCTCTTCGTTGAATGTCTTGTTTTGATCATGCATTGTTGTTTTTGAATTCTTTTTCAGGTAATTCACAGATCATCATTTTTGGAGGGTCAGTTACTGGAAAATTATTGTGTTCCGTTGATGGTGTCAATTTTCTTTGCTTTTTCACTTTTCTGATGGCTTTTTATTGATCCCTGTGCATTTGAAGGAGCAGTCACCTCTTCTAGCCCTTTCGGCCTGGCTTTGGTGGGAAAGACTTTCTCTGAAGGTGACTGTGAGGCCACCAGCTGGGTGGGAAGCAGCGTCTTTGGTTCCTGGGAGAGCAAAGTGACCTCGTCTTCATGTAGCTCTGTTAGCTGAGGTCAGTGTTGGTACAGACTGAGGGGATCTTCTGTGACCAAGACTGCAGAAGTCCAGCATGTGGCAGTGGTGGCTTGGGTTGTTGGGAGCCTTAGAGGTAAAGGCTGCTAGGGTCCTCCTGTTCTCCTTTTTTTTTTTGCCCATGGAAGAAAGCTCTAGCCGAGGGGGTCCTTCTTGGCACTTGGTCTAGCATGCTGGCACTCAGAGCAGTAGTGGAGTGGGGTCCTGGGGTCAGGTGCATCCTGAACTACCACAGCGCCTGGGTTCTTGAGCACAGGTGCACTTGCAGCCTTAATGGCACTGGTGTCTAAGGTGTGGGCATGTGCAGATCTCCTGTGGAACCAGGATCTGGGTTCCTGGAGCTCATTGCAGTGACTCAGATGGGTTGGGCAAAGGGAGATAGAGCAGCAGCACCACCCTGGGATCATGGTGCAATGATGGCTTAGGCCCAGGGGTCAGAGTGCAGTATCAGCACAGCCTGGGGATCATGGGTCAGAATCCTAACTCCGGCCCCAGGGGACAATCTCAGAATAGCAGCAGCGCATCCTTGGTGGAGGCCCATTAAAGCCACATGAGCAGTGGCAACCTTATATAGTGGTCCTATATATGGCAATGCACTGTGTCATCCTGGTCTCATATTGGGCATAACAGCAACTGGGCACAGCAGCAACTCAAACATAGCTTGAGATCTAGGGCCAGGTCTCACTACAGTGACGGTGCCAGTGCTGAAGAGCAGACATAGCAGTAGAGGCTCTGGGCAGTTCTGTCAGCAGGGTTCAGCATTGGTGAAGACTGGGGGGTCCTCGGAAACAAAGGCCGCAGACATCTACAACAGTGAAGCTTGCTGGGGTTCTCCTGCTCTCCTTTTCCCCATGGGGTGAAATTTCTCTGAGGGCATCCTTCCTGGTGCCATGCTTCTCTGGACTGAGAGATGATGTAATGCAGCTAAACATTCCCTATGCTTTTCTATGCGCTGTCCTTGGTTTTTGAGCTTTGGAGTTTTTGCTACTTCATTATAGTCCATTTTGTTGACCTTACCCTCCTCGTAACTTATTTCGAATTGCTCTGTTGAGTCTCCACCCTCCCTCCAATTTGGGATATCTTGTATCAAAGAGACTTTTTATTGATTTTGCTAAAGCTGTCAGTCATGCTTGTTCTAATGAGATGATCTTAAACATCAGGAGTACTACTACTTTCTACCTTTTGATTTTTGTTGTGTGCCGTTGTCTTTAAGGTATTCAGTACTGCTAATTCTTACAAGGAAAATGCTTAAGAGATGAATGCCATTTAGTATTCCAGAAAATCAGCAGTATTAGTAATCTCTTATTCTTGTCAATTTTATTGTTATTAATGTTATTATATACTATATACTATAATGATATTAATATTTATTAATAATTATTTATTACTTAAACCCTTTGTGCTTTCCTGAACCATTAACTATGTTAATTTCTTTGTTTCTGCTTTTCACTTGTTATGCTATATTGACATACTGGATTTCTATTGTAGTATTTCAAATCCACAATCTGTAGTACCAAACTGAGGTATATTCTGGGCACTGTATTTTGTCCATGTTTTGTTTTCTTTTGGATAAAATACTTCAAAATATTTGCTGTGAAAATATTTTTCTGAAGTGTCTTTTTTTTGCATAAAAACAGACCTGTTTAACTGCCTCTTAGAGAGAAGTTTCTACCTGGATTGAAATGAAAAACCATAGGAGTTACTGAGATGTCATCTGTTAAAAGGGATATAGTATCTTTGAAGACCAGTTTAAATATCATTTTTTAAAGGTGGGACCAGTTGCCTTGCTCTCTTTAATACATCATCTTGAATATTACCCCCAATATGAACAGGCAACACAGAGTGATTTGAAGGAGAGGAGAAGAGCTGGAAGTAAAAGTGAAGTGAGGAAAAGAAGCAGGGTGGTCAAGATAACGGCACGTTTGACATAGGCTGTAGGTGGGGTCACCAGAGAAGCTACCTTCCCCTTGTGTGAGCATGCCTGTTGTGCTGTGCAGGCCTGACAAGATAGATTGTGTTTTGAAGGAAGACCTTCAGTATCTAATGTGGATAAATATGGACTTCTTGAGAGCAGGGACTGTGATTGCTCCATCTTTGATTCCAACAGTATGTGATTCCAAAAATGATCTGCACATAGTTGAGTCCAGTGTTAATAAATGAATGATAGCATTAAATAATCTTTTTTAAAATTATACTTAGAAGTTTGGTTTTTACTTTTTTAAATAGTTGAACAAAATCAAAAGAATAATCACATAGGTATCCCTTGCTTTACGAAAGTCCATGTTATGTCACCTCACGAAAGATCTCTGTTAGTATGGTAATGACTTTTTTTGTAAAAGCGGAAGTCCTCTTTGGATTTCTTTTGGTTAGCAAAAATGGGTACTAATGTAGGTCGTTTGTGAAAACAAAGGGACATAATTGGAACTTTAGGAAAGCGGGGATACTCTTTGGCTTTGTGCCATTTCGGTTTACAACAGGTGTCATAGGAACACTGTATTTTTGGATAGCAGTGGAAACCTGTACTTTGTAACATGAAAATTAGATGAAATTAAATTTCAATTTTTATAAATAAAGTTTTATTGGAACACAGCTACCATGCTTATTTGTTTGCATGTTATCCCTGGCTGCATTTGTGCTGCAATAGCAGAGTTAAGTAGTTGCAACAGAGACCATCAGGTCAGCAAGGCCGAAAATATCACTGTCTTGCCCTTTGCAGAAAAGGTTTGCCTACCCCTGCCTCCTTGATCTAGAGCAATATAAAAGTTCCATCAATCAATAAGAAATCAACAGTGGTAACATGATAACCTAGAGCTGAATGCTAAGGTACAATAAGAATTGCACGTAATATTGAACACTGGATGCACTTAATCCATTGTTTAACAGGCAGGATTTTCATCTCCATTTCACAGATGGAAAAACTGAGGTACAGAGAGGTTAACTTGCCAAAGTTTAAGTAGTGGGAGTTTTAAACTTAAGCAGTCTGACTTGAGTCTTAGCATTTTTCCCCTTTGCTCTGTATGCCACCTTCCCATATAGACTTCAGCTCATTTGATATTCTGTGAACAGATAGGTTGTCCTACATAGTCTGAACATCTTCCTGCTGTGGCATAAACTAGATATTCTCAGTGTCTTATTGTACTACATGTATCAGGAAGTAATTTGATATTCTTTGAGTGGAACAAACATATAAATACTGTTCACTTCAAAGGTAACAAGCTTGCAAGGCTTGTTGGGGAGGGGTCAGTGGGGAAGGAAAAGGACGTTCGCTTTCAATTTTTCTCATTGTTTTGGAGGTGAGGACTGTAATGAGTCTGTAATGAAACATAGAGGCCAAAGGACTTAAGCTTGGCTGAGGAGGGGCTGAGGGGTGGATGGAGGTAAATGTTTTCACAGGTCCTGCAGCAGGACTTAAGTGAGAGCTGAGGAGTCTGAAGCGTTAGTGAGATCTGCTTTTGAACTTCTAAATGAGTCTTCTCAAGGAAAATGTCTTTAGATTTCTGTAGGGCAAATAGTGATAAATCATTGTAGATATATAGTATGATCAATAATAAGTTTAGAATACTAACCCTTTAACCCCCGTTGAGCAAGAGAACAAAAAAGGAAAAAGCGTATGATTTCCTGTTTAGTTGGTGATGGCAGGGGAGTCAGACATTGAACCTGCCTCTTCACATTGCCCATTCTGGCTTGCTGGCCCTGCTCCTTCAAACATAAACCTGCTTTTCCTTTGGGTTTATGGTTGTCAGGGGGACTATGATCAAGCATGGTCATGTAGGCTTGAAACCTGGGAATTATTTGTGGTTCCCCCTCCTTTTTTAGTACAATGTCCTTTGATGCTTTTCCAGTCACAGTACCCTTACCCCAGGCTGCTTCCATCCTAGCTACCTAGACTACTGCTAAAATTTAACAAACTCATCTCTTTTGCTATCTCTTTCTATATACTACTATGATTTAAAAAACTTCCTAAAATGTTACGTATTGAGCTCAGAAATGGTCACATTTCCCATAGGATAAACCACAGCTCTCCATTGGCATTTAGGACCCTCCACAGTCTGGTTTCTGGCTACCTTCCAAGTTTTACAGCATCTGACTGCTCTGGGTGGTCATACCTGCATCACACCTACACCATTCTACTTCTGTCCCCGGCAAATTAGCCCATCAGTCTTGTTCTGTTGATTCTAGTGTTTGGTTTTGTTTTTTGTTTTTCTGAGGTTTTCGGTTTTTTTTCCCCCAAAGATTTTATTGGGGAAAAGGGAACAGTGTTGGGGATTTGGGGAAGGGAACAGCCAAGTTGTTGTCCTTCAGTCTTAGTTGTGGAGGGCACAGCTAGCTCAGTTTCAAGTCCAGTCACCATCCGGCTGCCCATCGGCAGCTCGCGGCCGCTCAGCTTAAGGTGCCGTGTTCAATCTCAGTTGTGGGTGGGCGTAGCCCACCATCCCATGCGGGAGTCAAACCGGCAACCTTGTTAGGAGGCTCAGTGGCAGCTCAGGTTGGGCGCAGCTCACTCGCCTATGTGGGAATCTTAACTGGCGACCCTGTTGCTCAGAGCTCACACTCTTAATCAACTGAGCCACTTGGCTGGCCCTGATTTTAGTGTTTTAAAGACCTACTTCGATTCCCGCCTTCCCCCTCCTAGACCATCCTGACCTTTGGCAATAACTCCATTTATTCATTACTTTTTTGTGATACCCACCAGACCCTTAATTTGCGCTACACAGATTCTTATTTACTATCTCAGTGTTTTTTTTCTTTTTCTCCAACAAGATTGTAAATTCCTCGAGTGTGGGTTCTTCTGTGTTGTATCCCTAGAACCAAACACTTAAGGGATGCTCAGTTAAAAATTATTAGTGATGATAAAATATATTCCATGAGATCGGTACCTTTTTCTGAAATTGCAAAGGGTAGAGAGCTTAAGTCTTGACTACTCTGATAAAGAAGAAGAAGTTGCTGCATGGGCAGAGTTATGGATATGAGCTGTTTCCGTCCCTGTTACTATGCACCATAAATAAATTTTTAGAGACTCCCAACTCAATAGTAGAAATGTTCAGTCCTGTCTATGCTTGGCTTTCCCTCTAGGTGCCAGGAAAAGCAAACGAATGTTAAGCTCTCCCTCCTACTTGTTCAGTCAATGCACTGCTGATAAAAAAAATTTGCTGCAAGTATCTTTGGCCTTGAAAAAGGTCATTGCTTAACCTTTCCTCTGTCTAGAGCAGTGATTTTTAGACTTCTTTCACAAGCACTGCCTTGTACAAATAGTTTTTTAAAAAGAGTTTTAAAAGGAAACTCTGTTCCTTTGCACATTTAAAGCTAACTTTAAATATTGGCAAAGGATATGATTTCCAGCGTATAAATAGTATAAATATTGACATTTTAAAACAAGATGTTCATCACTCTTTCAGATATATCCAGTGGAGTCCAAATACCATAGAAACTTAATACCATCAGCCATATAGAGAATACATAAATATATTTAAAATTTTGCCTCTTTCCCTTTTCTCCTTGAACTTGTGTTTTCATTGCAAGTTCCCCACAAGATTTTATCCTAATGTCATACAACATAATTGCCTAGAGGAGACCCAAAAACTTGAATTGTGAAAATGCAGGCTCATACTATTGCAATAATAATGAAAAAAAGAGTATGCTTTAGTCTGTACTGTCACACAAAGGGCAAAAGTAAAGGTAGTGAAACTTACTGTACAAACTGACGAGTCACTAAACTGGGAATGTCCCCATTGATCACAAGTAAGTTACTTTCTAACCACCATTACCGCCACCTCATACCTTCTCCCGAGAAACTTAGAATGTTGGGAATAGGGGGCTGGGCTGGAGGATGGAGGCTAATTTCATCAGATCAGCATTTCATACTCTTGAAGTTTATTTCATAGGATTTTACTATATGTTTTTATGCCTAAAAGTCATAGTGATCACACTATCATACATTTTTTTACAACAAAAATAAGTACGTACATTTAAATTTTTAAATTTATTTGTTGTCACTTTAAGGCTTTGCTAAATTTCTTCTATATCGTTCTTAAAATTATTTTACATAATTGATCAAGATATAAATATATTTAAATTTTTGATACTTATTAAATGAAATGTAAAATTTTTGAAAGTCCTCTTTTAATGAGATCAATTTTTATGTCTCTGGATAAATATGGCATTGCTAAAATGAAAGCGGATTCAGCATCAATTCTATTTCCTTCACTTCTATCAATGTAAATGCTGAAAAACAATGCCTAAATAAAGAGATAGGAATGGAAGTAGCTTTAGTAAAACAACTTTACTTGATTTTTTAAGTTTAATGCCAAAAATCACATTGTGTTTTTACTCATCCTTCAGCTGACATGATTAGTTTATTGTTTATTTTTTGTTGAAAACAGAGAATTGGTAGCTGCCTAACTTTTAGAAGGGTTTGTTACTTAGAATTGTTCCTTATTAGATTTGGGGAACGTAAACCCAAAAATCCAAGACTGTTAAGTGATTATAATTGTACCTGTTACTCTTTCACTTAGAAAAACTTTATTTAATCTAGTATACTTAATCGAGTTGGAAAATCCAACCTGTTACTTTCAAACACCTTGTCAGATATATTTTTGGATACAATTAGTGCTTTAAATATAGTTTCATCATATTTCATTAAATATATAATTCATCAAAACTTTGGAACTGCAGATTTAATCATTCTGTTTATGACACTTCTTGTAAGAGATTACTAAAAGCAATCAGCGTTTAAAATCACATAGAGTTAACATAATTTTTTTGAAAACGAGATAAATCAGTATATTATTTTTCATTATTTAACTTGTAACAAGTCATCATAGTTACCTGTAAGCTGAAATTATAAGTTATTTACAAAGCAAATAAATTGATAAGGCAAGATGTTCTTTCAATAAAGGTTTGTGCATATATTGAACTAGGGTCTTTGGCTTTTGGTAGAATTAGGAGTCAAATAAAAAATAACTTATTAGCTAGGATCAGACTTTTCCTGTAGAACATTATTAAACGCTAACTGGTCTGGCAGCTAAAATCTAATTTATTTTCTGTGAATAGGTGGTAGGAAATATTAGTCATTTCATAAGATTGCATGAATTGAGATTTGACTGTATTTGGAACACATATTTTATGATACTATGAAAAGTTTTGTCTGTAGGTTTTATTCATCAGTGCATCATAAAAAATCTGGTAGTCCTGAAAAATATTCCAAATTACATTTAACATAATCAGCGTCACTGAACTATGTTTTTTTTTTTAAAGATTTTTGGGGAATTGGGGAATGGGAACAGCGCTGGGGAATTGGGGGAAGGGGAATAGACAAGTTGCTGTCCTTTTGTTCTTCAGTCTAGTTGTGGAGGACGTTGCTTCACTGGCCCAAGTTGGCACCATCATTATGCTCTTCCCAGGTGAGGCAGATCAGTTGCCGGCTTCTGGACGGCTGCTCACTGTGATTGCTGGCTGCTCGCCACACACGATAACTTATGGTAGCCCACTCCAGCAGGGGCTGCAGCCTATGCCATCACCGGCGACTCACAGCAGCCCAGCTCCAGGTTGAGCTGTTGTTCAGCATCTTAGCTGTGGAGGGCAGTGTCACTGGCCCTCATATGTGGGATCCGAACCGGGGCCCTCTGGCGTCCCAAGCCAGCTCTTAACCACCGCGCCACTCAGCCGGCCCTCACTGAGCTATTCTTGTTTTGACTGTTCAAAAGTACTTTTCTTTCCAGTCAGTGAGTGTTCTAAAGATGAGTATTTTAGGTAAAAAAATTGCTTATGAGAAAAGGTGTTTGTAGCATTCAATAAGCCTTACAGGTACTTGCTGCGTCGCTGGTGGGGCTTTCATCCATTCCTGGCAGGAACCAGGAGATGGAAGTGGCCCATTTGTTAAGTAAAAAATCATCGTTACTTCCACTGTACCCCACTTTACCACAGATCCAAATTTTGAAATCCTAACAATTGCCCAAATACACCATCTCTAAATCTCCCGTAACAGAAATAGAGAACAGGGAAGGTCAGGACTAACACTTGTGTGCACTGTGGACAGTATGCCTTTAGTTTGTAGACTGGAAGAAATATTGTGGATGTGGATTTTCACATTGCTTAGCATGAGGGAAGAAGAGATGTATAAAGGTGAGAAGGTGGAGAAAGTCCTTTAAAGTTACTCTTGTTGGGGACCCCTGGAAAGGTTTTGAGGTCCCCTTCATAGGCCTAGACATACCTACCACATGAAGATCCCTGGCCCAGTGTGTTGAAAATTTCTGTCCTTATTTCTGGGTGTTTGTAAAATGTTTCGTCACTGATGTGTGCCTTTATTTTTTCTTTTGAGCTCACATTTGATAAAAGCTCTCATGCAGGACTTCCTTCGTGAGGACTGAGAAAACTGGGTTAATCTTTTGTAGGATGAGTGTAAAACAAACTAACCTGCCCCTACCTCATTAATGTCATAAAGCTTATCTGTCAGCCAGCCAACACCAAGCCTCTTGAGTTCCCTTTATCTGATAATGTCAGGAACACCTGGGTTAGCATTCTTCCCACCTCAGTCTAGTGCTTATTCAGTCCTGAGCCATGTTGAAAGTGCATACAGACAAGGCCTAATGTTAGGAAACAGTTTTCAGTGCAGACAGCTGAGAGACCCTGTCGCTTGCTCTGCCGAGTGTCCCAGCGATTACACTGCGCTCCTGCTGGCTGGCTCCACACGTAGAAAGAGTGCCGCAGGGAACAATGACCATGACTTTTTGTTTGTTCTGTGTGTCTAGTGAGTAATGTGGGAACCTCAAACAATAACTTGATCGTTCAGGCAATTCAGGAAAGACGGGTAAAATATAATAAATAAGCCTTCAGTCATAAAGTGTGCATAAAATACTACATTCCTCATACAGGCAACTTCCTTCTACCAATTAGTGTTTGGGTGGAGAGAAGGAAGGGGAACTTTTTAAAATGAGATGGAATAAATTTCCAACTTAACAATTGAAACCTTTATTTATGAGTGATTTTTATTTTTTTTTTTGGTTCAACTCTGTGGATTAATGGGGCTCAATAAGAATCTTATGCTCTTTTAGACAGCACAGCTCTTTATTCTTGAGAAATGTTATTAATCCATGCAAAGACCTTACTCTGCCGCATCATTGATGGCCTTGCTAAGTCAAGTCTTATTCCAAGGCTCTATTTGACTGTCAGCTTTGGGGAGAAAATTCACCACTTATGTTCAAGGTAGAAGGGAATAGAATAAGGTAAGCATTAGGATATCTCAGGACTAAGAGGAATCTCTGCACAAAGAAGAGGAAGGACTTGGGGACCACGTAGCCATAATGCCTCACCCAGTGTGTGTTTCCCTGAGCTTGTGTCGTTGGTCTTCACCTTGCTTTATTTTCTCCCTGTGACGAGTAAGATCGTATCACCTCCCTGGAAATGGTTCCTGTAATTTATTGCTTTGATCTCTCCTTTGAGTCCCAGAAGTTCTTCTCTACCGGCTTACAGGATTATTTCGTGAGGGCCACAAGCATCTTTAATAAGTTAAGAAACAAACGTGGTTATTCCCTCCCCCAGCTTATACTTCTGTCACCTGCTCCTCACTCACATTCAAATTCTGTGGCAAGGCTGCTGGCTCCCTTTCCTTTATGCTTATGGGGATTCTTCATTTGTTCACTGCCCTTGGAGGAAGCCTCGATGCGGTACCCTTTGCATCTAGAATGAAAAGTGTGCTAATAAAGCTGGAGGAAAACGTTATGCTTTCAGGAGGTGACACCTGAGCCTGCTTGAATCAGCCCTTCCCTCTATTGCTCCCAAATGGAGGGCCTTATCTGCCCAGTGCCTGTGTCATCTCTGCAAGGCTCTGGACTAGTTTGCTGTAGCTTCTGGAGAGAAAGAAAAGGCTTGGCTACTCCCTCCTCGCAGTCTATGTTTCATGTCTTCTGTTGGAATAGGTGGGGTTTGATTGACTCTATTCTTATTTCTAAGTGCATCTCCAGGTTTCTAGCCTTTGAACCATGTTTGAGTGTGGAGGGGCTACATCATTATGATTTATTTAAATTTTTTTCTACTTCCACTCCTATAATTGATGAAAACCATTTCTCATATCTCCTGAAACTCTTCTGTCCTCTTAAAAACCCCTCCTTTAAGACAGGTGATGAATGTTTTCTTGTGTGGGCTGTCAGATATATAGATGGTATATTTGGGACACCTGTGTATGCATTGTCCTCCCCTAACTACCCAATTTCAGGCTTAGTTTGTGTGACTCCTTAGTTTGTGACTCAGTTATAAATATTCTGAGAGCTGTGGCTGGCCGCATCACTCTGTCTTGGTACAGTACTTGTAATTCTCAGACCCTACCATGTAGTGGCCAAGCAAACAGCACAGTGGACATAGGGCTTCCTTGGAGTTCAAGAATGTCTTGTGGCAAGTGAGGACAACAGTGGAGAAATCTTAGCCCTGGTAAGTAGATGAGATACAAATAGGCCTAGCCCACATTCTGTTGGGAACTTTCAAATGGATACTTCTAGAAAATCATTCTGTACTTGATAACTGATAAGAGGTTAGTCACTTTTTTTTTTAGTTCAAATCAGTGACACACCATCATAATTATGTTGTTTATGTTCAACCAACAAACACTATTTAATTCTGAGGGAGAAAATAAGGCATACCCAGGGAAAGACGGCTAACTGCGTAAAGTAAGCTAACTACATTGCTTACTATGTAAGTAAGTTTAAAAAGGGGCCTCAGTGCAGCCTGGTGTTTAAGAACCTGAGAGTTTGGGGGTCAGCTCTGGGTTTCGATCTTGGTTCTGACACATACTGGTGGTGTGACCTAGGCAGGTTACTTAACCTTTCTGACTCCCAGTTTTCCCTATAAAGCTTTCTCTTTAGGCTTGTTGAAAGAGTTCAATGAAGTAATATATCTGAATCGTTCCTAGTGAATTATGACTGGTTTAGCTAGAGTATCATAGAGTAAAATACAAATAAAACATCTTCAAAATTCCTCATTGGTGTTAAAGGGTGACGTAACTAGCATGGCATATTGGATGCAGGGCTGCAGGTCTCGGGCTCCTTAAGTTTCCTGTGATTAAGAGATGAGTGATCTCAGAACCTGGAATGCTACTGAGATTGTGGGCAAAAGCAAAGTGGCTTTGTCTGTGGGTATGAGGGGGATGTGAGGGACAGAAAGGAAGCCAGGGGCCAGATTAGCAGACATATCACTACATCCATTCAGTAGAAGGACAGTTCACACCAGCCCCCATACAAGAAGATTTAGTTATCAAAATGCCAACTACCCATCATCAAGTGGAATTGGTGGATAAGTAAAATGATTTCAGTCCATGGTGTGGTCAGGGTACACAGAGGATATTATAGGATCAGAAGCAAAGATGAATGGACTGAGGAGTCAGAGAAGGCTTTCTCTCCACGGAAACACAAGTCTTAAAGAACAAGCCAATTGACATTAAGAGAGGTCATAGTTGACCAAGCAGCAGAAACGGCATGTGTAAGAAACAAAACCAGGGGCGCATAAAACACAACTTAATCCTCTAAGATGGTATTTTCCCAAGGGCGTAATATTTGTCCTCAGTATGAAGACCTAGATTGTAAACCTGTTCTTGACGGTCACACTGACCTACAATACCTGCATCATCTACTTGGCTAACACAGAGCCAGGTTTCCCCTGTAGGAACTGTTCTTGAAATCTTGTCAAAAGTCCTGACCATGAGGCCTTTAAGATCAGTGACATTCGATCCAGCGCTGAGCTGGCTTCTCAGATTTCCACTAGACTGGTTCTGCAGCAATTGCTCTGTAGAGTAGGATGTTCCCCATCCCACTCACGTATATTTGCACTGAAATGAATTGCTTACTCCAGCCCTACAGTAATAGGCTCCACAAGTAGTAGACAGCTTAAAAGGCAGTCTCTCGTTAGACCTTAGTAGAAAGATTAATGGATACTGAAGACTTGTGCTTCAGCGGCTCCCAAATCTCATTTATCATCAGAATTGCTTCTTGAGGAATCTTTAATGCAGAGTCCCTGTCCCTACTAGAGATTCTAAGGTAGAGCCTGGATCTGTATTTAAAAATAAACACAAAAATCTCCCACAAGTGACTCAAATCATCAGCCAGGTCTGGGAACCTTGGCTGAGAAGACAGCTGCTGGGCTATCTGCCCACTGACCATCGCGGATGCATCTGACCAATTGGGTTCTTTTTCCTGCGAATCGATACTGAAAGACACTAGTCATTCTGAGCGCAGCTCTCGAGTGGAAATGATGAGCGCTATCCTCTGAGTGACAGCAGCATTTCTCCTTGGAGACAGGCAGTAAAAGCCAGTTAGCAGAGAGAGACAACAGCAGCACACAGGCAAAGCTTCAGAGATGAGACGCCATGGAGGTGTCCTGGCGGCCTTCCAGTCCTCAGGTCCTTCCTGAAGCCTGGCCACACTCCTGTCTTTGCTTCCATGAGATGTGCCTTTATCCTTATAATAAATTCCCCTCTGTGGCTACAGCCAGCACAAGTTGGTTTCTGTTACCTGCAATTAAAGAGCCCAACTACTACGAGCCTAACTAAAATAGCTTCTCTAAAGAACAATCGAGGCATACACTTTAAACTCATGATGGTGTGAAATATCAACTTTCTTCCCAAACAAGTCTGGAAATGGGCTCAGGGGAGGAAAAAAACAAAACACTGTGACTATCGAGTTGTTTACTCAGCTAGGAGCTTGGTACAAGGAGTACTCCATTATGAAAAAAGAAAAAGACACTCTATTGATTGGAAGAAAGGAAGCAACGGAAGCCACACGTGAACCAGCAGGGCCCAGATGGGCCTCCCCTAAGGGGAGAGGGACCACAGAGGAGCCGACTTTGTGGCACAGACCGTTGTGAGGCCAAGCCGACCTGCTACACTGATCTGTCTGTACCTTCTGCCTCACCCTCTGAATCAGTTTGAGGCTGGCCGAGGTCTCCGAACTGGGCCGAGATTTTTGACTGGTTGGGTTCAAACAACACTGCCCAAGAAACAAATCGCATAGCTGTTCTCGGCTGGGAACACAGGCAGTCTACTCTTTCCCAACGGGTGCAGTCTCTGCCAAGCCAGGATGCCCTCAAGGTTTTCCTGCACGGGGCACTTAAATACTCTTCTACTTTTAAACAGGAAACACGTTCAAGCTTCCTGGCCACCACCACACACCTAAAAACCAGAGACCTTCATCCAGCCAGGGAACTGGGAATGTAGAGCAGCGTCTTTTCGGGTGGGTGGGTAAATGCAGTGGCTGCTCACTCCACTAATAAGCCTGAGGCCACAGAGGCCACTTGGGCCAAGCAGCCCTGCTTCGCTGGGTGCTGTGGCCACAGAGTGGCCCCTGAACCCAGCTAGCCAGATGCCTGCCACTAGACGAGAGATTAGAAATGGGCCACAGCAGTTCGGAGGCAGAATAAGCCACTCAAAACAGTAAAATTGCACCCATAATGTCAGTATGTCCTATTCTAGTGGTCTTAAAATTATTTCCTAGAACCCCAAAGGGTTCTGCAGAGCACCCTGGAAAAGGAGAGGGGCCTGAGTCTCTCCCCACCCCTGTCTTGCAACAGAGCACTTCCACCTTTATCTACTTATTATTGGGCTTCTTGCCATTTTGTTTGCAGAATGGATTCATAACTAATAATGCTAATGGCTCCTAGAGAGTGTGTGGGTGCATGAGTGTGTGCAGACACACGCACACCAAACACTGTGCTGTGTGTTTTAGATGTCTCAGCTTGATTCCTTCAAACAATTCCAAGCGGTGGATTCTGATATTATCTCTGTAGTCCACTGGAGGAAACAGAAGTCAAGTGTCTGGTCCAAAGTCACAAAGCTACTATGTGGGAAAGCCAGGAATTGAATCCAGCTCCCTCTGAGCCTGGAGCCCCAACTGATATTGTCCTCTGGGAAGGACCACAGGTAAACCTATCTGACAGAGGAGAATAAAGCTAGCTGTTCACCAAAGCCATCATTCTCAACCGTGCCTGCACACCGGGCTCACCGAGGAAGCTTTAATGATTACACTTGCCGGGCTTTCACCTTCAGAGTGAACTAATTTAATGGATCTGGGAAGCAGCCTGGGTACGGGGATTTGTTTTTTAAAGATTGAGAACCATTGCATTAGGGAAGCAGTCATAGGGATTCAATAATTAAAATTACATGTCAACACTGATTTGAGGGTGTCAAAGATACGAATTTCCCTCATGGCAGATTACTCAGCTGATGGTATAAAACGGCTTCTGTAAGAAAGAGAAACAGCAAAACGATAGCTCTGGTGCAACATGAAGACCTTCCTCCTCTCCCCCTTGGCTCAGGTATGAACTTGAGTGCGCATGGCGGTCACTTACTTGGCAGGAGTTACATGGAGAACAGCTAACATGGAGAGGAGGCAGGAAAGGATGTGGAAAAACTGGAAACTGGGGCCCACCATCTGTGATTCTGTCTTTTATGACTCAGTCGAGGACCAGGATAGGGTGAGGTGAGTGAGGCCTCAGGCACAATATTTAGACAGGCTGTTACCCCCTCCCCCCAAAACCCCCCGAAATTCTGTCATCAAGATAAATAATGTTTTAGTGTATTTTAAAAAATCAAAATCAATGCAAAGAACATCTACGGTGAACAGTGTCAAGAATTTAAATACAGGATCCAACAGGTGAGGGGAGTCGGGAGAGTGGTGCAGGTGTGGGGTTGGGTCTCCCGTCTTTGTTTAAAATGGATGTTTTGCATTAAGTTTGATTTTCAAAAACATTACATTAAAGCATTATTCTTCTTAAATTTTGTGTCCCACCACGAGTCCCAGTAAACATTCCCGCAAGGGGAATATTAAATCCTTCTGATATTTGGCTCAGATCCTTCTGAACTGAGAGAGGGCAATATCACAAAAAGCATCAGAAAAACACTAGCCTCCCAGAGCCTGGTGGGATTTCCTGCATCAAAGTAAAGACTTGAACAAAAAAATAACCTTGTCATTCAGAGCCAGCAGGTGAGAAGAGAGGGAGAGGATATGCTGAATGCAGATGTCAGCCCATGTCCCTGAGGGCAGCCTTGGAGTGCCTGTCTCCATGGAATCATTGGGCTGGGCTGAATTCTGAACCTCAGCATACAACTCCCCATTCTGCGGGGATTCTAAGTGTTACCTTGGCTGGTAAGCCTGCTTAACCTTCAGTTCCCCTCTCTGTAAAACAGCTAATAATATAACCTCACAGGGATGTTTTAAGGATAGAGGTAATAGATAGATAGATAGATAGATAGATAGATAGATAGATAGATAGATAGATAGATAGATATATCTATATTTAGATATATAGATATATAAGCACTCTGCATACTTCCAGTACATTCTAATGCTAAAAACTAAGTGCGTTTAGTATTATATAACTATTGCATTTTTAAGTCTGTTCTAGAAGCTCTACCTTCTTATGTCAGTCCACTTTTAGCACATTTCACTGGCCACTGGTAACTCACCAGAAGGTAGGCTAAATCAGCCAGTTTTGTTGCTTATTAGTACATCTGGGAGACTGTCCCTAAAATGGGTCAGGATTAGAGAAGGAATGAAGAAACCTGGATTCTAGTTGCAGGTTTAGGGCTTGTGAACTGTGTGAACTTAGGTATAGCCCTTCACCTGTCTGGGCTGCTTTGTTTCTTCCTTATTCAGTGAGGATAATAATAGTATCATTCCTGTTGTTCTCCTGTTGGGATCAAAGAGATAATGGTGCAGAAGTGACTCACAGTTGCACACTCAGGTGGAAATCGGCTTTGTCAAGGTGTAATTCTTTAAGCGGGCTCATTTCTTTGGGCTGGTTCCTCTGGTTTTGATACTGAACTTCAGTAACCCTTGGAAGCAGATCCTTTATTCAGGGCTTTAAAATGATAGCAGACAGGATTGACTGAGAGTAACAAAACTTGGACTGTGGACTGAACTACATATGATTTGCTAAATTCTTACTGTAAGTAGACAGCATAGACATTATTTCTGGTGTTAACTGTACTACTTTCCCATAGGGAATTGGGGTTATTTTTAAGAAGTGTGACTGTCTCCCTCTTTATCCTGCCTACAGCTACTTCTGTGGTTGTCCTGAGTTTGTATATTTTGATCTTCTTAAGTGTCCCATGTAATTACACATTCTCCACGAGTTATGTGTTTGACTAATCACTTCTTTTTCTCAGAGCTCATGCACTACTTCATGAGAATTTTCAGTCTTTTTTATTGTAATTGCTTATAATTCAAACTTTAAATGCAGTCACTTTCCAGCCATTGTTAGCTAGTGAGCTAGTGTAATGATTACGCGCATTGGCATGCTCTTATGGCGTGCTGGGCCACCAAGTAAGTGGCCTTCTGTTAGATGGGCACAGTAGCCCTAATCTCATAAGGTTGTGGTGAGAAAGAATTAATGTTTATAAAGTGCTTAACATAGTGCCTAGCAAAGTGTAACCACTTCATAGACATTAATCATTATTGTATTGTTCCCTGTTTGTGTTAGCTGTTACACTGATCTGTGCAGTTCTGAAACTAGAAGCTTGTTCTTTGGGGCAATTTCTATGAATTCCAACTACTGCTCTCTATTTCATTCTGTCTCTCTCTCTCTCTCTCTCTCTCTCTCTCTCTCTCTCTCTCTCTCTCTCTCTCTNATGATGAGTTGCTGATTAGAACCTTTAGTTGGCTACCTATTACCTACTGTATCATGTTCACACTCCTTTTCCTGGTATTCAAAGTTTTTTGTAACATGGCTTTAAATTTTGTGTCCAGCTGTATCATTAGATTAATCATCTTCCTATGCCCTGCATTTTCCTGTCTGTGTGCCCTTCACCTCCTAATACTTATGTTCTCCACTCAATTCCCTGCCTTTTGAAAACCTTTAGGGCCCAGTGAAGACTCTATCTTTTTCATGAAGCCCACCCCATCCCACCCTTCTTCATGCCAGCTGAGTACACTGCTTATTCTGTGTTCCCATAGAGCTCTGGGGGTCTTTCTGACACCATGGGCTGTCTTTTTCCTAATATTATGTATTGGTATAGTACTTTGTAGCTCTCAACACGTTTTCACAAACGGGGGTATGTATTATCTACCTGAGAGGTTTTTATTCTTATCTTGCAGGTAACTCAGGCTTTGAGAGTTTAAGTAACTTGTCCAGTATCACTGAGCTAATATTTGGTAGAGTTGGAATTCAAATGCAGGTTTTCTGACCCTAAATCTGGAACCTACTCCCCTCCCAGGATTGTGGTGAGATTTAGTTTAGTTTAGTTTTAAATCTATTACGTATGAGAGAAGTTTTCAAATTCTGAAGTGCTACCCAGAGGAAAGGAGGGATTTATCCATCAGACTGCAACCTTCTAGAAGCCAGAGACTAGGTGATTTTCACCTTTTCATATAAATGCACGTTCTCAGGCCCACCCCAAACCACCTGAATCAGTGACTCTAGCAGTCTTTGTGCTGACAAGCCCTCCAGGTATCCTGATGCATGCTCAAGTCTGAGAACCAAATCTGCAAAAGAGGATTATCCTTTTTTTTGTGGGGCCCTTGTACTTCACAGGCTACCGGGGCATTATCGGATCATTAGCAAGTACACAAACCTAAATTCTCAGAGGAGAAGATGGCTTATAGTGCTGAGTGAGCAAAGATTTTATCGGTGATAAAAAAAAATTAAAGACTAAACTGGCAAGATTATGAGCTCTAAAGGGTGTTGTCTTACCTGGAAGGCAGGTGTCAAGTAAAGCTTTAAGTGGAGGAGGTAAGACAGAACTTTGAAAGGAAAGTTCTTCATGGGTGTCAGAAAAGCTCATGGGGAGGGGAAAAGAAGATTTATTATGGACTTTTGATTTGGGAAAGAAACAACATTAAAAAAACTTTTTTTGTTGTTTTTTTTTTGTTGTTGTAAACCCCTGACAATAGGCCTTTGGTAAAAGGGTGAAACAATCCTGGATGATCACCAAGTGTAGAGAGCTTGTATGAAGTATCCAAGGGCAAGGCTAACCCCTCAGTCTGGACTGTGACCATTTTACTTTGGAAACACAAATGCGAATTCAGCTATAGACTGTTTTCATTTTCCCTAAAGAATGATTCTTCTAAAGAGAGAGAGAGNTTTGATAATACCTTTCCTTTTCAGGATCAGTGATACTGAGTATCTGCCTCCTAGCACTGCTATATTAGGGCTTATTCTCACACCACACTGACCGCCCCCTCCCCGATTTCTTACAGTCTTAAAAAAAAATCTTTTCTGATACGTAATTTACATACCATACAATTCACTTATTTAAAGTATATATCCACAGATATGGGAAGCCATCACCACAGTGGATTTTAGAACAGAAGAAACCCATTCTTTTAGCTCTCACCTTCCTATCCTCCCACCCCCTCCAGCCCTAAACAACCACTAATCTACTTTCTTCTCCGAAGCCCTCATGAATGAGCACTTGATATAAATCTCCACTGTCTTTGGATGAGTTCTGCACTAGACCTTGATGTTGGAGCCAGTGCACTAGGGTACAGAACGACCTCCCCACAAAAGCAGCACCACAGAGAGAAGCTGAGGATCAGGGTTAACACAGAGTGTTCTCGGGTGAACTGAAAATCTTGCCCCAGCGTTTGGAGAACCTCCTCAGCCTGAACTTTTTCATGGAGATCAAGCCACAGAATTGATCTTTTTGCCTCTCCTGAAGTACAAAAACATTTTGTTGTTCAGCTTTTCACTATACCTTCACTCTGTGGTTGTCTTTAATTTGCATCCGCCTTCTACCCTGCTCACCTTGATGAGTTTTCATCTGTTTCCACCACATCCATCAGGGAACAAATGTGTAATCCTTCTAGCTTTTGCTGTCAGTCAGTTTGAATATTGGTTATCTTCTCAGCCATAAACTGTTTCACAGCTTTGTCCTTGGTTTTGGAAGAACAGTGAATCAACATTATCTTTGCCGAAGGCTGTATTTTAGCCACCTTACAGAAGCATTAATCTGTCAAATTATCCCAAAGATGCAAAGCATTATGTATTATCTAAATGGAGACTTCTTGTCTATTGAAAGGTATTGTCCACTCTCTTATTAAAATGTTTCCACTTATGTTCCTGAATACTTCCAAGAAGGGTAAACATAGATAGAGAGGGTGTATGTGGGAACATTTGGGGGTGGGGTGGGGGTGGTGAGGTGGGCACCTGAGAAAACAGAGAACGGCAGAGATCAGTGAAACTAGTCAATAACAAGTAGAAGAATTCCATGATTTTCTTTTGGTTTTCCAGTTCATTTTTTATTTTAAAAATTATAAGGCTTTTAACTCTTCCATATTCAATGTTTTGAAGACGCTTGATGTCAGACTTGTAAAATTGTCACTGAATAATTATATTCTTCCAGTGTGAAAAATTTGTGGTATTAGAAAGCCTCTTATTTCTTAAATAAGCTTAAACATACTTCAAGGGTTCTCTCTCTGGTGCAGTCAGGAGTGAAGGCTGGGACAAAACTATATTGAGTCCAGTAAAACTTCTGTTTTAGGGTCTTCACTTATTAATAATTCACTTCATGAAAAAAAATCAAATTTTATATAATATCATGATGCAGTAAGCACTGTATTTTCATAGCACCCACATAGATATAGGTACTTTCTGTATATCCCTCCCTGCTTTTTAATTCCTGAAGCTTTAATTAATAGAGGATGTAGCCTCTTGGTTTATTTTAGTCCTTCTAAGGGAAAATCAACATTTCCTTGTGCTCCTAATCTTTAGAACCGTAAGAGCCAAGTTTTCTCCTCAGATACCACAAGAGGTAACACAAAAGCATGGCAGGGAATGTCATGTGTTTGTTTGCATTCATCTGGTCCTGGCTGAGTTAGTAGATTTCCCACGGAAGTTCATTTTTTGTTTTCTGAATCATATCAGAGCCAAAGGCCCTATAAGGGAAAGGTTCCCTTCTTGGTGATGAAATGCCAGCATCTGACATTCTTTCAAATGAGTCACAGTCAATAAAAGTTTTAACCTGACTCTGCCTCCACACCGAGCTACGAGAGCTACGTGAAAGAAGAATCTTTATCAAGTCAAAACATCTTGTTTCATCAGCTGAGCTCAGACAGACCTTTCGCTTTTGTAAACAAAATGAAATGTGTTTCTACACAAAGTGAAAATCCAATCTGTTCTTATTTTTCCTTAGGAACACGTTCTATAGTATGTGGAAATGAAGGAGACATGTACTGGAAAATGTTTTCAGGGTTTGGGAATTGAGGAGAAGCTACTGAGGACTTTTGTGTACGATAATAATAAAATATCTGGAGGTATTTTGAACCCCTGAGAGCTTCCATATAAACATTAGGTGACGAGATTTGTGTATACAGCATGGTTGAACATGGTCTTGGACTAGCACCAAGCTTTTATCAGGAGAAGTGGGAATTTATTAACAGTGCATTTCTGTTGTGTTGCTGCTAAATAGACTCACAACATGAGCTTAGTGAATCCGCAGATGATCCCTCAGGTATGCACGCATCAGCCACGGACAGGTTAACCCTTTCGGCTCAGGAAAATGGAAATGAAGGAACAGCACTGTAATGATCATCCAGAGGTTAACTCATTACTGTGAAAGGGAAAAAGAAAATTTGAAGGAGAAAAGGCAAGCAAATCATATGACACATTTTAGGGTGCAGCAAAGAAAGTGTAAATTTCAGGACTGGCATCCTCAAGGGGAAAAATACACAATATATCAGGTTCAACTATAAATCAGAGCAAACCCAAGTCAGAATAAGATGAAGGATTTAAATATGACCAAGGCTCCAAGGTGTTAAGAGATGCCATAGACAAGTGGGAACCCAGTTGGCCCTTGAACTTGACCTTCTCTCAAGGACTCCCAATAAAGTTACCCAGTAAGGAAAAGTGGCAAGGGTGGGGAAATAAATTTACCCATCCACCAGAAGTTTGTTGAAATCATCCAAGTGCCTTTGGTCATGCCATGCGCTTCTTTTTCTACGGGAGAAAGGAAATTATATCCAGAGAAAAGTAACTAGAATGGCAGAAGAGCCCGTTAAATGAGAAATGGCTGCAACACCCAGGCATGTTTAACAAGAAGAGAAACCTGAATGAGGGCAAGAGAGCTGCCAGGAATGTTAGGAGAAAGAGGGAAAGTGTGTTCTCTGAGAATGCTCCAGAAGGCAGGGCTTGGATCAAAGTAGAGCTGCCCGGCATTTGGAAGGGGCTCTCTGGGGGAGACAAGAGGATTCAGAGGACTGTAATTTATTAGAAGGCTACGTGGGTGGGATATGGGGAGGTGGATATGGAACCAGGGGTGGAAAGGTAGGGAGAACTGCTAAGAAAAATAGGTTCTTAACAGATCTCCCTTCCACCGCTGTCTCCCCTTCCTAATTCCCCCATCTACAGACCAGTGAGTGGTCTTTTTTGAGCATGATGAGTTGCTGATTAGAACCTTTAGTTGGCTACCTATTACCTACTGTATCATGTTCACACTCCTTTTCCTGGTATTCAAAGTTTTTTGTAAC
>NW_017731501.1:1493149-1502748 GCF_001890085.2 Hipposideros armiger | reverse complement strand
AGAAAGAAAACAACTGTAAAAGGTTCCTGGATCCCTGAAGCTATTTTGAATAATGAAAATGTTGGCCATTACTCTCATTTGAATTGTGTACAGAATTAGCTGAAAAGTGGAACTAGCTGGAAGTTCAAATGACTGTCTAACCCAAGTGGTCTGCCACTCAAATAGATGTGCCCTGCACATCTCCAGGAGCCTGCTGGTGTGAATTTTCATGTAATGTCCAACAATAGCACAGCCCAGAACAGGCTACTATGTAAAAGTGAATGCTATACTAAAATGTTTACCAACGAAATACGATGTTTGGAATTCCCTTCAAAATAGTTTATGGGGGTGGGGGGATGTGGTGAGTTGGTGGTGCATTTTAGATGAAACAAGATTGACTGTGAGTTCTTATTGAACTTGGATATGGCACATGGAGATTCATTATACGAGTCTGTTTACTTTTGTATATACTTAAAATTTTCCACAATAAATAATTTTTTTTGAAAGTGGATGGCTAGATAGCACTGTCTTAGAATCCCTCAGCCATCCTTGGCATGCGCAGTTTCTCTCTGGTCATCCTTTCCTCTGTGGCTCTGCCTACTGATATTTCTGCTTGGGTCCTCCTTTCCCTCTGCCACCCATTGCTTCACCTCTCCTCTCCCTTTCTATTACCCACTAAAACCCTGCCTTCGCCACCTAAGGAGAACACTAAAAAGTAAAAATCCTGTTCTGTGCAAAGCAAACAGTTTAATTCTTTTCGGTTGAGACTTCTCATCAGCCTATGCTGGAAGTATCTACTGTTTTATAGCTGAATGTACCCATTCATATTGTTTTTCTGAACAAAAGCAGTTCTAACCACATGAAGAATTCTTTCTTCCTCGTAGCCCACCCGGATCCTGCAGCCAGCTTTTAAAATCACTGTATTTCCCCATTAGAACTCTAAAATTTGTTTCACCTCAAAGTAGAAGTCATAAAGGGTAAATATTTTCTATGACTCCAGGAAGGGGAAGTTAGTCTCTGTCTAGAAACTTCCATCAGGAGAGGTTCAGCTATGAGACTTGATTCTTCATTTGTCTCTGGCTTAGAGGAACCGGAGAATAGAAATCCCCACGATTTCCTAAAACTCTTTGTTTTTTCTACATATTCCTCTTCCTTTGAACTCCTCTTACTTCTTTTACCAGAACTCCTGGTAAGTAATATATTGACTCATGATATTTTATCACTTCCTTCCTCTGGCTCACTTCCGGTGGAGATGCTAATGAGTTGTCAAGTGACCAATAAGCAGGGCAAGACAAAAGGGCCTTCCCTGCTACAAAAACTGTACAATCTGGAGGGGCAATGACAAACTGAGTTAGAGTGTGTTTGGACGAGGCAATATCTCCTGCCTTCCAGCATAAAATCACTCTTTCTTTGTTTCCTTTGAAGTTTCCATCTGGATGTATAAAGGATGCAGCAGCAGGAATGACCCATCCATCTCAGGGATTTTAATCTCAGCCATGTTGGAAGGTTATTGAAAGGAATTTGTGGGATAGTTAAGTCTGGCTTCCTCATTTTAGAGAGATAGCATCTGCTTGAGAACATCTAGAAAATTACTTCTTTCATCCCCACTTCTCTTCAAGGGACAGAAGGTCAGGCTGACAGTCCAGCTTGAACTTGTCTAGGATTGAAAAGAATACCTTTCTAAGAATATAAGGAAAGTCAATGGTGAAATACCTGGAGAGTCATTATTATTGGAGTCTAGTCTAGTCAGTTCGGAGGGAGGTAAGGCGTAGCATGAATTGTAGGAGGGTGGGGAAAATGGAATCTCCTCATTCTATAAGCCTTAGAAGTAGAGTTGCCAGATAAAATATAAGATACATACTTAAATTTGAATTTTAGATAAAATATGGGATACCCACTTACATTTGAATTTCAGATAAACAACAAATACATTTTTGGTATAAGCGTGTCCCAAATGTTGCATGGGACACACGTATACTAGAGAATGTATTTGCTGTCTGTATGAAATTCACATTTAGCAGGGGCCCATCCTATTTTATTTTCTGGTGACCCTATGTAGTAAGTAGTCTAGTCATTCTGACCTTTTTTTTGCTTCACTGAATGTAACAAGTGGTCATGATGTATTTTTGTCAGGGTAACGAAAACACAAGGACTGGGATGATAATGCCTCATATCGACCTACTTTCAGTGAAAAAGTATTGTTTCCTTTGAAAATGTTGTTAAAACAATGATGATGCTATGAAAATAACTCCCACCCAAAGGTCTTTTATTACATCATATATATTCTTTGGCGAGAGCATACCATTGAGAGTTCAGAAATTGCTGCTTCATTCCATTCTTTTTCTGCTTTTGATGCCTTTTTAAATTTTACTTTTTTTATTATGAAAAATTTTAAACATGCTCTAAAGAAGAAAGAACAGAACAACGAACCCCCATGTACCCATCAACCAGCCTCAACAATCATCTGCTCATAACCAGTAGTGCCTCGTCTATACACCTCTACTCGTTCCATCCTTTTGAAACAAATCCCAGGTAGCTGTGGTTTTATTATTTTATAACTTCCTGTTTCTCACTGTATCTTTCTTTCCCAGTAATGGAATTGTATACGTAATGGCTACCCCAAATCTTCTGAACATCACTCTGTTTTCATAATTCTCTAGTCTCCTGCCTTCCCAAATATAAAATCCAAAAAAAAAAAAATCTATGTTTTACATCCTCCCTTACACCCAAGACCCATACATGAGACTTGAGTTTGAAAATCAGACCTTGGGGGAACTCGAGCTATGGGAAGAAACAGGAGGGGTGGTGGGTACGTGTCATCAGGCCTGCTCTGCAGTATCATTCTGGGAGCTGTTCCTGGAAGCTAATCTGAGGCTATATTTCTCCATGTTTCCAATGAGTCTGTGAGCTCTCTAACATACCTTAATATACCCTTCGTTCATACATCTGCTAGAGAGGATGCCATTGAATTTAACTTGGTAGCCTGACTGATACCAAAGCTAATCATTCTTATTTTCAAAGAAGCAAGAGAAGAGAGGCACACTCAAGAATTTAAGTCNTGTTCAGGGCACATGCTCTAACCAACTGAACCACCTGGTCGCCTCAAGATTTCTTAAATTTTTTTTTTATTGTGGTAACATAAAGGGATAAACTTTAGTGGCCAAGAAAATTCAATTTTTCCTGAGAATGTTTCTCTCAGTTATGAAGATCAAGCATGTATGAAACCATTTTAAGAAGTATAAACAAGTTATGCAATCATAATGATTTGTTATCCCGAAGATGGACTTGCAGAGGATGATGATGGTTTTATTCAAATAGCGTATGTCAAGTAGTGTAAAGAGCCCTAGTTCTGTTTAGTGAGGCATTGGTGGTGCTCAGAACTATCAGAACTACCAGTCTGGACAAAAGGAAGAAACTGATTGTCTTTTTCCCCAACGACTTATTCACCCACAGAGCCTTCATAATGAACACCCACAAAAACTCATTGCTCATAAGGACCAATTAACCCACCTAACCAATGCATTTCGTCCTTGCAAATGCACACAGAAAGAGGACACATGGTATCTGAAAGAATCTGGCTCCAGTCTCATGTTTATAGGTCAAATAGGTCAAAGTTACTTTCTTTCTTTCTTTTTTCTTTTTTTTTAACTATGGTTTCATGAACTATGTTTCTAACTTGGGACTGACTTCATGTTGAATCTCTTTTCCTCGACACTTTGGCAGACCGTGTGTGAGGGCCTGGCGGGGATGTTGTGGCCGTCAGGAGTGGGGAGGGACGCTTTCAAGGGCATTGCCGTCAGCTCTGTCACTCAGCAGCTCTTCAGAGACTGCAGGGTGACCGGACTCAATCCTCTCTCTACTCAGTTCTTCTGGGTGTTTTTGGTCTGTTGATTTTCCAGTGTCCGTAACCCAAAGCAACATATCTTTCTTGGCATGTTTGGAAAGGGAGCTGTTGCTAAGATTATTGGGCTCACAAAGGAAAGTTCTCAAGTTTACACAAGGTAATACAGGGCATTATTCTAAGCCAAAGATCGCATGGTTAAAGACATCTGCTAGGTCAGTTTTTCCTAACCATTTTTAATCAAACTAATGATAACCAGTAAACTTGACTTAATCGTTTCTCAAAGGAGCTTTGGTGTTTAATAAATACTTTTCCTTTTCTAGGGTTTATATTCTAGCTATTACAGTTGGAAGTAGAATACACACCCATCATAAAATGCCTAACCTTTAAGTGTTCTCTTTGGAATTCAATATAATGAAAAGCAGAAAATATTTGTTACGTTTCTAGTAATGCCAGCCCTAGGTGAGGGGCTTTGGGAGACACCCAAGAAGTACAAGTCCTGTAAGTGATGTCCTAATTAAGTAAAGGAATAAAAAAGCCTTTTCCAGCTTTCGGTTCCCAATTCATTTGATATGCTTTCTCCAGATACCACAGGATAATTGACTCCTTTCATTTGTCCCCCCTATTCTATAGGGAAATGTGGCAAATGTTCTCATGGGATTCATTCTATGGCTGGTAACCTCCTGTCAAGAGTTCAAACTCTGACACATTCATCACACCTACAGTTTGTGAGCTCCAAGAGGGCAAGTTCATTCAACTTGGGCAATAGTGGTATGTAGAGAATGAGAGGCACAATGTCCCTAAGAGGCGTGAAATATGGAATGTAACAATTTCAAGTTTCCTTGTGGTTCTGTGCTGAGCATTTGATAATACCTTTCCTTTTCAGGATCAGTGATACTGAGTATCTGCCTCCTAGCACTGCTATATTAGGGCTTATTCTCACACCACACTGACCGCCCCCTCCCCGATTTCTTACAGTCTTAAAAAAAAATCTTTTCTGATACGTAATTTACATACCATACAATTCACTTATTTAAAGTATATATCCACAGATATGGGAAGCCATCACCACAGTGGATTTTAGAACAGAAGAAACCCATTCTTTTAGCTCTCACCTTCCTATCCTCCCACCCCCTCCAGCCCTAAACAACCACTAATCTACTTTCTTCTCTGAAGCCCTCATGAATGAGCACTTGATATAAATCTCCACTGTCTTTGGATGAGTTCTGCACTAGACCTTGATGTTGGAGCCAGTGCACTAGGGTACAGAACGACCTCCCCACAAAAGCAGCACCACAGAGAGAAGCTGAGGATCAGGGTTAACACAGAGTGTTCTCGGGTGAACTGAAAATCTTGCCCCAGCGTTTGGAGAACCTCCTCAGCCTGAACTTTTTCATGGAAATCAAGCCACAGAATTGATCTTTTTGCCTCTCCTGAAGTACAAAAACATTTTGTTGTTCAGCTTTTCACTATACCTTCACTCTGTGGTTGTCTTTAATTTGCATCCGCCTTCTACCCTGCTCACCTTGATGAGTTTTCATCTGTTTCCACCACATCCATCAGGGAACAAATGTGTAATCCTTCTAGCTTTTGCTGTCAGTCAGTTTGAATATTGGTTATCTTCTCAGCCATAAACTGTTTCACAGCTTTGTCCTTGGTTTTGGAAGAACAGTGAATCAACATTATCTTTGCCGAAGGCTGTATTTTAGCCACCTTACAGAAGCATTAATCTGTCAAATTATCCCAAAGATGCAAAGCATTATGTATTATCTAAATGGAGACTTCTTGTCTATTGAAAGGTATTGTCCACTCTCTTATTAAAATGTTTCCACTTATGTTCCTGAATACTTCCAAGAAGGGTAAACATAGATAGAGAGGGTGTATGTGGGAACATTTGGGGGTGGGGTGGGGGTGGTGAGGTGGGCACCTGAGAAAACAGAGAACGGCAGAGATCAGTGAAACTAGTCAATAACAAGTAGAAGAATTCCATGATTTTCTTTTGGTTTTCCAGTTCATTTTTTATTTTAAAAATTATAAGGCTTTTAACTCTTCCATATTCAATGTTTNTCAGTGAAGAACTTTCTGAGGAAATCTATGCTGACACAGTCCTGTGGCTTTCTAGGGCAAGGACACACCAGTGCTATAGGAGCTCCGAAAGAATTCCAGTTGTTTCTTGGATGCAACTTTCTGTACTCTTGTATGTACTCCCTCGTATGGGCCCATCAGTGTCCCGGGCTGTTACTCTTCATGGAGGGTGGTTTCCTTGGACCCTTACCCTTTTTCTTCTCCCATGGCTCTGTTGGCTCTCTTTTCCTTGACCTTGATCTCGACTTGGCCTTGGTTACAGCTCGTCTCCTACTATTGAGTATGCCTGACTCTCCAGCTTAGGGTTGGGGCTACTAAGGATTCCTAAGAGTGGCTGGCTTGCAAACTGTAGTGAATGCAATGGATGCAGTGTCTTCTTATACTTCTTCCACTTCTCCAAGGCACTGTGCCCCTCCTCCCCCAACTCTGCAGCACAGTAGAATGGTTGAAAGCATGGGCTTTGGGTTCAGGCTCTGGTTTTTAATCCTGATTCTACCTCTTAACAGACATATTTTTAGTCTCATTTCTTCCTCTGTAAAATGGAAATCATTATACTACTTATCTCCTATGTCAGTTAAAATGTGTAAAGTGGGGAGACTATTATAGCACCATGATTGACAGTATAAACTCAGGAACAAGACTGCTGGGTTCACATTCCAGCTCTACCACTAGCCATGTGGTCTTGGAAATGTGTCTTAGCTCTTCATGTCTCAGCTGGCTGACCTGTAAATTGGGAATAATATAGCATCTGCCTAAGGGTTGTGAGGATTAAATGATTAATACCTACAGTGCACCTAAAATGGGGCACATATGGAGTGCTTTATGCTTGCTAACTAAAGATTAGAATGATGCCTAGCATATAGTAAATTTCAATAAATGTTAGACATTTTAATTATTTGCTGCTTATATGACCCTTCTCCCTCTGTCTCCCCAACTGTAGTGATTGATTAAGGAGTAAGAATCTGAGCCCAAGCCTTGGATATTTCTAACTGAAGTCTTAGAATGGGGTGGTGGGGAAACCCTTTTTCCCTCTAGTCCCAAAGCTGTTGCTACTGTGTCAGGGAAGAAGCTAATTGGCAGTACGAAAGAAGAAAGCTAACATGAAAAGTGAAACAATATTTGAGATAATGGGAGCAGAGAGAGACAGAGACAGACAGTGAGAGACCAAGTGACAGAGACCCAGTAGTGCTGGAGTCATGGTTCCCCTGTATGAAGTCCCAGAGTTTCTTGTTTTCATTTCTTGTCTTTCTGATCATGGATGAACAAAGAGCTCTTCTTTTTATTTTTATTTTTATTCATATATATATATATATATATATATATATGGATTTTTAAAAAAATTTTTTTAGTAAATCTCCTTTAAGCAAATTGGAGTCAGGTTTCTGTCCCTTAACACGAAAAGAATTCTGGACAAACACCCCTAGTTTGAGAATAGTCAGCTCCTCTGCTTCATCTAATTGGTCTAACTCTCCTGGAGCCCTCAGTCTTCTGGGCTCCTCGCAGTGCTTTCCCACTAGCACCAGCAGCATTTTGGCCTAAGTGGCACATACCAGCACTATCAATTAATTGAGAAACACACGAAGTGCACATATATTGATGTATATGCTTTGCACAAGAGACCGTGTTAAGCATATTGTAGACCCAGAGTTGAAGAAACCTGGGTCGTGGTTGTCAAGGAGGTTAAACATGTTAGCTTCAGGTTATGTTTCAGAAGACAGAAGTAAAAGGATTTACCCAGAAAACACATTTCAGAACTGTGGGATAATAAAACATATATTTGGTCTTTGTCCCAGGTTCCTGGCACAGAGCTTCAAAAGCCCGTGGAATTTTCTGAGTGATAGAAGTATCTTTTGTTCTTCATAATGGACTCCTTTCTGACCAAATCTGAGTTTAAAGTAATGAGGTGACTCCTGGTAGACCCTTAGATAGTTTCAAGGGAGGAGCTGGTCGCAACAGAAGGACTAAGCACGAGGTTAGATGGTTAGAGCTTTCAGCCTCACCCGCAACAAGCCATAAAGGAAGTACTTTATGGCTTCTTTTGGGCATATCTGAATTGGTAGCATCACTACTCTTGCGCTTTGGGGCCATTATTAAGTAAAGTAAGGGTGACTTGAGCACAAGCACTGTGATACTGTGATAGCTGATCTGATAACCAGTTTTTATCATATGATCTCCTATGATCTTCACAGCAGCTCTGAGGTGGGCAGTCTATATTCTAAATGGAAACAGCTTCTTAAAGGCTGATACTTGGTCAAGTGCACAGAGTTGGTTAGTGGAGGAACCAGGATTTGTATTGGAGTCTTTAACTTCAAACTCAACATTCTCACTATTAATAGACACAGAGTAGATATTGTGCATTCCTTTTATTTGAAATTCTACAAGGGTAAAAACTAATCTATGATAATAGAAATCAGATCAGTGGTTGCCGAGGTGGCGGGGCAAGGAGGCATTGAGAAATGACTAGGAAGGGACGTGAGGAATTTCTGGAGTAGTGGAAATATTCATTTGGGTGTTGGTTACACAGATGTAGGCATTTGCCAAAACTTATCGAACTGTATGTATACTTAAGATCTGTACATATCACTACAGGTGAATTATAACTCAATTTTAAAAATCATCTTTTTTACTTCAAATGATGGAATAGTAAATATTAAATGATGGAAAATGGGCAATGCTGTAATGCCTCAATAATGCAAAATATCATTACATTATTCTAAAATATAAGCTATTTTAATTAAACAGACACCTTCCCTTTCCTTGTGTATTAATTTCCTGTTGCGACTGTAACAAATTACCACACACTTAGTGGCTTAAAACAACATAAATTTATTTTCTCACAGTTGTGGAGGTCAGAAGTCTGAAATGGGTCTCACTGCTTTAAACTCAAGGTGTTGGCAGGACACCCTCTGTATTCCTTCTTCAGGCTCCACAGAAGAACCTGTTTTCTTGGTTCAAAAAGAGGAATTCAAAAAGGTGGTCAACAAGAGGATTTCCACATGACCCATAAACATATGGGTGCTCAGCCATATTAGTAATCCAAGAAAATGAAATAGAAAAACACAATGTCTATCAACAGTAAAATAAATTGTGATCTAGGCATATAAGGGCATACTATACAGATAGGAAAAAAATGAACTGCAAATATAAATGATAGCATGGATTGTATATATTCTCAAATGTAATATTGTGTGGAATTAGCCAGTCACAAAAGACTACATAGTGCATGATTCTAATTATGTGAAGTTAAAAGAAAAAAAATGCAACACCAAGCTATAGTGTTGAGGGATACACTCTTAGGTAGTAGGAACATAGAGAAGCAAAACAGTCAGAATAACAAGGGAGGGGCAGTGAAGAGGGGGATACATGGTATTTGGGAGAAAGATGAAGGGGATTTTTGGGTACTGGCTGTTCCTGTTTATTGGCCCAGGTAGTCATATGGGTATTTATCTTGAGGTAATCATTACGCTGTGTTTTTGTTTTGTACACTCCTTTGTATGTATGCTGTACTTCATGATTAAAAAGTTAGGAAAAACCACCAAGATAGTTGAAGAGAAAAAGGAACATCCGAACTCATTAGGAGGCATCCGAGAACCTAGGATGATATAGGAACAAATAAATTTAACCTATGGTTCGTAGGGGCCAATGCAAAAAGGGAAACGTGTGCTGTATAGTTCATATTGTTCTGATAAAAATC
>NW_017731501.1:1469896-1492324 GCF_001890085.2 Hipposideros armiger | reverse complement strand
TATTCAACAAATAATTCTTATGGGTTTTCTATGTGCCAAATACTGTTTTAGACACAGTGAAAAATAACACAAACGTCCCTCCCTTTAGAGAGTGTACACTCTAGTGAAGAGAGGAAGAGAGTGAACATAATAAGTCTGTTATTTTGTAGATTAGAAGGTGTAAGTACTAGAAAAGGGATAACTGGGCAGGATGAGACCACGGCGAAGAGAGGGGTACATGCAGCAATTTTAAATAGGGTGGTCGGGGTAGACCTTAATGAGAAGGTGACATTGGAGCAAAGACTTGAAAGAGGGGTGACACTGTCCCAAGGACATCTGGGGGTACATTGATTCAGGCAGAGGCACCAGCCAAGGTGACGGTTCTGAGACAGGAATATGCCTGGTGTGTTTTAAGAACAGCAAGGAAGGCAGGAAGGCTGAAATGGAATGGCAGGCAGGTAAAAGAATAGAAGGTGAGGTCAGAAAAGTCAAACAGGTGGATCTTGTAGCACTTTTGGGGCCATGGTAAGGATTTAGGCCTGCCTCAGAGTGACATGCAAGGCACTGGAAAGTTTTCAACCAGAAGAGGGACACAGTCTGTCCCGTGCTGCATTAAAAACAGATGGCAGGGGGTCAAGGGCAGAAGCAAGGAGACCAGTTAGGAGACTGCTGCAAATATCCAGAGGCCTCACTTGGCAATGGAGGTGCTGAGAAGGCCTGGGAATCTGGTAGAGCCCAGGGGATCTCCTGATGAAGTGAACGTGAAGTGTGAAAAAGGGTGGAGTCAAGGACTATTTCTTTTTAGGACCTCTTAGATGACTCTGTGCACAATGGACCCTTCATTAATGTTTCTCAACATTTCTGGAATTAAATTAGAAGTAAATTTGCTCATGGAGAGAGTTCCAGGTATTAAGGCCATGAGAATTAATTCTTGCCATGAGAACTCAGAAAAGGGCAGTGGTTTTACCCATTTTAATGAGATCACAGATAAAAGTGATAACAAGATTGTGGCTTTTGGTCCATCTTTTTATGATCTTCATATATTTTTAACTTAATTGGATTAAAATATTTACTATCTTGGCAACCAATTGTGGTTCTTATATAGAATTTATGTCTGATATCTTTTGAACTCACCAATACTTGACAACGATTTGATTTAGAGTTCACATTGTGTTTGGATTGTTAGGCATACTGAAAGTGGATGACCAACTAAAGGCATAAAGAAATCAAATAAATTACTTTGTGACGATGTAGGCCATTTTGCTATTCAAGATGAGTTCAGTTATGAATGATGGATATATAATGCTACTCATGATTTTTAAATGAAAGGGTTTAGCATAGTTTTTGCATTTTAGTTTCCTATCTAAAATTAAAAAAAGAAAAAAGAAAAAAGAAAAAGGGGGTCTTGCAGTCTCCCATGCAGAGACAAAAATGTGACCGCTCTGTGAGTTGACACGAAGCAGCTGTTTGAGAATCTCTGTGATAACTTCTATTTTATGAAAGTTTGGGTATCCCTTTTCTTCACTGTTCTGGTGTTCTCGGTGATTTCAGCTGAGCTATGCAAATGGATGAAACAGAAAGCTGAAGTGAGAGGGGGAGGGGAGACTGCAGTCTTTCTAGCGCCCCCAGAATAAATGCTGGTAATCTGGGACAGGTCCCAGGTTGGCCCCTGGCTGTGTAAACTTGGGCAAGTTATTTAACACTTTCAAGTCTCAGTCTCTTAATTTGTAAAAAGAAAATAATTCTTATTGCCCTACCTACTCTTAAAGTCTTTGGAGACTCAAAAGTGAAAGCGATAGTTAAAATTGCTTTGTAAACACTAAAGCATTATACAAATATAAGCCTCTATTATTGATTTAGCTACAAGGCACATTATTCATACATATAAAATATGTTATACCCAAAGATTATAGACACATTCTTTCATCATCCTAAAATCTGTGTTTTCTGGACATAAATAGTCCATTATTTCATGATTGTAATTTTTCTTCTCTATGGATCCATTCACTATAAAAGTCCTAGTGGGATTTAATCTTCCACCTATGTGTGTGTGTGCGTATGTGTGTGTGTGTGTGTGTGTGTGTGTGTGTGTGTGTGTGTGTGTGTGTGTGTGATGTTAACAGTAGGAGAAAGGAAAAAGAAGAAATATAGACAAGGCCTTCATAGAAGATGGATGAGACCTTACAGATGACCTAGTCCAATTTTTCTATACATACTAGCAGAGTGTTATACCACCTACATATTCTATAACATTCTTTCCCAACAGTCCCTCTTCCAAGCTAGATGTTTCTACCAAACCTTGAACAATTTCGTTTAAAGCTTTATAGGTAAAAAAAGTATAGGAAGCAGAGGACCTATGTTTTCAGAGCTATTGCTAAGCCAGAATTGCTCTTTTCCTTACCATTAATTTACCTCTTTTGAAATTCAAGGTTTTTTTCCAGTTCTTTGAAATCTTATTATATGTGATTGACCTGACTGACACTGTCTCACTTTTGAAGAAGCATTTCTGGAAGCTCTATCTAACAACTTCCTTTACCCCTCACATGTTATCCTGCTTTTCAGGAAGGACAGGAAAGGTGGGTTTGGTTTTGTGTTTTCTTTTTTCATTGAGGCTCTCTTAATAAGGGTGAGTGAGAGGCTGGATATTGTGAGAGCATTGTCCTCTTGGCCACAGAGGTCTTGACACCAACAGACTCAACCTCCTCACTCATTCAGGGCTCCATCATATCCATGGTTTACTTTTCTTCCTAGGTTTTTATCACTCTCTGAATTTATCTTCTCTGTTCACCTATGTGCTTTTTCATTGTCTTTCTCTCTTTTCATGAAAATGTATGTTTTCTGAGAGCAGGGAGATAGCCTGTGTTGTTCTTCAATCTACCTTGACTTTTTAGCANCAGCATCACTTAGAGGCTTTAAAACTCAGATTCTTGGGTCCACTCCCAAGATCTGGTCCGGAGAGGCTCAGCAGGGTGGAGCCAGTACTTAGAAGAGGCTTTCTGACCCTGAAGAAAGCAGAGCTCATTTCAGTTGACACCTTCTCTTCTCTGCATTCACCCTAGTACATGCATCTGTTCTGTGTCGGAGCCTCTGTAAGTAAAATATAGTGTTATCTGAATAATTCAGGCCAAATTAGCCATTCAATGACTTCATTTCCCACTTCAATTATTATTAAACATTGAACTAATTAATGTTGCTGAAGTTGCATTCATTTTATCGCAATAGCCCAGTTGTGCCCATTCTGCTAAAGCTTTCTGTATCCTTCTTATGAAAGTGAAAGAGGAAAGGAAGGGGTCAAGAGTGGAGACCAGCAAACCACAACTGATGTGGAAAGGAAATGTGACCTCTGATGAAAGGGGAAGTCTGTGTAAACTGACGGGAGATTAGTATTGAGTATCTCTCTCTGTGTTGCATGTGCACACATCTGTAGGTGGTAGACGAGATGGTGCAGAGTGGGACCAAGGCCCGTTCAATAAATGGAAATTGTAGTCTCGTCTTGCTGCCTATCATCCTTTATTTGGAAGTAACACACCTTTTCTGCCAGCTGAGTCAGGACACATTCTCATGGGTGATTTCAGGGAACCTGTCTCATTGCTCACATTCCCATCATTCTTTTTGGGCCTTACTGTGCTAGAATGCTCTGTTGGGGACGTGTGAGGGTGAGTGTGTCCACAAAGCAGACTGAGCACATTCCCAGGCCTGGTCATGCAGTGAGTTAACAGGTGTTCCTTCTGTCTTCTACCCTGAGGTGCAAAATGACAGGATTTCCACAGAGTTAGCATGTGGAGGGGTGGAGCGGCCCAGGCTTCAGAATTAGCCAGACTTAGGACCGAACTGTAGCTCAACCACTTCCCAACGATGTGACATTTGGCAAGCTATTTAATATTACTAAGTCTGTTTCCTTAAGTGTGCAATGGAAAAAATATACTTCCTACCTCATTTTCATTTTTCTCCTCCGCTGAGTTTTTCTGATCTGTGCCCCTTTATTGCATGTAAAACACACAGAAAGAGAGGTATTCCAGGTTATCCGTATCTTCTGGCACACAGTGGTTGTAAGCATGGAGCTGGCTCTTACCCACAGGGGACTTTAGAGTCCTCTTTTTTTTTCTGAGAAAGACTTGGATGAAGGGGTTCATAAAGTGTGTTCCATGGACCATTGGTGGGTCACTGTAAAATTCAGGCTGAGAAAGTGCCCACATTTCCCTACAAGGAAGAAACATAGAGAAGCCCCCCTGTCTCTAGGTGGGACTCCTGAGTCTCCTTTCTGAGCTCTGGAAAGATCAGACATTTTCTTGTCCTAATCACTGTCTAAGTCCTACCAAGAGCCCACATCATCAAATCCTTTGTTGTTCTCCCCACCCCTCCTGCACTAGCAGCACAAAATGACAAGGTTTGGGTCTCCAAAGCAATCCCTGGGGTTTTGTTGTTTGTTTTATACTATTAGGGAGAATAGGGGGGATTAGGTAAGAGAGTCCACCTAGCTTTTTGGTGAAGAAATAAGAGGTGTGGTGAGATGGGTTCAGGTGCATTTGCTGGTGGGAATGCAAATAAGATCCAAAGGAGGGTGATGTGAGTGTGAGCAATGAGACAGTCCCTGAAATTACCCATGAGAAGGTTTCCTGACACAACAGATGAGAAGAGGGTGTGCTACTTGCAAATGAAGGATGACTGGTAGCAAGATAAGATCACAACTTGCATTTTTTTATCAATTAACTTCAGTCTCACTTTATATCGTACTTCCTGTATGTGCAACACAGGGACATCACATAAATTGCAGAGTGATAATGAAAATTCCACCTCTTAGGAGGCAAACCTAATCCAAGGACCCAGGACACTTGCTTGATACAATTACCCAGGAACTCCACTGCTTCATCCTCCTCCTTATATTTTGAGAGAGAAGGTGGGTGCTGGAGCAATGAGAGGCCAGGTGAGGTGAGCTCAGGTGTATATGGCTGGTGGGAGTGTACGTTGGTGTTGTAGTTTAGAAAACAATTTGCATAAGTATGTAGAAGCCTTTTAAAAGTTCTCACTTATTGATCCAGTAATTTTAGTTCTAGGAATCCAGCCAAAGGAAATAATCAGTAATTATGTATGTCAAGGGCACTCCCTTTATTTAGTGTTATATGTTATACTAAAATACTGGGAGAAAGATCCACATGACCAAGGATGGGGAATACCTAAACATGTCTAAGTACATCTGTGGGATGGAATTACACAGACAATAGAGATGACGTTTTAGATGCGTTTGGTTTCTAATCAGAAAAG
Organism: Hipposideros armiger; assembly: GCF_001890085.2. Lineage (NCBI taxonomy): Eukaryota > Metazoa > Chordata > Mammalia > Chiroptera > Hipposideridae > Hipposideros > Hipposideros armiger. The sequence continues at coordinate 1,487,083 of NW_017731501.1, read as the reverse complement.
TAGTACATGCATATTGCTTAAAATTTTAAATAGTGTAAAAGAAAATAAATAAGAAAGAGGTCTCCCTCTCACCTCAGACCCCAGTCCTTCTCCACAGATACGACTGCTATCATCAGTGATAGACTGTGCTTTAGAAAAGAAAGGAGTGAAATAAGGAAATGATTCCAAAGTAATGGTAAGTGGAAGAAAGACACATTAAAAAAGAAAACCAAAAAACCTGACTTTTCAGTAATTACAATTTGAGAGGGGTGGGATAAAAGAAATATAGAAAAGAAATATTCCAAACTGTTTCTGAGTGGTGAAATTAAGGGTAATTCTTTATTTTCTGTCTGTTCTAATTTTTTTTATAATTATTTTTATAATGTGTAATGTTGCTTTCTAATAGCATTTAGGAAGCTGAAGATTGCATTCAAGTTCAGAATTCAGAAAAGGGCACAAATGGTCTTTAAATAATAATTTTTTTCAAAAATCAAGGATGTTTATATTTATACATATATGTTCCCTTATTCTCGTGTGTAAGTTTAAAATAACAATACAGAACCATATCCTTTTGTTCTAGAACACCCAGAAAATGAATTTTATCTCCTCACCAGTCCTTTAACATCATCACACTAAATCAACACACACAAGAAAGTTAGAAAACACTACAAAAAGTTTGAGTTCTTGCTGTTAATTGCTGGTCTTGTGCTCAAACAAAAATGTCCCTCTCATTTTGCATTGGAGTGCCAAATGCTGAAGTTTGAACTTTGCCTTTCTATAAATGAATTCATCAGGGAAAATAAATTTGACACTGGTTCTTAGGTCAAAGTCTAATGCTCTGAGATTTTGCAAAAGAATCCCAAGGGAAAATACTTGTCTGGTTTGTATATGACAGCACTTAGGAACAAACTCGCCCAAGTTCCCCAAAATGTTAAATGTGCATTTGAGAGTCAAATACAGATTTCTGGATTTACAATGGTATTTCAGAATCCAAACACAAGCTTTAAAGGGGCAGACATTTCTAAATACCCTCAAAAGGACCTAATACCAAAGGTGTTCATTTCTGATACTGGGAAGAGCTTTCTGTACTTAATATTGAAATGTGTGTATGTGTTTTGATGATGAGAGTCCCATGGTGCTGTGAAAACCCTTATTGGAGAGGAATTGGAAGGTTATCATCAACTTCTCATTCTGTTCAGAATCTTCATGTCTATACCATTGTACCTATGGTTGGTGCTCAGGTTCACCATTGAGTCTATGGTCTGTAGAATAAGCAATTATTCTATTTCTATCCACAACTGGTTAACTGGTCAAGTAGGTGATGATATTACTAATTACTGAAACTAAGATTTGCTCTTGCAATGCATAAACAGATATGGGGCTTAACTGAAGATTACTTGGTACCGAATGAGCAATTTGTTTCTTCAGTCCTTCCTGCTCTTATCATCTTATTGGGATAAATATGACAGCTGTGAACTGGTAGTGCTAGGGGCAATGCAGACCAGGGCTGTGGGCAGTGGTCTGCCACTAGAACTAGATTCAAAGTTTTACTTCCCCATTTTGAGCTCTTGAGACCTGGTGATTTATATATTTGTAAATATATTTTGTATTAGTTTGCAAGGGCTACTGCAACAAGGTAACACAGACTGGGTGGCTTAATTAACAGAAATTTATTTTCTCATGGTTCTGGAGGTTAGAAGGTCAGGTTCAAGGTATCAGCGGGGTTGGTTCCTTCTGAGTGCTATGAGGAGGGACCTTTCTCCCAGCTTTTGGTGGTTTGCTGGCACTCTTGGATGTTGTTTCGTTTGTAGATTCATCACCCCAGTCTCTTCCTTCATGTTCACATGGTGTTTTCTGTCTATGTGTGTCTGTCTCCAAATGTCTCCTTTTTATGAAGACACTAGTCATATTGGAATAGGGTTCCATCCTATTCCACTATGACCTCATTTTTACTAGTTACATCTGCAGCAATCCTATGTCCAAGTAAGGTCGCATTCTAGGGTACTGGGGTTAGGACTTCAACCTCCAGCGAATTCTTACAGAACACAATTCAACCTGAAACAAATATATAAACAGATAAGTGCATACATGTGTGTATATATATGATATTTTTTGATAAGAGATAAGCACAGTAAGTGCCAATTTGGCCTGCCCTGGACACTGATTGCATGATGGAGTCTTACTTGAATCCTGCAGCATTCCTTAGAAAACTGTGTTGTATATTGCCAATTATAGCAGTTATGCATTACATACATTTGTGGCATTGCCTTTGAATTTGATAGTAGAAATTAAATAATAAACTTAATAAGAGACCAGATGTTTCATGTATCAGTAGTTCGGCAGGGAGGAGGGGACTATAAGAAGAGCTGCATATGTGTGCAACTTGCAGATGGGCCAATTGAAAAGCCTGTGAGATGTGGTTTATGATTTCACAGAAAGTCTTCCGTTTTTCAAGGTAAATGACATCATTTTGGTTTAGAAACTTATTTATTACACACTAGTTTCAGTCTGGGCAAGTGCATATTGTCAGAGCTGACACTCATGACCTGCCTATGGTATATGATAGAATTGGATTATCTAGAATTTGGAAACCTCTACAGTTTTGTGGGGACAGAGAAAATGACATTTAGGTCAGTGTCATCTCAGCAGTAAGCAAGGAGGACCACCATACATGTATCACAACAGAAGTTCTGTGATGTTGCCCTGAAGATCCGTAATCTTATCTGTTCTTTGAAGTTATTCATGGAGAAACTGATGGGCACTGAGTTACTATTTTGAGTTCCCTGGTACCAGTCCTTCAGAGAACAGATCTGGAGTAACCTCTGACGAGGGGTCAGGTAATATCACTTCTGTCCAAGAGAACAAAATACACATTTCAGGAAACAGAGCTGAAGGCCTTGAGTCTTCTAGAGAGCTTTATCTACCAGAAACCATTTGCTGAGTGTAGGGCATAGATATGAGGACACCAAGGGACTACAGAATGAAAAGGCACAGAATCTAATAAATAATGTTTGTAAAACAGCTTAAGAGTTTAAAAATAAGTTTTTCAAAGAGAGAGGTAGTTTTGAGTTTTAAGGGAGGAAGCTAATGTGTTTTAAATGTTATTTATCATTCAAATACAGACAAGAGTGCTTCTTAAAATTTATGGTACCCCACCTATCCATCAGCTAGATTCACCAATTATTAATAATTATTATAAATTGTTTAATGGTGACAATAGCAATTAATAGCAATGTAAAAGCTTTGTTGGAGAATATTACAAGTACACAAGCCATGGAAGAAAGTGAAAAAAATAGCTGGGATATCTCTTGACAAGCTCCAGTTCCTAAAATAATAGCCTATTGCATATGGATAGTGAGGATCATTGCCGACTCTCACGATGAATCCAGGCAGCCAGCAGAGCCTCCAAGGGTGGAGGGTCTCACCCTCTTTCTTAGTGCTGACTTGGGCAACATCCCAGAGGCCTCTCTACAAGAGTGAAGGGTTGATATTTTGCCTAGCAAAGCTTCTCTCAGCAGTCGCTGTAAGCACCAAGGCTCTCAGACATTTTCAATGCGTGAATGTTTTTAATGAGGCAAAATCCCTCTAACCATCTGCCCTACCTGTTCGTGCTGACCACGAGGGACAGCTCGCCTCTCTACTCACTCTTTCTATCCAGTGTTTTGATGGATGATGACTTTCCAGCAACCCAACTGCTCAGAACAAAAGACCACATCTCCGTTTCTCTTTTTTTTTTTTTTTTTTTTTTGTGCTGGTTAGGGAACATAAATGTGTTTCTCATTATTTGGTCTGTTTTACAATGTGAGTTCCTGCTGGGGTTCATTGCTTTTGGGATTACTAGATATTTCAGCTAATACCAGACTGGCCCTTCCCTAATGTTTAACAATGGCAGTTTGTCTGAAGACAGGAAACTCTGAAGTGCTTTTGCTAAATTGAAAGCCTCAACCAAATATTAAGGTTTGGGATTTTTCCTGTTTTACAGAACTTGTAATTCCCTTATGGCTTGTATGTATATGTATTATGGCTGGGGGGGGGGCGACGGGGAGAGTAACTGGAATGGGGTGGTGAATGGTAGGATGGACCCAAAGGTAATTCACAGGTTAAAAGCCATCATAGTACAATGGAAAAAAGGACAGGCCTTGGAGCCAGAAGGTCTGGTTTGAATCTCAAACCTTTTTTACTGGCTGTTGGAACAGCTAGTAACTTTGAGAAAGTTAATTTATTTTGCTGAGACTTACTTTCATCATCTGCAAGAAGATAATACAACCTACTCCTTGGCATTGTTGTGAAGATGGAATAAGATGCTAATGAAATAACCCAGCACATTATGGGTGTTCAATAATTGGTGCCTCTTATACATCTTCCTGTATAAAGGTGAGGAGTGTCAGCATTGCAAATAGAGGGCCTGTGACCAAGGGATACCCAAATCCATGGACTAGAGAGGTTTGTAGTAGAGCAGGAGGAGAAGACCGATTAACCCAACTCTGTGACTGGGCAAGTCACTTAACCTTAGTAACCTCATTAAAGAAACAGCTATTGAAGCCCTGCCCCCAGCTCCAGGGCATTGGGTCAACTGTGATATGGAAATCCTAATAATCCCTGCTTTCAGCATAGGTTGCCCTGGGGATCCAGTGAGATAATGTCTCTGAAAGTACTTGGTAAACTTCAAGCGCTATCTAAATGTACAGCTGTGAACGTGAGGCAGAGAGAACATTTACTCTGTCCCATTCATGAGGTTCAAATACAAACTTTTCATTCCTGGGTGTTCAGCAGAAAGCAAACACATTCTATTTGACTTTAGCATTGAACGAAAAGTAAACAGTACCTTTTCAGTTGCTTTGCTTCCTCTCTTCTCCCTTCAAAACAAAGCCAGGCCCTTTAAGTACTTCCTGCCGAGTTTAGAAAGAGATTCTGGGTTACAAATCCAGCCCCTCCTCTGCCCCTCATAGGGCCTTAGAGGATGGGGAAAAGTGAGGTATCAGAACAAGGGTGTCTCAAGTTTATTAAGAACCTATATTTGGTTCTTAATTAAGGGATTGGCCTTTTTTTCAAGCCCCAAACCAAGGCCACGAACCCCCAAGGCAAGTGCCTTCCTTTTGGGGGGGGGGGGTAATCCCAGGAGAAGTACCTAGGAAAGAAAGCACTTGAACTATATGACTGCTGGGTTGTGTAAAGTGTTACTCTGAAAATGATGAGTAGGGAAAGGTGGTGGCCTGGGCAGGCCTAGGAAGCTTGGTCCAGCAGTTTCACTTTGATGGTCCCTTTCAGGATTACTGGGAGAAGAGTCCTCAGTGAATCCAAAGTCCTGTGTTTTGACCTTGAAATGTCTATCCCTGCCCTTGTATTGCCAGTCTCCACCTGACTTCTTGACTAGCATTCTTCCCTTCAGCCTCACCGGTCCATCCTGGTGCCCTAAATACTGCCTTTGTGATGGGAACTAAGGCTTTTCACAGTCTAGAGCAGCCTACTTTTCCTACCTAAGTCCCAAAACAAACTCGTGGTCCCATCACATCTTTACCTTTTTTACCTGTGTTCCTATGCTCTCTCCTTCTGCAGCACCCCCACCGCCCCTGCTTTTTATTCTCTTTTACTATTTATACTCTTTTTTTAAAGATTTTACTGGGGAATTGGGGGAGGGTGTCACGTCCAGCGTGGCAAGGGCAAATGGGACATGAGAGGGGGATGCAGATTAAATAAGTGCTCATGAGACAAAAGTCAGATAGGAACGAGACCAAGGACACAGCCTGGAAGACTGAGCCCGGAATCGGGGCTTCCTATGGCTTCTATTGAGAAAAAAATCAAAGGAAGAGAAACTGCATTACTCAAAGATCCGTGTGCTACATGCCTTAAGGCTGTTTTCCATTAACCAGCTCCCATTGTATTCCAACATGTACGATGCCTTCACACAGCCTGCACAGCCCCCAGGACAGCGTTATCATGTCACGTCCTATACAATTAAGGGAGATGACCGATATCATTCCACCGGGTCTCGGTATGGCATTCCGACCAGGTCTCGGCATTCCGAGACACTCCCTCAAGATCTCATTAGGTCAGAGATTAGGGCGGAGGAAGGGGGAGGTGGTCGTGGAGATAGCTGTAAGGCAACAGGAGGGAACAGCGTTGGGGAATCAGGGAAGGGGAACAGACAAGTTGCTGCCCTTTTGTTTTTCAGTCTAGTTGTGGAGGACGTTGCTTCACTGGCCCATGTTGGTATTATCATTGCATTCTTCCTGGGTGAGGCAGTCGCTCGCTGGCCATTGGACGGCGGCCCACGGCAGCTCACTCCGGCTGCCAGCCACACACGGTAGCTTACCGGAGCCCACTGCAGCCCCACTGCAGCCTACGCCATCGCCGGCAACTCACGGCAGCCCAGCTCCAGGTCGAGCTGTTGTTCACCATCTTAACTGTAGAGGGCAGTGTCACTGGCCCTCATGTGGGATCTGAACCGGTGGCTCTGCTGCTCAGAGCTAGCACTCCAAAACCAACTCTTAACCAACAAGCCACTAGGCCAGTTCACTATTTATACTCTTACCACCCTTCAGGACACTGAGCTTTACCTCCCCATGAAGCTTTTGTGGCAGTTAAATTCCATGGTTCCTTCTCCCTTATCTGGCCTCTAATATAGTACATATTTTCCATACTACTCTTCGGCCTTTAATGATTTTGTATTCCTCATTCATTCATTAACAATTTGCCTTTGTACCAGGCACTGTGTTGGGTACTGGAAATTCAATAGAGAACTAAACAAACATGGTCTTTCCCCCAGGAAGAAATTACCATTTAGGAATTAAGAAGGGAGGTTACAAAAGAAAGAAAAAATAAAGAAATAAGCAATACATAATACATTATAAAGAGTGTAGATTTTCTTCTGAAAGCAATGAAAGCCATTGTAAAGGGATTTTTAAACAGCTTTATTGAGATATAATTGACATAGAGTAAGCTGCACATACATATTTAAAATACACAATTTGATAAGTTTTTGACCCATAAAACCATCACCACAATATAGTGACCATATTCATCACCTCCCAAAAGTTTTCTTGTGCCCCCTCCTTTTCCTACCATATGACCTATGCAACAACTGATCTGTAACAGTACTGATTAGTATGAATTTTCAAAAATTTTATGTAAATAATTATACAGTATATATCCTTATTTTATATGGCTTCTCTCGCTCAGCATATTTATTTTGAGATTCATCCAAGTTGTAGTGTATATCATTACTGTAGAATAGTATTCCATTGTATGATATACCAGTTTGTTTATTCATTGACCTATTGATGGACCTTTGGGTTGTTTTCAATTTTGGGCTATTATAAACAATATTGCTATGAACCTTTGTGTATAAGTATTTATATGGACATATGCTTTCATTTTTTTGGAGGTAGACAACTAGGAGTGGAATTTCTTGGACATATGGTAAATTTATGTTTAATTTTCTAAGAAATTCCCAGGTCTGTTTGACCTCAGGGTCATCATTCTGTTTATATCAGCTCATTGTAGAATAATGTAAGTGCAGACAGTGATGATGAAGAAGAAAAATAAAAGCTGACAATTATTATATGTTTTTCACATGCCAGGCACTTGTGCTAAGGATTTTAAATGCATTATTCTTTAATCCCTCCAACAAACTTTCTGAGGTAGTCACTATGATTATCCTCATTTATAAATGAGGCCACTGAGCCTTTTTGAAATTAAATAACTAACCCTAGTTCTCTTATCTACTAGCAAAGAATCCAGAACTCAAATGTAGGCCTTTCTGACCCCCAAATTTGTATTCATAACCACCATGTGAGTGAGACTGAGCCAGTGGATGCTAAAATCAAGACATTTGTCTTGTGTTTTGCTTCTTGGAGTGGTAGGGGTGGGGGACAGTACAATATTCTGTGCCCATGAGGGGGGTTCTGTTTAGTTGAGATGTTGGTTTCATTTTGTTTTAACTGTTAGTCTAAGAATCTAAGCAAAATATATTATGCAAGATACATTTTGAAATCATTTAATGAATTTCCCTTGAACGCTATAGAAATCATTTATAAAATCACCCATCCAAATATATGACTAGATTGGGGTGTTGGAAAACTCATGATGCCTTTTTGCAATAAAAACATAGAAAAAATATGTCCTGACTTTCCCGATAACCCAATATTTAAAATATATGTCTTTTTTGCTAGGTTTATATCATAGTTCTTTAGAGGGTCTCATTCGTGAAAACATAGTACATGGGACTTGACTGTATGAGGACTTCTGAGAATTTGTAATATTTAGAGGCAGAACGATATAGCAGAAAGAACATGAGTTTGGGAGTAAAGGAGACTTGGACTGAATAGTTGGTCTGATATTTTGCAGTGGAAAAGCTATTTAAATTTCATTATCCTCATCTGTGGAATGGAGATAGTAATGTCTATTTTAAACAGTTATTTTGAGAATTAAAGAAGATTACAAGTCAAAGCTTTAGGTCCTTAGTGAGTATCAGTCAGTTCCTAGTTCCTTTTTCTATTTCACTTTTTTTTTTAAAAGGGCTCACATTTTTTCATCCTAGCTTAAAATCTAAAGCTCTTTTTGCTAGAGGATGGTGATCCTTCCCAAACTGTATGCATAATTTTGTATGTTTGTACATGAGCATTTGGGTGGGAAAATGTCCCTGGCTTCCTTTAGAAAATGCCCCTGGCTTCTATCAGAGTCCAAGAAATCTGTGAATTCAGAAACAATTCAGAACAACTGTGAGGCTATTTTTCATTCATTTACTTATTCATTCATTCAATAATATTTATTGAATACCCACTATGAGTCAAGCATTTTGCCCAGATAAACTGTCCCTCCCTGTCTTTGAGGAGCTTACAGCTTGGAGTTGTGGATAAAAAAACTGCAGTGTTTTGTGAATTTGTGTGTTACCACACTAATTACATACATCAGAGAAAAAGCTTAGTACATGAAGGAAAAAGCAGAAGAGTCCTAGGGTGGTGATGAAAATACCACATAAGCAGGTTGAAAAGACTCAGGATTCAAGGATAGAAACCTTCCTGACTTCCACAGGTTACTTGCAGCCAGCTGCTCCATTGCTGTGGAAAATGGTGCAGGTTCTGCCTTGGACAAAAGCACCAGCCATGGGGTGAGGGGTGGGGTGCAGGGTGAAGGAAATGCAGCTGAGCTCCCCTCACCAAGTTGAGGGCCCCCAGAGTTCTACACCCCTCAAGGGGGCCCTTTATTTCTAAGTTGCTCAAAAGCGTTGTGTGGACTCCCAGCCCCATGTGGTGAAGCTATGCAGTGTAAAATTTTCCTTTAGTAGTTTAGCTGTTAAACATTAAAATGATCAACTCTAGTCCTGGGGGTGGGGGGGAAAGTGTGTTCTTTGCTCAATTGTTCTCTTAGAAGACATGACAAACAGTTGGGTCACTATGTCAACAGTGTTGTGGAAACAAAGACGATGTCTTTCAGCCTCAGGTATTCCCAGGCAGTTAGCAAGGTGAGTGGGAAAAATCCTAAACCCAGAGGAGGCATTTGGTATTACGTGGCTCATTTCCCTCACTTTATAGATGAAGACACCAGGGCCTAGGGCCCAGGGCTTCCCTGAGGTTTTATGGTCTTTTCTTAAGCCCCGGCTGCTATCAGTAAGTGAAGCAGCTGGAGAGGGGGCGGTAAGTGAAGGCATGTTCTGGAAGATTCCTTTTCATGGCTGGAAGCGATGAGAACAGTGGGGAAAGCCCCTTTGAGGTCCACCTATCCCTGCTGACCTTGCCCACGAGGACCAGCTGTATCGCAGACCAGCGCCTGTGCATATTTATTCTTTGGAGTCGTGTACTTTGCTCTTTTATTTTTATTGGCTCTGCGCGTGTGTTTGTTCTTGGTGCTCTCGTCATGCATAGTGCGGGCGGCCCCATGTTTGACTTGAGCTCAGGACTAAATATAACCGCGGCTATCGCCAGAGGCACCCATACATGTCAACCCCTTTACGGTGTGTTTGTAAACTTCACCCCAGGTCACAGGCACCAGCGCTTCTTTCAGGGGAGTTCTCTTTTGAATGGAAACTATCCCTGAAACAGGGATGGCTGGGTTCAGGAAGAAATCAGTTCTTATCACAGGCTGCACTCATGCTTTTATCTCTTGTGTGCAGAGAAGCCTTGGTCTCCAAATCATAGGTAGGAGCGCCTGGGGCAGGGGGGAGCACACTTAGAGCCCCTCTTCTCCATTTAGCAACATGGCGGTTGCCCCTCCCCCTGACTCCATCCCCATCCTGGGCCCTTCGAAAGGAAATTAAAATTGTCTGCAGCATTGTCACATCCTCCCCTCCTTCAGGGCCTCTAACGTGTCCCTGGCGGAGTCAGCTAATGGCTTCACGTGAGGCCACAGACCTGAGACTTAGCTTCTCAGGAAATTGCTGCCACCGTCCACGTCGCACAAGGACAAGCTTCCAACCCCACCCGACCCATGAAGGTTTCCCTAACTCTCCTGTCTGCCCTGGCCTCTCCCGTCTATAGTAATTATTGTGCCGATTAAAATTGTCTGTATGGTTCACAAATTATTTTGTGATTTTAATCTTGTCAAAATGAGAGGGAAAGTATCTGGGTCTATGTCTTCTATTGACCTTTTCCCATTCACTCTACTCTGTGCTGAGGAAACATTAGGTGCTTGCCAGTGTCTCGCTTTTCTGAGAGCATGGAAGAGCATTCAAGCTAACGTTTCCCTTCTTTGACTGTGGTAGAATCTGCTGACCTGCTTTACAGGGCTGGAGAATTATAGATAAGAGGTGGCCTAAAGCGACAGCAGTACCTCTTATACAAATAGAGGACACTGGCTCAGCCAGCTGAAGCAACCTAGGAGCAATGAGATGACAGAACTTGATTTCATGTCATCAAAGAAGGTCTGAAATCAGGGCCTTTAAAAATTTTCCAGGGCCGGCCGAGTGGCGCGATGGTTAAGAACTCGCTTGGGACGCCAGAGGGCCCCGGTTCGGATCCCACATATGAGGGCCAGTGAAGAACAAAAATGACAGCAACTTGTCTGTTCCCCTTCCCCCAATTCCCCAGCACTGTTCCAATTCCCCCAATAAAAATCTTTTAAAAAAAAATTTTTTTTCCAAGGTCCATAAGGTCAGAAGTCACTGTTTAGAAAAAATACTATATGCTGTGACATTTCCCAAACCAGTCCCTTTTTCTCTCCCCACCTCCTTTCTAGCAATTATTGAGCACCTACTATGTACAAAGCTCTGATCAGCAAGGAAGACCAACATGTACTCCTTATACTCATGGAGCTTACTATCTAGGAGCGAACACCCGCAGCTACGTTAAGAGGACTAAGAAAGGACCATTGTAAGATGTCTAGGCTGCTTTGGGGGGCTGTCAGGACAGCAATTCAGATGTTTAGAAGCGAGGTCATTTTCACAGGGGTTTAGGGGAGAGTAAGAAAACAGAGAAAGACGATGGTAAAGAGAAGACAAAAGGAAGGTTTTGGGTGTTTGTGTGTTTGGCTTTGAGCTTGTGTCCATCCCAGGACGAAAGCAAGTGGAGCATACCATACTAGAGAAGGCATGCAAGGGACAGCAAATGTGACCCATCAGAAAAGGAGAGCATGGCGGGGAGGGGGGAATAGGGGAAAGGGCGCGAGGCCACACCTTGTGTTCATCTCTATCAGGATATTTCTCATTCTCTTATCATCCTGTCGATGTATAAGTAGGGAATTTTCTACATGGCTGGCCAGCTATTAAGCGTATTTTCCAAAAGGTCTTCTCCATTTTTGTGTTGACGGTGAGGAAGGGAAATAATCCATGCTCTGTGCCCTCAGTTTTGTGTTTACAAGGTCACCCTCATACTATCAGGACTTTGAATGAGGACACAGCGTCCGACACCATTCATTAGAAGACCGGTTCTAGTCATTGTGCATCTACAGCTGGCTCTAGGGTTGTTATTGGGGGTGGGGTGGGTGCTGCTGATCAGAACTGGAGAGTCTTTGGCTTTGACAGTGAGCCTCAGGGGCCCTGAGGAGAGCGTTCTCATGGTGCAGCTGAGAATACAGAGGATGGGGGAGCCTGTTGACAAGGAGGTGGGGTTGGCAGTGAGTCAAGATGGGGCCTTCTCATTTTCAATGATTCATTGTTAGAACTGGAATTACAGGGTTCCTGCGGTGGGGTCTACGTGGGTAGGTGTTAGAAAACTGGAATTACTAGATCATTAAGTGGTATTGAGTGTGTATATGTGTCCAGCATGTGAAAGCCTTATCCAAGGACACAGGGCAGGGTCTTATTTCTACTGGATGTTACACTGGACATAATATCACAGCCTGCATTTCCCTCAGAAACAGGCAGTAAGATATATAGACATAAGATATAAATCGAGATGAGACTGCTCAGCTTGTGATTTAATTCAGACTGAAAGACCAGTTCATTTTGCTCACGAGCATATAGTTTTTGTTATTCCACAGCCCATGTAGAATGAGGTAACGTATGTCATGTGTAGCCCAGGCCCTGAGAGATGGTCATCAATGCTAGGTTCGTCCCCACCACATCCCACCTGTTCCCCAGAGAAGCAAGTCTAAACACCACACACTTGAAGTCTTTTCGCACAACCTGGTTCCCGTTCTTGTGATCAGTTATACATGAGCATCAATTCTGTGCCAGGCTGGACAATACAATAGACAAAAGTCCCTGCCCTCATGGAGTTTAGATTCTAGTAGAAGAGAAAGTCAAGAGACACATAAAACAAAGGATATAATGTTAGGTAGTGAAAAGTACTGTGAAAAAAATACAGCAGAGTAAATGGAGAGAGCATCAGTTTTGTATCTTAATTTCACACTTTGTCACCAAGGGAACCACTGCTAGAGCCAGATAGACACCCCACTGCCTCAGCACAGAGCTCCTGGAAGGACAAGGTGGGTCAATGTGCACAATTTCTTTGACCAGGCACGCCCTCCAGCTCCCCTTACCCTTGTCTTGCCCACCTGTTGTTGTGTTGTTCTTGATTCAGCTCTCAGTGCTTTTTCCATTTGGGCACTTCTTCAAGTACACCCTTTTCATGAGGGTTTCTGAGTAGTACATTCTCTCAGTCTTTGAATATATCTTTATTTCATCTCAACTTTTATGTAACAGTTTGGCCTTGTAGAGATTCTAGGATACCATGATTTTACTCAGCACTCAGAAATATTATTCCATTGTCTTCTCGTGTCTGTTGTAGCTGTTGAGAAGTCTCCTCTTGTCAGACTAATTGTTGTCCTTTGTATAATTGTTTTCTCTTGTTTTTTCCTTTCCTTTCCTTCCCTCCCTTTTCCTCCCCTCCCCTCCTCTCTCCTCACCCCCAACCCCGCCCCCTCTGATTTTTCTTTTTCTCTTCTCACTTTTTCCTTAGCTGCTTTTTTAAAAAAAATTGTGTGTGTGTGTGTGTGTGTGTGTGTGTGTGTGTTTTGTAGCTTCACCATGGGTTGTGTTGCTATAGATTTCTTTTTCTCTGTTCTGTCTGGGACTGATGCTTCCATATCTTCACAAATTAATTCTCACTCATTCTCCCCAAACTTAAACTCCAATTAAATATAGGTCCTTCTTTTCTGTTTCTCTTAACACCCTTTAATCTTTTCTATCTCTTTATCTCTCTGGCTTCATAATGGGTAATCTGTGAATATCTATTTCACAATTATAAATTACAGTCACCTATTTTATAATTCACATATTCTCTCTTCAGTTTTACTAATCTGCAGTTAAACTGTACGTTACATTTTAATCTTAATGACAACGTTTTTTGTTCTTAGAAAAATTATTTTCAATTATTATTTTTTTTCAAATACTATGTCTTTTCTTGGAGTTTTTGCCTTCCTGGGGGTATGTATTTAATCATTTCAAATACGTCTTTTATAGTCTTTTTCAGACTGCCTATTCTGTTCTATCAAATCTAATTCTCCATTTTATTTTGTTAGTTTATTCTTGCAAATGGTGGGTTATTTCCTTAGGCATTTTGAAATTTTTTATTTGTGCTCTAGTAGAAACTGTGTGTATGTGTCTGAAAAGTTCCCATGGTGTGGATTTTGAGAGCATCCTCCCAGTGTAAGCTACCTCTGTTCCTGCCAAGTATTTCATGGGTAAACACCAGCCCAGGACCAGGTTTTTACATAGATTCCTGAATGTAGGGTTTTCTAAACCACACAGGTAACATTGACTCCCTCATCCATGCAAGATATAGGCCTAGAGTTCCTATTTTTTAGGGGAGACTTTATTTTCTCACCCAGAGTCTAGCCAGAAACAGAAAAACTTTCTTATAATATTTTGGTACTGATGGGTGAATTTTTCTAGACTATCTTTTAACTGATGAGGCAGCTCTGTGAGAGTCCCAGTTTAATGGAGGAATTTCAGTTCCCAGCTCCATATCTCTATCAGGCTCAAAGCCTTGTTGAGTCCTAATACTCAGGCTAAATGCTTACATTAGAGCCTAATGCTACCAAGATCCTAAGTGTGGTCCCTGGCCAGCAGCACCAAGAGCATCTTGGATGCTGTTAGAAATGCAGAAGTTCAGCCCCACCCAGACCTACAGAATCAGAATTTTCATCTCAACAAGACCCCAGGTGATAACATGTGCACGTGAGAGTTTGAGAATCACTGCCCTAGATCACCATGTTATGAATGCTTATTCTTCTGTCCTCTTCCCTAGAGAAGGTACAGTGTCAGCTCATGGGTTTTCTGCGGTTTTTTTGTTGTGATGGTGGTAGGTTTTGTTTTTTTTTAATTTCCTCTTCATTTTGGGGACCTGAGACTCAATTTCAAGTTCTTTCTTGGGAGCTCCTCTATACATTAAAAAATATTTTCATTAAAACCTCATAGTATACCATATCGGAAGGCCAGTCCTACTCATTCTTCAAAGTCCAGCTTCAAGTAGTTAGCAGCTTCCTATGGCAGCCCCTAACTTAGTGCTTTGTGTAGATATACACTCAGTAATTATATGTAACTTCTGCCTTCTAACGATAGGTTAGAAATGTTCTTTTGAAAGTTGCACAGGCAAGTGCATTGTTTTTACTTAGTTCTGGCCTTCCATGATGGCTTTTTCTTTAAAAATTTTTATACATACTAATAATGCTTTGACCCATAACATCCTCTGGTCCTGCCATATACTTTTTACAAAGCTGGGTCTGGCTGAAGGCTAGGCCTCCTCTCTTGCACCGTGGAATTCCTGTAGTGAGATAGGACAAATCAGTTGTGCTCTCAGAGTTATAGATACTGAACAACACAGCAGAGGCCAGTGTATCAGTGGACACCTCTTTCAGAGCCCATGATGAATAGTGGTTATCTCAGCCCATGCACAGTCGGCCTACACATGGAGGCCTAGGTAGTAATAACTGTAGTGGAGGCAGCTCTCCCCAGACTCATTAATAGGCATTAACTCTACACCCATACTGAACTTTAGGGGCACCCGAAGGGGCCGAGGAAGCAGCCCCTGACTTGGGGAGCTTATAATCAAGTGGTAGTGAGGGACCTTGTCCAAAAGAATGACAAGAAATATCCTCAGCTGTTAGATAAGCAAGAACCTGCTAGAGAGGTAGAGACTGTACAAAATGCTGAGGGAACATCAACTAAAGAGAAGGATCCCCATAGAATGGAGCAAGGTGACATCATTTCTTCATTTCCTTAAATTGCCACTAAATCCTATCCCTGCCTGCTTCATGGGGCAAACCATTCTCCTTTGTTTCAAAGAGAAGGAAAGACCTCTGCCCTCTCTTGCCTGAGAAATCCATCACGCCAGTCACAGTAACCTTGCCTTTTTACATCATTTTGGGGGCTCTGCTTGGCATAAAAAAACACATCTTCCCAGCATGAGGTGAGAAGGGATTTCTGATTTCTTCCCACCTCCCGTAGGGTACATCTGGTCCACAGTCCCTCATCACTGTTTGCAGAGCTATAATCCAAACATGTATATATTTTTTTAGAACGGTGAAAGACTGAGCCAGTCATAACCCTGTTCATCTGGAGGGCAGGATTATTCTATGAAGCTCCCTTCCAGCCAGTCTGCTATCCCCTTTGTTTCCTGGGAAGCCAAGATCATTGTTTTTGAACCTTTCTCACAGCACACCCACCCCTGGAATCCGTTGCCCCATTCCTTTCTGAATCCTACCCATTCTTACATGCCCTCTTACCTGGGTGAGTTTATGTCTACATTGATGATGTGAAATTTCAGTTGGGGCTTATATTGTTAGGAGTTTTCTTTCTTACTTTCTTTCTTTGTCTTTCTGACTTATCTCTCTAAATATGTTTTAGCCTTTTGAAGGCAGGGAGGGGTGTATGCCTGTGTGAAGTGAGAGAAAATAAACCCAGGCTGAGGATCCGGATGACAGTTCTGCTAAGGTGTTTGTAAGGTCCTATGGAAATCACATCTTAGAACATTGGTCCCCAGTGCACAGAAGAGGGTGCCCCTTGGAACAGGGCGGCAGTCTTCAAGGCAACTTGAGGGGAGATGATTGGTCACAGCCAACTAACATGCAGAAGCCAAGGCAATATGATAGCTCATATATTCTTTGCAAGGCACAGTGCTAAACACTCCATAGACATGATCTCATTTAGATTTCCCCAGGACCTTTAAATTAGGTATAGTCATTATCCTCAGTATACAAATGGATTAGTGACACCTAAAGGGATCAAGTGTTTTGTCTCTCAGTTACACAGCTGAGTGTGTGTGTGGAAGGACTAAAATCTGGATCTGCCTAGACTTTAAGGCCTCTTTCCTTATAAGCAGAGGGTACATATGGGTTTTGCTTTTCCTTCCCTGTAAACAAATCATGGTTGCATAGTTCATGTTCATGTAAATACGTATCCTGAATAGTTACTTTCTGATTCCCTTGTCTGCTTCCTAGATAGGGAGAGCATCTAGGTTCCCGAGGCACCTGCAGCACTAGGAGCCACTGAGGGAGGAAATCCCTGTGGCTGTAGAAGACTTGCTCTTATCTAAGAGTCAAGGGATCTGACTGCAAACCTCATTGTTTCCAACTCCCGGTGTGATATTGGGCAAGTCACTCTGCCTTTCTTTATCTCTCCTTGCTCATCATTAAGTCCAGATGAACTCAGATCTTTTCCAAAACTACTTACCATCCTAATTCTAAGGTTGATTTCCTTAGAAACTAGAAAGAAGTCTCTTGGCCAAATTTTGATTGTGGACCATGAATTTAACAGTATCCATGGTAAGTGTCATTGATACCTTTAATTCCCAGATATCTTCCAATAAATAAACTCAAATAATAAAGTTAGGA
>NW_017731501.1:1424953-1469766 GCF_001890085.2 Hipposideros armiger | reverse complement strand
CACACACACACATCCATCACGTTCCAGTTAACGCTGTTGGCCTGTCATTCCTCAGGAATGCCTTGATCCTGGTTGGGTCACTTTGGCTCAAGGGCTCTAACTTCTACAAAGGGAGCAAACTTAAGGTACAAGAGTCATCTATCTTGGTGGCTCATTTCCTGGGGCTGGATGATTAACCTTTTCTACCTAAGGAAAGATTCTATCTGCTTAACCTGTTCAGAGTGGGAGGGAAATGTGTTTACCTTTCTAATTCTTTTGTAGAACTCCGTCTCCATGGCTGCATGTCATTCAGTTGCACTATGCTCAGCCCTAGACTGATAGCATAGTAGGTTGGACGTGGGACCTGTTCTCTGAGGAGTTCATCAATCTACAAGTTTTCATTAGGTAAATTAAAGAATTAAAGTCCTGACTAAAATGCCTTCCTGGCACCAGAATCTTGTCAGTTTCTGAAATCTCTGAGATTCATGTCTCCCCTCCTTCACCCCACCTTGCTCCCCCACTTTTTTTTTTGTTTGTTTTAAATAATCATGCTGGAAAAATCATCCTGTTTAAAAGAAAAAAGTGGAGTATGGTGCAGACTCACAGTGCTAGAGCAGTCTTTTTGAGAATGACAGCGTGGGCCACAGCCGCTAGAGGCCTACACCTTCCTGGTCTCCCCAGAAAGGGCTTTGAAGGGCTTTAGTACAAGGTTGTGAGTATACATTATACTTTCCTTTAGACTCACTGTGTAACTTTGGGAAATGAATTGAACCTATGTGTGAATATAGATGCTAAGGTGTTGCCTCTCATACTTTTGTAACAATGAAGACCCTTGAAATATTAGGACAGTTTGGGAAAAATAAAGCAACCTTACAAGGATGAGATTTCTGGTTGCTGCTAAAACTATAACAGTATTTAAATGGAGCATTCTACTTTGTCATAAATGTATGTCCTCAATTTATTCAGACTGAACTCTCCAGTTTATTTGGGGGATATCTATATCAGATGTTGACATTTTATAGTTCATGTGCCAAAGATGGCAGAAGCCAGATTTTCACTCATTGGGGGGGCCAGATTGCACCACTTTTGCCTAGGGCTTCTTTCTGCCTCCTCTGTCTCATACTTCTGCTTCCAAGAACGGATCCCCATTTGCTAACCTAGACCTGGTGGGGGTTAGAGTCACCAAGCAAGAAGAGAAGGCCCTTATCTTGGCAAAACTTTTGAAAAGTTTCCACTTCCTTACATAAAGGGGGAAAATATTCATGGCTTAGAATAAAAATTTAAGCTTTCCCAGGACTGCCAAAGTAATGACTGATGATAATTTAATGCTGTCAAATTCTCACTGCAATAATTTCCCAGAAGGACATCGGGGAACAGATGTTGTTTAACGTCTCTGTGCCTTAGTTTTCTCATCTGTCAAATGAGGCAATAGGAGTGACAGGTGGTCCAAAGTTTTTTCTTGTGTCAACAGTCCGAGTCTGTCTTTTTGCTATCATTGTGTTCAATCATCTCTATCAATGCTGACGTTGCCTAAAATTATTCATTTTATTACCTTTTTTCCCTAAACAAAATAATCTGCAAGCTTCTCCCCTCCCCCTTCTCACACTTTATCAAGTATTAAGATTAGTAAAAGCCTATGACCTCTATCATGTCCTAGCTCAGCAAAAGGCAAGAAGATTTCACCCTCCTATGGAAGCATTTCAGGTCTCATCATTTACTTGAGTTTCCTTTGGTATACATAGTATCTTGGGAGAGCTGTTATTTCTACCTAACACTACCCCCTCCAGACTGGTGGTGACCCACCCAAATATTCTACCCTTAACTTTTCAAGAAAGTTCTATTCTTAACTTTCCAGCTACCTATAGGGACTTTTCACTTGGGAAGAACATCTCACCATGAGTCAATTAACAGGTATTTTTGAGCAGCTATTATATATCCAACATTATGAGTAATCTAGAGAAAACAGTAGGCATTATCCCTGCTCTTAAGGACCTTGAATTAAAACTGATGAGAAAACAACTAAAGTACTGTTTTTGTGGGACACCATAAAACCTGGTGGGTAGTATGGCGATATATCCCAATTTTCCAAAGATTGTCCTATTTATACATGTTACATTGGAGTAATTATTAATATCAATCCTTCTGACCTTCAAAAGTGTTCTAGTTTAGATGAAGAATGATTAGGTTGTCATAATGATGGGTGGGGTATGACAGGGCTTTGGTATCTTCACTCATGGTAGTCAGGTCAACAGAGGAAATTACCATAGCAACTAAGAACCTTGATAATTAGTGCTTTGTTAGCACAGGAGTAGACATTGTCATACTACTGGTATTTTTTTTTTTTTTTTAGTTTGATGAAACAATTCTTTTCGTTATCTGGGATATTTGTAGAGGCGCTATATTGTGTTGTTGATCTAATGCAGAGGGTTATTTTTTCCAAGTTAAAATTCTGATCAGCATCTATGTCTCTGAGATGGACTTTCTGAGACATGTCAGATCTTTCATTTAGGGAAATAAACCAAGAAGAAGCCTTAGAGAACAGCCAACAGGTAAACTAGCAGCTTGTATAGTTGATATAAAGAAAAGTCTCCACGGCTCCATTCACAACCACGCCTGAGTGTCTACTCCAAGCCAATCACTGAGCCTTTAGTCAACATGGCAGAAGGAATTTTAGAGCAAAGCCCAGAGGTAGGAAATAGTGTGGGGTATGTGGGGACCACCATGCAACTTGGCATTGGTGGAAGGTGAGTCAGCGGGTGGCCAGAGATGTGGCTGTAGAGATCAGCAGAGGCCAGATGATGGAGAACCTGTGTTAAGAAGTGTATTCAAATAGCAACAAGTACTTACTTTTCTTTCAAGTGTATTTCTCACCTATCTCAGCTAGGTCACTGTCTGAACTGATTTTCTTCACCATCCTCTTCTCCTTGCTGAATAATACTAAACGTCTGAGGAAAGAAAAAGGCGTAGTGTTTTTTAAGTTTGGAAATGAAATGGTGCCTCAGATATAGCTCCCTCCCTAGGGCTGTGACTACCCTGGCAACCACCACATGTTATTCTACTGATCTCTGAAAACCCTCTCTGCCCCCTCCAGGGCTCTGTTCACATGCCATGTGGGCTGCTCACATTTTCGTGCTTAGCAGTGCTGATGAGACAGTTTCTGGAGATCTGGGAAAAACAATGCTAGCTAGAAGGGAACAGCTAGCCCTTGGCAGACATCCCCATGTTTGGGGTCACCTCCAGGTACTACAGAGGAACTAGTGCAGCAAGGACAATCAATTCACTGGGTCAAAGTAGTGGTGTTTATGTTCTTCCTGAATGGGCAGCAATTGCTGACAATGCTGAACTGGCATCAGAGATCCTGCTGGTGCCTTTGATTGTCCCTCCCACTGATGGGCCTGAATGGCCCAAAAGGCCGTATGACCCAGCTTGGTGTACAAACCCCAAGCTTCTGGATCCTGAAGTCCATGCCACTCTGAACTGCAAGGTTAAAATCAGGTGATATTATTTACCCTGGCAACGCATGTTCTTGGCAGCAGAAGCAGAACAATATGGATTGGTGCATAAACACAGGAATGTTTTTTGTTTCTGTTTTTAAAAAGCTCATACCAGTTTGGGATAAGCAAGGAGAATCCACCAAAAAGACAAAATGTAAAACCAGCAGGAAGAACTATCTCCATCCATATGCGAGAGACATGCCAACAAAGATTTTGTTCACAGAAGAGAAATTTTAAGAAATAGATGACCAAGAACTTTTAAAGTCAAGTGCAGATGTTTGTTTTCCAGTTTGCTAGATACAAACACTAAGCATGATAGCTACAAGAAACATCTATTTTAGGGACAAGGGAGATCTTTCCTGAAGTTGCATGAAAACTTTTTCACTTCACTAATTCACTTAAACATGTCCCTTCAATTAGTATTTTTTACTTCTCCATTGCAAGAGTCTGGCCAGTGTTCATTTGGTGAAGAATCAATGGTGGACTTAGGGAGATTGAAGGGATGTTCCCCTTCTTTGAGGACTGTAGGGATGCCAAGAGATGGAAACCATCTTGAACAGAAAAAGTCATGAGATTTTGAGGCTGACACTTGTAGCTTATGCTAGATCACGTGGGTGCTGATAACTTTCATCCAAAATGCAGGGAGGAGTATGTTCTAAACTTGAGATCAGACGCTTATGACTATTTTAAACTGTGACTCACAGGAGAGAACTCCAATTTAATAGCCTCCTTTATGAAGTTTCAGTCCAGGTTTCATTGTCAGTTATACCAGGGCTGCTCTAGGTGTTGGTCTCTGATGACATGAGAGGCTTGGTCCAGAAAGTCATCAATGTACTCCTTCCTTCATGGAGAAAGTCAGGCTTTAAAAAACCCATCAGCTGAAAAGCACAGTGAGCTTAATGAGGCAGTTGACATACAGTATGGCACAAGCTCCTTCTCCGGATGCAGAATGTTGAATTTGCAGACTGATACCTGTCTGCAGACTGCACTTTGAGAAGCACTGACACACACAGCACTGTCACTTATGCCACCTTTCCAATCTATGATTATTAATCTGTATTAATTAAAAAAATAAATTTTGAAACAATTTCAAACTTCAGAAAAGTTGCGAGAAAAGAAAAAAGAGCTGTATAGCTTTCACCCAGACCGCTTCCAAGTTTTACCCATGATGTGCTTTCCAGCAAAGACTTCAATTCTCACTCACATGATCTAGTCTCTCTAGAATGAGTTTGTGCCCTTGACTTTTGTGAAAATAACATTTTGTAGAAGGACACTCAACTTGGGTTTGTCCTGTGCTTTCTCACAATTAGCCCCCTAAAAGTTAGGCACTTTGAGCAGGAATGTCCTTTTGTGTTTTATTGCAGACTATCAAGTAATGCCTGATGCCGCTTTGTCCCAATAACTTTGTGTCCCAGTGGTACATTTGATCACTTGATTCAGATAGTGTCTGCCCCATTTCTCCACTGTAAAGTTGCCTTTTTCTTTTGTAATTAATAAGTATCACCGGTATCCCATTACTCGCGCCACGTTTACCTGTTTGTTTTAGTGCCCATTGATGTCTCTTGCCTGAATTTATTCCGATAATGTTTGCCAAATGGTAATTTTCTAATTGGATCATTTCTTATACATTTATTAATTGGCATTCTACATAGTAAGGAGAAAATTTCTCATTTCCATTTTTAAATTCATTGGTTTATAAACAAATGAGTTATTATTCATTATACGCTTATTATTCAGTGGGTTATAACCTATTATCATTAATTATTGTGATGCTCAAATTGACCCAGATTTTGACAGTAGGACCCCGGGGAAACTGGCTTCCATGTCCTTTTGCTATGTGCCCATCATTCTTGAGCACTTCCTCCACAATAAACTGTCTATGGCTTATCTTGTACTTTCACTGCCCCAGCCCTGATCAGCCAGCTCTCTAAGGAGCCTTGCCTCTTTTTCATGGAGAGTGATATGTAGGAGCCAAGATCTGGATGCTAAGAGTTCCTTTGCTATTGAAATGTTGCTTTTCTCGGGCCTTTTCAGTGGACAGAACTAGGAGATACATACATTTTTATACATGCATGTTCACATACACACATATGTATGTATACATGCATACTTTTACACCTGTCTTCTGTCTCTAGTTCACTGGGTTCCATTATCCTTAATATGTTTATTTGCTCAGTCCCCTGCCTCTCCACTCTGCTCTGATGCTGTCCTCGTAAAGGTCAAGATGGCCCTGCCACCTTGCTCCAATATCATCTTTGCTCAGGCTCTGTGACCCCCTGCTTGTGCCTTCCCGATAACTGTTGGACTGAATTAGGAAGACAAGGAAG
The DNA here is from genome assembly GCF_001890085.2 of Hipposideros armiger. Lineage (NCBI taxonomy): Eukaryota > Metazoa > Chordata > Mammalia > Chiroptera > Hipposideridae > Hipposideros > Hipposideros armiger. Next base: position 1,463,966 of record NW_017731501.1, on the reverse strand, counting down.
GAAGACAAATTTTTGTTTCTTAATTAGAAGGAAAAGTAAGTAAAGGCTAAATTGGGATTATTAGCAATGGTTCTCCTTTGTTCACTGATATATTTTAGGATTAAAATTCTAAGACAGCCCATCTACCAGCATGGTATGAATATTGATATAAAAGGGTCTTTCGTATCTCTAAGTCTCCATCAGGACTGTGATTATGCCCAGCAGGATGGGAGGCGGAGGGAGGTACATGTGCATTCTGCAGCACACTCAGGTCTTAACTGCAGCAGCAGGGATAGGGCTGTCAGCACTGATGTTACCATTGCTAAATCACAGAATGCTTTTCAACCGGTCTAGACATGCTTCATGGCTAACGAAAGAGAAGAAAAAACAAGCAATTGATTTTTCAGTGGTTCTCACCAAGAGGTTATACTCTTCACCCTCTGTTGAAATGAGCAGCACAAAACGAAATGTGTTTCTATAGTCAGGGATGACTGTTACCTAATTATGAGCTCACATTTCCCGTCACTTGGGCAACAAGCATTTGCCAGTCCTTCTAAGCTGATGGTAAGCTCCTTGAGGGCAAAAGGCAGGATGGTAGACTTAGGTAACCACTCCCGGTGACTTGCAATTAGTGGCTGATGAGTAGTTGTCCCCACCCCACCCCCGCTGGACCATTAACTATAACACCAGGTGAAGACTCACAGCTCTTTTTCTATAGTGTTCTAGTCACCTCCTTTGTTCACATATTTGATAGAACTGAAAGCTGCGATTTTCTGAACTGGCTAAGAGAGGCAGAAGCAAAAGAAAAGCCCTTTTCCTTTTCACCTTCTCTCCCTTCCTTCCTTCTTGCCTCCCTCCTGCCTCGGATTTAAAGGCTGGCAGAAGTTGATGCAAGAATGACCTTAATCTAGGTGGGCAAAGGGCTCTGCTGCCGACCTGTGCTACTTCAAGCTCAGAGCCACATGGCAGGACATCTAGGCTCCAGGCTGCAGCTGGGGGCCTGGTTGTAGGATGGCTTCTGCCATGAACTCTTTGTTCAACTTTCAGCAAGTCTGCTAACCTCTGTGGGCCTCACTGTCTGTATCTGTAAAACTGGAGCTTGGACCTTATGATCTCTTAACAGCCTGTGTTTCTACAGTTGTTTTACTTGGGCCTTATGAAATACCCTGATTCATGGCCACATCCTGAATGATAGCACAAGGATGGTAAAAGTGACAAGAAAAACTGAGAGTGGAAGTATAGCCTATGATAACACTAGAAGGACCATTCTCTGGATACTAAAATCAAAGCTCTGTCTCTCAGTGTGTGTGTGTGTGTGTGTGTGTGTGTGTGTGTGTGTGTGTGTCCTTGCAATTATAGGAAGAATAGCAGAAAGCCACTTATAGTTACTGCTATAGGGTATTCTAAAATTTATATGAAAAGATAATCCCAAGAATAGCTAAAACAATTGTGAAAAAAAGAATAAAATGGGAAGAATAACTACCTGATACTAGGTCTTATTATATAGCTATAGCAATCAAGACTGCATAGTATTGGCAGAGATAGATGCATATATCAATGGAACAGAATAGGGAACCCAGAAATAAACCCACAGAAATACACCCAACCGCTTTTTGACAAAGATGTAAAAGCAATTCAGTGGAAGGAGGATAGATTCGTTAACAAATGGTGCTAAAACACAGGTAAAAAAGAATGAACTTTGATCTAAGCCTCTCACTTTGTATAAAAATTAACTCATAATTAATCATATATTTAAATTTAAAATGTAAAACTTTTAGAGAAAAACATAGGAAAAAACCTTTGGGATCTAGGGCTGGGCCAAGAATTCTTAGACTTTACACAAAAACCCTGATCCCATAATGGAAAAAAATTAATAAGACAATAAAAAGTAAAAACTTTTGCTCTGAAAACATCCATGTGAAGAAGATAAAAAGGCAAGCTATCAATTAAGAGAACATATTTTCAAACTAACATCTGACAAAGGACTAGTATATAGAATATATAAAGAACTTGCAAAAATCAAGTTAAAAAAATCAGCAAACAATCCAATTAGAAAATGGGCAAAAGATATAAACAGACATTTCCCTATAGAACATACATAAATGCTAAATAAGCACATGAAAAGATGTTCAACTTAATTAGTGTTAGGGCAATGCAAATGAAAACCACAACAAGTTATCTATCAGAAATGCTAAAATAGGAAATAGTAACACCACCACAAGCTGATGAGGAGGTGAAAAATTGAATGTATTGCCAATGGCATTGTAAAATGATACAGCGACTCCAGAAAACAGTTTGGCAGTTTCTTATAAAACTGAAATGGGATGGGACTACCATATGACCCCACAATTTCACTCTTGGGCATTTACCCCATATAAATGACAACTTATGTTCACATAAAAACCTGTACGTTTATGTTTATAACAGCTTTATTCTTAGCAGCCCCAAACTAGAAGCAAGTCAAATGCTCTTCAATATAGTAATTGTTAAACAAACTGGTACATCTATACCATGGAATAACGCGCAGCAATAAAAAGGAACAAATTTGATCCATGGAACAACTTGGATGACTCTCCAGGGAATTACGCTGAGTGGAAAAAGCCACTCCCCAAAGATTAGGTACTGTATGATTGCATTTATATAACAGTCTGGAAATGACAAAATGATAGAGATGGAGAACAGATGAGTGGCTGCCAGCGGGCAAAGACCGAAGCAGGATGGCGGCAGGAGCAGGAAGGAGGAGAAGAGGGAGAGAGGCGATGTGCCTGTAAATGGACAACATGAGAGAGATCCTTGTGGTGGTAGAAATGTTCTATGTCTTGACTGCATCAATGTTGGTATCCTGGTTGTGACACTTTAGTATATAGTTTTGCCAGACGTTACCATTGGGAAATCTTGGTAATCAGCTTTCTGTGTGATTTCTTAAAATTGCATGCAAATCTACATTTATCTCAAAATAACAAGATTAATTTTTCTTTTTAAATGAAACATTAGAGCTCTCTGTCTGGGCTTAGTTTGATGCAAGTAAATGGAATAAAATATGTACAATTTGGGAGAAGAAAAGACTAAAATAAGCATTGGAAAGATTGAAAATAGCTTGGTGACAATGATATGTCTTTTTCTTTCTCTGTTCCCCAGAGTCCTTGGCCCCAATTATAACCTTGCCCAGAGAAGCACTTAGTGATTTTGTTTAATGTATTATTGTTAGTATGGAAGAGAAGTTGCCTTGTGAAGCAGTTTAATTTTTGTATGTAAATGTAAGATACATGTGTACGATGATAGGCAACTCAAATGTGGTTCTTTGTGAACAAGCTGATGATTTTTTGTGAATGGAGATGATAATTATCCTTGATAACATAAACAAAACATAACCAAAGCCCTTTTGCATAATATGGGGTTAAATGGTTGTATTTTCTTCCCACAGAGGTTTTGTTTGTTAGCTGGCTTTTGTCTTATTTTGCAGGATATCATTGAGCTACATTTACCAGCATAGGAAGCAGGAGCAGTGTACTTTTGTGTTCTCAGGAAGAGGCTCTCACCCACATTTATGGAGCCCGGGGCTCTTAGGAAGTGCCTCAGGAGTATGGGAAGGGGAAGAAGGGGTGTGGTTCCTTACTTCTTGCAGTTTCCACCTTGGGCAGCTCCTATTCTATTGATTTTGCAAATGGGGTTCATGTAAGAGTTGGCTTACGGACAGATTCCAGTGTTCATAAAACATTTGAAAACCACAAGCTGCTCCTGTCTGAGTTCGCTGTCCCTCAGGGCTGAAGTTGCAGTTAGAGACCCAGCCTGTCCACACTTCCTGTCTGGGCGATGGAGAAGAGGCTGTGCAGGTGTGGAGTGAGCCGTGTGGTGCGGGGCAGGAGAACCAGTGCCCTGTGTCACCCTCTGTCACGCTCCAGCCATAGCTGAAGAGTGTTCTCATTCAGAGCTGCCCTTTTTCCTGGTGAGGACAGAGAACGCACCACCTGGAGAATCTCTGGACCAGAAACTCCCTATTTTAAAGCCAAAAAATGAACCAGTCTGAGAGGGAATTTCACAGAGAAAATTTTACTTTGATTTTTGTTTTCAAAGTGTGTGTGTGTGTAATAACACATGAGGATATGAGGCATAAGGATCCAAGGTGGCCAGGTGATTGATCAATTGATGAGAAAAAAGCCACTGAAGACTGAAGAATTCATATTAACAAGTGATTATTGCAAAGCAAATGTGCAAAGCAGTGTGCGAAAATAATTTATGAAAATATCTGGAGGCTAGGTCAGTGTTGTTTCAATAGATAATTAATGGTGAATAATTAATACAATATTTTAAAGTAAAATGCTATAATCATATGAGCAGTGAAATGTCACCTGGTTAATGCCCAAGAGTAAAGGTCAAGTCCAGTCCCTGGCCTGTTTCATATGACCCACAGCTAAGAATGGTTTTCCACATTCAAATGTGGCCAAGATGTCCACCAAAGAGCAATTAACTAGGTGGCCTTGGGAGTGAGGCCAGAATTAGTGAGTCATTTGTCTTCTTCACCAACTCTAGCAGCACAGACAGTGATGTGTGGCAGTCCCACTTTGTCTGAAAGAGGGGTGAACTCTGGAAAGCTTAACCCCCCTTTGGTGGTGGAGAGCTTTCCTTGAATATATTGGAGCTTCATAAAATCTTTCCCAAGTCCCTGCAACACTAACATTAGATGACCCCCCCCCCCACCCCTCAGCACTGGCTAATGGAAAATTCCAGCAGGAGGAGGTGACAAAACTGAACAGGAAGGGAATGGGTGTCCACATCACAATCATGGCCCTCAAGAAGGGAGAGAGGACCTTGAGGGCCAAGGCCTAGAGTGCTGTGGAGATGCACGCCCATCTCCTTGGCTTCCTGTGAAACTTAAGGCTTCTTGACTTGCTGGGCCAGAGAAAGATGAGCTGAGACCTGTGGTAGGCCAAATTCTCGGGAGTAGTTCAGCATTACTTTCTGTTGACTGGGACTTGGAATACTGTTCGATTCAGTCTGTGTCTCTGCCTACAATGGACAACTTTTCTCAGAGAGCTTTGCCATGCCCTCTTTGTTGGGAACAGGGCTGAGGGCTGGGGAGAGAGAATAGTAGGACATCAGTCCAAGCCATTAATAACCCCTTTCCTCCTAAACTTTCTACCCTTAAGAGTGAATTGACTGGGGTTTCCAGAGGGCTTTTGGCCATCAGCACTACAATTAGGAAGCAGAAAAACCTAACCAACAAAAACACATCTAAACCACAGACAAAATTACCACTCTGTTATAGCCCATCCAAAAAAAAGACCATCCAGCCAGAATTGATTCTGGCTCATGACCAGCCCAGGCTTTCTGAGCTCCCCAAAGGCCTAAGAAGATTCCAAGGCCCAGGGGAGGTGCGCACCGCCAGGCCTCATGCAGTGGCGTTTGCCCAGACTGCTCCGAGCTTATGCTGAGAGCCCCAGGATAATTCATAGCACCCCTATTCATTCTCAGAGCATCTCAGTTGGGACCATCAATTATATGGTCTTTAAACAAACAAACAAACAAACTGAAAAGTTGACTCTAGGCTTCAGCGGAGGGTCTGCAAGTTGGCTCTGAAGTCTCACTCTTCCTATAGGTCTCTTCAGCCAGAGTCAGCAAGCTGCAGCCAGCAGGTCAAGCCCAGCCCCTGGCCTGTTCTGCCTGGCCCACAGCTAAGAATAGTGTTTTACATTTTTTAAGTTTTTTATCATCTTTTTAAAGAATACGTGACAGAGATCCTGTGTGGCCTAAAAAGCCTAAAATATTTACTATCTGGCCCTTTCCAGACTAGGTTTCCGACCCCTCTGATTTAGCCCCCTGATCTTGCATTTTTGGGTAGAGGACCAGGATCATTATTAATGTCTTTGGCCCCAAAAGAGTGCTGTGTATCCTCATCCTACCTTTGCCGAATTCAAGTCCAACCGAGGGCCTGATGTTAGGAGGCACATAGGTGTTTGTGGAAGCATGTCACCTACCAGAGAATCCCGTGTGGACACAAAAAGCATCGGTTGAGATTCCCCCCTCTATCTCCTCTCCAAGGGTTGGCGACGGCCAAGGGAGAGGAATGTCTAGAGCCTTCCTGTGCAACAACAGGGCTTCTGTTCTGGCGAAAGGCAGTGCTGAGGCCTCCAATCCTGCCCATCTCCTAGAATGCCCCTGAAGCCATGGCCCCTTTGGTGGCTTCCTACCATCAGTCACATCTTGCTGTCCGATCAGGCCCTTGGATACCCAAATCATTCAATGTTCACTTTTGTGCTGATGTGCACACACATGTATGTATGTGCATGTGTGTGTATGTCCCACACCTTGTTTTTCAAATATTTACTTGAATTAGTTGTCAAATGTTTCAAAGATTTGCATATTTTAAAACCCTGTATCTCCAGCTTCTCCTTCCACGTGGTCTGTGGTCCTTGTACATGCTGAGGAAGCCTTTGCGGGGGACGTGCCTTCTGTGTGTAATGTGTTCACGCCGCCCCTGGGGATCGCATCTGCCGCCTGAAGGCCTTCTTTTCAGAATCACCATTTTAGCCTCAGTACTGTGAGAGTGACTCCACTTGGGAGGACAGTTCCTGGGGTAAAGGAAGAAAGACCCGCGTGGTCCTCGCAGCTTTGTCACTGACTACGTGACTTTAGGAAACACACTCACGGGCTGCATATCTTTACCCGTCAAAAAAATATATATATATCTCTAATATCCCTTCCAGCTTGAACACTGATGGTTTCAGGAAGTCCAAGTTGTCTGGAATGCTCTTCATGCCTGTGATTTTATGAAGAATGCAAATAGTGTACATGGTACTTCTTACAAGTTTATATTTGGAAGCATTTTAAAAATGAGCATGTTGGGCAACTCTCAAAAGTATACAGGGCCCTGCTAGAGCCCCTGGTTACCTCACTCCTGCTAGAGACATTCAAAGCCCCTTCAGTCGTGCAGTTGACAGGGATCTTCAGGGTCAAGGCCAGAACCCAAGCTTCCTGATTCCTAATATCATCCTAGACAGCAGGTCACACTGCTTTTCATGGCTAGCAGTGGATTTACCGAAAACATGAACGTCTCTTACAGGGGTTAGGGAGGAAAAGCACCTAGCGCTGCCTTGCACACGGTAGATAAGCAGTAAACATTCAACTGAATTATTCAAAGAGCTGGATATTTGTTATTCTGGAAACATTGCTCTAGGAAAAGTCTTTTTTGGGTTTTTTTCCCCCCTTTTTACTCCAGACATCTCTGAGATGTCTGTCTCACAAGTCAGAACTATAGAATGATTCTGAAAGCTATACTGAATGAGTCTCAAGTAGACATTCATTAAAAAGTGTTATTTTTTTCCCCTTCCCATTTCTGTGAGGGCAAATTGTGGACAACGTCTGATGGTCTTGGGAAAGTTAGTTCTATACGTAGCTCATTCTTTGCAGCTATTTACTAGGTGCTAAACTTGTGTGCTCCTCTTCTCCACTGCAGATCCACCGCGGCCTTTCCCGTGATGGCGGAGACTGATTTACGGGAAACATCTGGCAATAGTTTACCTTTCCCTCCATTCCACCTTCAGAACTTTGAAATCAAACATGCTGGAAATCTTACTTAGGGTGAATGTCAGATAACCAGTGGAGAAGGGGGTGCCATCAGAAATTGGCAGTTCTTGCGGGTCACAGAGTTTGATAAAGCAGTTAAAAGCTGTGATAGCCACTTACAGCTCTCCCACCTTTGAATCCACTAAGCCAAAAATATGCTTCGATAGGAAGCAACATGCCCATGGATCATTAAAAATAGACTCAGAACAACACTGGCGCTGGTGCTTCTTCCCTAGCTCTTCTTTTCTTGGCTATAATCAGACTTTGCTGCTGTGACAACATAAAAAGCAATTACCCCCCTTCCTCTGTGCCTTACACCTTTGTCAGTTCAGCCATTGATTGTGAGCTATCCCTTTGCAAACCTACGTTCTATATATATGTGGAAACACATTGTTTGAAAATATTTCTCCCCAGCCTCTGACTCCAAGAATAGAGTCAGTTTTAAAATAGGACAGTTTCGGTTTTGTTTTTTTCTACCTTTATTACATTTTTACATTTGAGATACAAACCACTCTCTTACACCACACAAAATACATCCATTCTTTGTGATCTTAAAGTGCATTTCCCCTTTAACTTTGTGTACAAAAATATTTATTCTTAAAAATGTGGACATTTCTTGACAAGGCACTTTTTAGGCATCAGGTGAAGATGGGTCTTCAGTTCTACATTCACACTGAAGGAAAAGTGAAACATTATCATCACAGCAGTGTGTTTCAGAGTCCTCACAGGTCCAGCAATCTCTAGCAACTGATAAAGGCAAAACTGTAAAAACATTCACAGCTTTACAACCTGGGCTGCAACGCTTTACAACCATAAGGAGGAAAAGCCGCCCAGAACCACAGCTATCCATCCTAGTGTCAGATGTGTCCCACTTCTGGAAGTAAAGATCGCTGCCATATTGTCTTTGGATGACCCTGTAAGACCCCATTTACTTCTCCCCAATTTCAGTAATTGTATCAGAAGAGATATAAATAGATCGGGACCTCCTGGAGCAAACAGCCATGAGGCCTACTCTAGCAAACCATATCTAGCTGAGGAATTTTAAAAGAGGAAACCAATGAAAAACAACCAAGTTTTCATTCACTGTCCATGAAGAACCAGAAAATGGGCATTTCTAAAAAGTAAGCAAACAATCACCTTTGGAGCTTATAAACATATATGTAACCCATTTAACATCCAAGTAACTACAAGTGATGCTTGTTTTTAAAAAGCAAATTATACACAAAGATCAAAACCACGCATTTTTTTAGCAGTTTAAAATTTACACCTTTAAAAAATATTGGAAGAGTAATGTTTTGCCACCATTAAAATTAAGTTGTAGAGGAAAATAGAAATGCTACCTTGAATCGGAAATTGCTTTAATTTCTGGAGAACTACATAACTCCACTTTTTTCTCACCAGCTTTCCTTTAACAATACTTAAAAAAGAGAGAGAGAGAAAAGAAACCCACTCAAATGCTTCATCTTTTCCAAGAAACACGGAAAGCTTATTTATTATATATCCTTTTACGGTCCAGCTTATTTATTGCACCTAATTTGCAAATGCTCCCCAGGGCATTTGGGGGAATAAATATGAAACAAAAATGGAGCTGCTTCCCCATTCCTGGACCACTGCCTCCGTGACAGGGGGCTGGGCCTTCTGGGAGCAACTCAGAAAGGACCCCAGGACTGGGGCCATTCGTCAGCATAACCAAGAGCGGTCTGAGGGCCAAACCTATAGGTAGGGCTGCAGAGAAGCCTCCAACTGAGAAGCCTGTCCGTCTCTGAAGTGTGTAGACCTATCTGCTCATGGGGAGCTGTAAAATAAAGAGAGGCTGCATCGAGGCAGTTCCTGAGGCCATCTGATGATATCCTGGGACAGAACTGGGCAAAAAGAGAACGACTCTGTGGTGAAGAGGAGACAGTATTCTTCAGATGCTCCCGCCTCGCTGATTGGCGATGCTGACAGGGAAGTCGGCCAGCCGGATTCTTTAGTAAGAGAAGGGTCTTTGCAAGCGGGTGAGGACTTGCCTGGTGGGGTGAGCGTCCCAGGTGCGCTAGTTGGGGGCTTGCACCCAGTGCCCCCAGCAAAAAAGCTGGGGGAGCTGGGAGTACAGAAGGGTAAGGGGGAGGATTTATGGCTGCTTTAATAGAGATCCTTATCACTGAATTACCCTATTTCAAATTTTGACACAGGAATGTCTTAAGATCACTGTTATGAAAACCATACAGGAGTCACTTGAGGCATTTTTCTTATGAACGTAGAATGATCTCGCCACCTTTAGTCTGGTAACATGTAAACGACAGTGCACCTGTACCTTTCCTGAATCGGAGGTGGAGGGAGGGGACTTTTAAAAAGCAAAATCAATTCATGACCTATAGAAAATCAGTTTCACTTCCATCCACTTTAGATTTACACTATTAAGAATAGTTCTGATCACCAGAACACTGAAAGTGCTCTCTGTGTACTTGATGTAACATGTGCTCAGATAAAACAGAGCTCCCCAATTTCAGCATCAGATAAAGATGTGATTTTCCCATATATTATATTATCATGTAATCCCTCCGTGCTGCCCACCTGGGAGAGGCATAAAAAATAAAGCACTAGATTGCAGACTAGTAACAGCTAGTTTTAGAAACAAGAATTACATCAAACACCACTTAAAGACCATTTAAAAAGTCAAAACATTTTAAAGTTCAAAAAGGAAAAAAAAAAACCACCACCACAAACCTCCAGGAGCCAAGACACTCCATAACTGCCTGACACCGATTTACACGGAAGCTGGAGGTCTTTTCTAATTGATTTGGAAAATGCAAGCCAAAGAAGACTCTTTGCTTGCAGAGTCCAGTAGCTGTGCCCCCCGAATGCAGGCAGCTGTGCATTCTTCTTCCTGCACCTCTTAGGGAAACCCCACTTTAATAAGTCAGGCCAAAGGAAAATAAGACAATTGTTTAACTAATCTCCAAAAAACAAAAACAGAAAAAACCCCAACCTTCTACAAATACACATGTGAAAATATTTTTAAACACCCCCCAAGTACAAACCAGTCTTGCCCACGAAAAATCACAGGGTTTGGGGATTCATCTGACAATGAAAGTTCCAGGAGTCTCATGACAGTATGAACCATAGACCTTTAATTCTTTAGTCCAATGTGGTGAAGAACAATTAATCTCTGACATTTCAGAGTTGGCAAACACTGAAGATAAAAATATGAGAACTTAGTGAGATTTTTCTCCCCTATCCCTTTAAGCATACTCATACCATAAATAAGAACACCCACGTCCAAGTCCCTGGGTGTTTGTAAAGTGTCCTGGATATTGGAAATCACAGTCAGAATGCAAACAGACATTTTCCGAAGGCTTTGAGGATATGCTGGATCTGTAAATCAAGATGTCCTGAACACAGCATAAAAGATGAGTCCCCAGGAAAAGACGTCCCAAATCGTCGCGTGAAGAATGAGATGCCTGCACACCAGCCAAACAAGTTAAAACACCTCTTGTAATTGAGCCTTCAGGTGACTCAGGATAAGAGTGACTGCTTAGAAAGCTTCTTCAAAAGCCAAGAGGAGAAGCTAAAAGTGTCCCACTCGTGACTGTCCTGCCTATCATAAGTCAGCAGCAACTGTAACACTGCACAAGGGCCAGTTACTTTCGATCACTGGTGTGATGTTCCCCGCTGGAACACATATGGGGGGTCAGAAAGAGGCAATGCCTGTCTCACAGGCTGATATGCCTTTATTATCTTTTCCTGAGCATCAGTGAACTGTTGAAGAGAAACGCACAAAAACGCATGGAGATAAAAGTATGAAGTACACGTAGACAAGGAACAGCAGCGACAGGCAGGAAGGACTTGGCTGGGTGGACAACACCCAGAGACAAAGAGCAAGGGCCCAGTCAGTGAAAGGTGGTTGGAGATGGAGTGACATGCAAGTGACTGACTTTCTCCTCCAAGGGAAGAGGACCGGCTCCTCCAGACAGGCCGGGCACCCTCCTGGTTGGGTCGTTATTAAGCCACCATCCTCCAGCCTCGCCAGCACGGCCTGCAGGCCTGGTTCCTGTCCAGAACCTTTCTGGCACCATCCTGCTCAGACCCTGTGGCAGCCACAGGTGCCAAACAGACCAGCACACCACAGCCACCCGGAGTGTGACACTGGTTCTGTGATCTAAGCCTAGCTGGATTTGTTGGTTTAAGAAAAAAGTGAATAGGATCCTTTCTTTTCAAAAGCCGTGCCTAATGGCAGTTCAGCTTTTCTCTTGGCTTCCATCTCCATCCCGTGTGACTACGGCTAGACTTGTCTGCACCCACTCAGCCATGCTGTCACATGCAGTCACTAATAGTAAGGCCCTAGCTTTTCATACCCTAGATAACTAGGCCACTCCGGAAACAGACCATAGGAACACCGAGGGCTTCCAAATTGGTCAAAAGATATTCCAAAATCTGGTCCATTTTGTGACTCAGCTGTTCCCTGAGTGGATTTTAATTCAGCCCGGATGATCCGATAGTTTTTGCCTTTGTTGCTGTCCCAGTATGTCTGGCCATTGCACTCATAGCACACAGCAAACTCCATTCTTTCGTAAGACTGAATTTTCTCAGGCAAGCGAATGTCAAAGGAGAACGTGTCCCTGTCTGAACTAGCGTAAGTGTCCTTCACGTACCAACAGGGAAAGTCTGTGAAGCTTTTCCAAGTGTCAAATGTCATTCTTATTTTCACCATCTTCTCAAACGCGAGGTTCTGCACCTTCACTGTGCCTGCAATGGCTTTGTCCTTCAGCACACAATTTTCAAGGCAGACATGGTCAGTCTGAAGCCTGTTTCTGAAGTCTAAGTAATCTGCAGAAGGCTGAGAAAAATCCAACACAAAGCTCTCACTCTCTGCTGTCGTCAAACTCACAATGTTGTCTAGGAGCTCAGTGATGTTAAATGGAATATCTAATGGGTCATCAAATTCTGAGAACACTTTCACCATTGTCAGGGCCAGCCCTTGGTTGTCTGCGAAGGACACTCGCTTTTTCACCTTTTTCTCCTGGATGGCCGGGGACACCACTCCACTGGCTTCATTCTTGCTGCTCAGCTGAATACAAGGCCTCAGAGGTTTGCTTGGCTTTGGTGAGATCTTGAAGGCGAACCTCTCTCTCCGCAAGGAAGGGGTCATGCAGCTGTATCTGCACTCTATGTCCACAGCCATCGTTGGGTTAGATGAATAGGCTAGAACCCTGGCAAAAGGGGAAAAGAAAGAAACAGCAATGAGATCAGATTGACGTTGATTGACGTTGAAACTCAACAGGGACTGGCAAACAATGCTTTCCTTTTTCTCCGCCCACATGGCTCCGGTTCAGTATTAACTCAAGTGTGGTCCAGAACGACCTTGGTTTCAGGGGAGATTAAGAGTGTAAAGTGGGGGGAAAAAGAAGTGCAAGGTTAAAACAAACAAACAGAAAAGTATGGACCCACTGGTTTTAACATAGGTTTTTCTGTCAGGATTTCTTAGGGCCATAAGTATGCTAATATGCCATGGGGATTAATAAAAGAGCACACTGTTTGCAGAATTTCCCAAACTTATCTGACTAGGGAACCCTTTTTGGGTTTTGTGGAGCATTTTAGAACACATGTTCTGAGGAACATACTTTGGTAAATATTGCTTTAATCTAATACAAAGAAATTAATTCATCCTGTAAATATTGATTGGTGTTTACTATACACCAGGCATTCTGCTAGATGGACACTGAGATTCAATAAGGAAGACAGACACAAACCTGCTTTCATTAAATGTACAGTAGATTTTTACATTCTAGTATATATTTCTTTTAAAAAAATCCAACAATTTATATTTTTAAACTTTTCTGATAGCTGAATATTTGATTTTTCTACAGTGAAAATAGCCTCTGTAGGAATAAATAGCAAAGAGAATCATTCTAAGGATTAAGTTAAATCTGACTTCATAAAAACTGTTTTTCTTAAGTGAAAAAAATAATTAAAACTAAAAGGTTAAAGACAAACGGGAAAAACATTTTACAAAAATCATGACAGCAAAAAGTCAATACCTTAATATACAGTCTTGCAAAACAGTAACCAAGTTGAATATTCCGCATAAAAAATGATCAAAGAGCATGCATAGAAAATTCATGAAAGAAATTTAAAAGTGACCCATAAATATGCAAAACATCCAACTTTATAAGTAAATTAGATTAGAAAATAATGCCTGTTTTTACCTATTGATTTAGGAAAAAATTTTAAAAGATAATACAAATACTTGTATTGGTCCAAATTGGCACAACTTTTCTAAATGTTCTTATCATCTTTGGTTCTAATATCGCATGCAGGTATCCATCTTAAGGCAATAAGTAAAAATGCATGGAGGTTAATGTACTAAAATGTTTAGTGAAATGTTATTCAGTGCAACGTTATGGAGGGGGAAGGGTGAGAAAATAATCTAAATGACCAATAGCAGGTATCTGGTTAAATTAAGTGTACCACATCCATGTGATAAAATTTTATATCATCATCATAACTATTATTTAGTGACATATTTGCATGGCATGAAAAAAATTAATTGTTAATGCAAAAAAAATGGATAGGATAAAATTGTACATAGCGACAAGACTTGTGGGGAAAAATATTATGCGTACGCACGGAAAAAAGACTAGAGACATACTTTAAAACTGTCAAAATATCCAGTTGATGACCTTTCAGGAAATTTCTGTTATCCTGCTTTGTATTTTCTTATATTTTCTAAAATAATGTCCCTTCTATAATCAGAAAAAAAGTGAATCTAAAAAAAAAAGAAAAGGAAACCTCAACTATTTTAGGATTTGCCAAAAACACATCCAACATGATTGCCTCACTAAAGCTGAGCAAGTTTTATAATGCTAACTAATTACTATGGCAAATTTATGTTCTGATTTGACAGTTATAATGGGCTAATTGAGAAGTCAGAGATAAAACCAGGGTTAAAATCTCTAGTCTGAGAATCACAGAACACAGGATCGAGATTAGCTCCCAAAGATATCTCCCCTCACTATGGTAAAGGTGTAGGTATGTAGCAGTGTGTTAGGGTGCTTGCTTTCAGGACTCCCCTAGTCCCCGGGGGGTGGCAGGGTGATGGTGGTAGTTAAGGAGAAGTGACAGAAAAAATGCTGCTTATCATCTGATAAAAGCTAGGACCACTGGTTCCATCCAATAAATAGTTATCCCCTTTTCACCTTCTGATTTTGATTAACCAAATATGTATATTGAAAAAAAATGAGAAAGGACAAAGACATAATGGATTTGATTCTATTTTCCAAAAGAAGTATAGTGTTTCCCTGGGATGCAGAAATCACTTAGTGATGACCAGATGGAGAAATACAAACATTCAGAAACAAATAAAACAATAATTTATAGCCATAAGGTAGTTATCTAAACATTCATTTTAAAGGTTATTTGTCTTACTGTTTCCTCTTTAGCAAGGTGAAACAAGGGAAAACTTTAGGGGCAAATTGCTTTCTGTGATCTGTTCTTATACCTGTGCAATTGTTTTGGAAAGGCGAGTTCTGACTGAATTGGGCAAGATAGCTTCTAAGAAAGTCAGTGGGTTCACCAATGGGTTCAATGTAAAAAAAACCCCAAAAAACCCTAAACTTACAAAGTCCTCAAATTTTAGTTTTTCCTGTCCACTGCAAACCTTCATTTGAATGTACTAGAATTACACCTTCAGCTCTCACTTTAACACAGGTAGTTTGTTTGTTATTTATTAAATACAGATGAACAACCAAACAGGGGGCAAAGCCTTGCATCCCGGGCCCCTCCCACTCTGCCCACCCTTGAAAACCCCAGTGTGAACTGAGGGAGGAGGGGCTTCCTCCTTGGCCACAGCAGCTTCCTCCTTGTCTGAGTCAGCACAAGGTCAGCTGCAAGTTCTCTCTGCCTGGCCAACTAGCCTGCAAACCAACCTCATACGTGCTTCCCCACACGACGTTAGAACAGTTCATTAGAAAAAGGCTGGGACGCTCTCAAGATATTGTGGAAACAATTTTAAAATAAGTGGATCAGTGGAGGAATCTGCACACTTGCAGCCGATTAAAGTCACTCTCAAGTTCTCATCCTGCAGGTTAAAAAGACTTAGTTGAAGATTCGGTAAAGTTACACTGTTTGGACCCAGTGCTATAAATCTGCCCGAGATCCCTCTTACCACCAAGCTGTGAGAACAAGCAGAACTTAGAGGTCGGGAGGTGAAGTTCTAGTCAGAGGCAGAGCTAATTAAACAATTCCACTGGCACTTTCTAGAGCTGAATCGGTTTTGCAACATTCTTCCATGAAAGGCAAAAGTAAGGTTAACCACCTGGAGAACCAAGGGTTACTGCCCTGGGGCATTGCACAAGCCACCCCTGCTCAGAATCCCTTTACTTTCTGTGTGTCACCATAACTGGAGGTGAGGACATTAACCTCTGGGGCCTCAATCTAGGATATGATCTGTCAACCACTTTGTCTATTCTCACACATAGATTCCAGCTTTTATTAACTGGAACATTCTCCGAGAATCTGTCACCCAAGTGCTTGTTTGTTGTAGGCCTTCCTGACCCTCTTCTCAGGAATTCTCTAATGGACTGTGACAGGGATGACCATCACCCAGAAGTAGGCCTAGCAACAGAGAAGGTAATAGTTGCCATAGTTCCTGAAAGGAAGGCACCTGGACTGGCATTTTATCTTCAAATGGCATGAAAACGATCAGTGCCAACGCAGGATGAAGCAGGCTGTACCTCAGGCCCCCTCTCCTGACAGACTCTCCTGCTGCTCCAGCCCTATCCCTTGCCCATACCAGGGAATATAAGTCACCAAGGCTGGCCAGGGTCAAAAACAGAAGAAGATATAGCCACACATTTTACCCAGCAGAGCTTGACAAACGACCCGGATACTGGTTCGCTGAAGGACAGGATCGTGAGCGTACCAGTAGCTGTTACTCAGACCAGTATGGATGCTCAAAAACTTTGCTTCTAAATAGATGCCCGAGATCAGTGTGGCCCCATGAGGGACAGGGCCATGCCCAAGGCTAGATTTCAGTGTTCCTGTGCAAAAGGGAACAACCCTAACACTCCATGAAAATTGGAGAGCACATGGATAGCTGTGCATAAATGCTTTCCCTGTTCCACTAGTGAAAGATAACACACGACCTCAAGACAGCTGACCAGGGCTAGATGTCATGGTGCTTTTTCTTGTGAAAACGATATAGGCTTGTATAGGAAATAACCCTATGGCCTTCACAGTTTCAGGCAGCTGAGCTACTGACTTTCAGGCTGTGCCTTTCATAGGAAATAAATTTTTTATTTTTATTTTTTGTATTGAGACCAAGACATCTCCCCTTCCATTCTCTTGTACTTTGATAAACAAAGACAGAAAAATAAGATGCACCAATAACCCCATCCCCCACCCCCCGCCCCCTGAACACTGAAACTGCACTAGGTAAGCAGTCACAACCAGATTATTTTTTAAAGACATGGCCATCTACCCCTTCAGCATTCCATTATCCCCTCCCAAAGCTTTGGTTGACACAGTATGAATAAAGTTGACGTTTTCCCCTTTTTACTCAGACAATAGGGCCCTTATTCCCAGCCTTAAAAGCCACTTGTACTCCTCTATTCTGTCACCACCATCTAAAACATCTTTGAGATAATTATCTGTGGATGAGGCTGCATATTATAGAAAATAGAGAAGTTGAAATGGCACAACCCCTGCTGTCTAAAAATGCCCAACGTGAAACAGAGCACCGGCCTAGACATGCCTCCACCTAGCTGTGCCACTTGGTGCCAGTCACTCAACCTCTCTGGTCTTGAGCTTTCTCCTCCGAGATCCCTATTAGCACTGACATTCTTGGTTGCTAATAATACCTGATGGTTTTTCTCTTCCCACTAACTTTCCCTAAATACCTCAACTTTACTTTTGTGGTAAGGCCTCCAGCTGGCTTGGCTTTAGTCTTGGCTTCTGGACAACCCTGCCAAATGAACCATTTCCTCTTCTCTGCACCCCAGCCCAAAGCCCTAATGCTCTCTCCTCCTGGACACTAGGTCTCCCAAGGAGGCGGGGCCACAAAAACCACAGGCTCCAACACCTTCTAGCACCTCTCCACGTCCCCAAGTCAAGTCTTTCCTCAATTTTCTCCTCTTCTGCAGGAAACAATGCCATGACGGCCCCCAGATCTTCTTGGACATTGTTTTGGGCCCTCTAACCCCTCTTTGGCAGAGTCCCACACCCCTTTCTCTGTGTTCAAAAGGGTGGCATGAATCGGGAACCAGGGGCAGGGCTGAGCGCCCAGGCTGGAAGATCCCATAGGTCACTCCCACCGGGCCCCCTCTCTGACCCTGCCCTTCTCTGTCACGCCAGACTGGCTGGACCCCACCCCCAACCACTCTGCGAGCCTCCTTCCCCTGGTCCGGCACCCACCTCTGGGACCGCGGGGCAGCCCCCTCTCCAGCTGGCTCGCTGCATCGGAGAGCCCAGAGGGAGGTGGCAGGGGAGGACGCCAGCCACCAGACTAAACTCGGTTCCTGGTGGAGGAGGAGGAGGAGGAGGAGTCCAAATTACCACACAAGGGCGGGGTGGAGGGGTAACACGGTCCGAGCGGCGCCGCGGTAGCGTCCCCGCGCGGCCGGGCCTCCTCCTTCCCGCCCAGCCAGTCTGGGGACCGGGGGCTGAGAGTGACCCGGCTCCTGGAGCCCACGGCCGCCGTGGCGCTCTAGGTCCCATCGCCTTCGGTAGCCTGAGAGACTACCAAGTGTGTTTCCTTGAGTTTTACGGGGAAACCGAGGCCCGGAGAAAGTCGAAGTGACTTTTCCTTGTGCTCCAGACCACCGCCCACCTCTGGAGACACCCTCCGAAGTGTCAGGCCCCAGGCTGGAAACGCGTTGTGCCAGGTTCGAACCAGAAACAGGGAGCAAGGGTATCTGGGGTCCCTGCCCCAGACCCCTGCCCCTTCCCCCCGGACCCCCTCGCGGCTGGAACCGCATCTCGGTGGAACACGTGGGTCCTGCCCCACCCCTAGTCCCTGAATTAATTGCTCTTCCCACGTGGAAGCAACAGCTTCCTGGAGCCAGTTTAGCGTGTTCCACTCCTGGAGTTTCACTGCAAGTTGGACGGAGAAAGTGTAGATGGCAGGAACCTAGGAGTGTCTGCACTACGCGCCCCTCGTCGCGGTTTCCGCGGCCCCGCACTCGGACTCCAGGGCTTGGGGAGGACGTACCTGGTAGAGTTCATAAGCCCTGCAGTGCAACGGCTCCAGCCGGCTGCAGCATCCGCGCGGGGGTAGCAGGGGCAGCGGGGGCCAGGACTCAGGTCCGCGCCCTCCGCTGGCAGCCGCATCCGTCCGTGCGCAACAGCAGCCCGCTTGCCTCCTCCCTGTGGTCCGCTACCCGGGATTCCAGCTACCCGCCGCCTCGCTGCTCCCTTTAACTTTTTGGCCACCTCTCCCGGCTTGGGATGCCATCCCAGACCCCCTTTCACGTGAACGCCCCCCGCAACCAATGGGCGTGCCCGGGCTGTGGACCAATGGCCGAGGAGCTGTGGGTCCGGAGAGCCACCGCTCCTCCACGTGATCGGCTGAGAGCCCGGAGTGTGGGGCTGCAGTCCAGAGGCTGGGAAGGGCGGCGGGTCATTATTTCATCAGAAGCCCGGGAATGGGCGCCAGGGGGCAGAGGCACTTTCCTACAGAAGAGCATCCCACAAGCGTCCCGCTACGTACGCCAAGCCCTAGCCGGCAATGCCTTCCTGTCCCACAGGCCCCACCTTCCTCTACACTTGAGCTAGGGGTTCACAGATGAAAATGACCTCCGCTACCACCTGCGGAGCCCCGAGAAGCCCTGAGAGAATACTTGCCTTTCCCTCCGATTTAGGTGGCGTCTCTATGGGATAGGTGTTCCCAGCTCCTGAGATAGTGTCAAAACAATTACTGATCGCTTGTTTTGTGCCGCCATGGTCCAGGGGTTACAGTGAAAGGAATACCGTAAGATTCTTTTTATAAAGTTGTTACTGGGGCAAAGGACCAATATTCATCTCACAGAGTACAGCATATATATATATGGTTGTGGGTTTATCATGTTAGGTATATTTTGAAGGACTTGAATCTATTCTAAAAATGACCTGGACCTAACAGGGCCTCCATACTCTCTAGGATGCATCTTGAGGTCTGTAGAGAATGATGAGCTTAGAAGAGACCATAAACCATATGAGATCGATTTAAATATATATTTTTAAAGTCATACGTATGATCTCCTTTGTGATCAGCTTTGAGCTAGTCACTTTAGGGATAAGGATCCTGGTTTTCTAATTTTAATGAATTTTGGAAGTTGATATAGGATTACCAGCTTTTTAAAGTGCCAAGTAAACACATTAGAACAAAACCTTACCATCGTCTGTTACCATCATTTTATTAAAAAAATTCTCTTTAACAGCAATAACAACAAAATGCAGGAAGGACATAATCTCAGAGTAAAGGCCACTGGATACATTTAGCTTTATGAAAATTCATTATGTTGAATATGGTATTTGGGAATTTCTGCTTTAAGAGATATAATAACACATTCTATTTTTTTTTACTTTTAAAAATACTGTTTTATTTATACTCATGTATAAAAATGGTTGTACTGTCATGTTTACATACGTACCAATATTGAAAACAGAGTTTGATTATGAATCACATCTAACTTTTATAAAGAACACACAAACATTAAAACACTGATTGGTTATAGAAAGTAGAGTAGGGAAAAAAAACATTAGCTATTATTTTAATTTTCATTGAAGAGCAGCACCTTCTAAGGAGAATCAAATTAATCAAAGGAACTCTAAGTGGTCACAATAATTTAATACAGGCCTCCTGCTCAGAGAGCTTCCCCAGACATAGTCTCCCTGTCTGAAGGGTGGTTAGTTCTCTTCTCTTTTAATAGGCAAATCTCATAAAGGACCACCTATGAAATCAGCTATTGGTAGGTGGTTGGCAAATAAAGTTTCTATGCAATATTCCCTTTCCCAACTCTAACTCCCCTTTTATTAGCTGATGAGTGGATTGGAGATGTATTAAGCCAAGTGTTGGCTCCGCTTCTCAAGTGTAGTGAGCATGCTAGAAGAGTGGGCAAAGATAAAGAGCCAACAGGTCTTGCAAAATGTGTCCAGGCAAAGGGTGATCTGAACCAACCTGGGAAGAAGTTGGGACAAGTAAATACAACTTTATAGCATTAGGGTTTGGAAGCATCTTCCTTACATAGATCGAGGAAACCATGGGTAATAATTTCCCCTGCGGTTTAGATGACTATTTCAGACCAGGAGTGTGGGGCTAAACTTAGTTGTGGCACACCACAGTCTTGGTAGGTAGGAGTGTGGCGTCTATGAGTTTGAAAAGAGCACAGTCTCCTTTGCGATCAGAATAGAATTGGGGTGCAAGCTCTGGAGGACCGTTCCAGCAGAATTCATAGCAGCTCCAGAGCCCCAGAACCTGACAGCTAGACTGGCCCCTGGACAAGATCTTGCCTCACCCTTTCATTTTATAGCAGAAAGTAAAAATGGACAATTACAACCGTTTAGTCAATGCAAACCAAGTTTCTTTTATAATATCTGGTATTTTAGTTATAAATTTCATTTAATAAACCAGCTCTCCCACTCCCCACGCCCCCAGAAATAAACCAGAAAGATTAGCAGTGGCTAAACATAGCTAATTATCATTTTCCCATAAACTTCTCCTTCTTTGCATTCATTAGTGGTAGCACTGTCTTCTTCCTTGCACGCAGGCTGGTCAGTGACCCCTTCAGTCCTCTCTTCACCATTTGTTCATTCATTAAACAATGCATTGAGTAACTACTGTAAATCTGGGTGCTAGAAATGGAAAAATGAAATATAATCTTACTCTCAAGAAGCTCTTACGTTAAATAATGAAGTGGGATAAATATATGGAAGGTAAATCTGTGTTTTGAGAGCTAAGAGGAAGACTGTGCATGTGTGATAGTGGAGGTGGGGGTGGGGAGTGGAGCAAGTCAGAGAAGGCTAGTAGAGAAATGACCATTGAGCAGTATCCTGAAGGGGGAGTTAGAGTTTAGGGGTGTGATAGGAGAGAGCATGGCAGGAATTGGCAAAGATGCAGAGTACTCTACGTTCCCTGAAGAATTTTTACTCTGTTGATTAAAAATTAAGTCCTCTTCCTGACTTAACTATTAGACAGCGTTTCTTTATGCATGTGTTAACATTAACTTTTTGCTCATTCAGAAAGTTTTAAAAAATATCGTAAATGACTTTCCTCCTTATCAACATATTTCAAAAACAGTAAAAACCAAGCTCCTATCTTCATTCACGATTTTAGAAATCTGTTTTTCTTTCTTACAGTTATAACATTGTTTCTGTTTGAATAAAAAGTATTGCAGAGTGAATCTAAATAAAAATAAACAGCACCAAGAGTCAGAGCTAAAGAAGAGAACATTCTTGTGCCTGGTGAGAATAGAAAGGGGGAAGACTGTTTCCAAACTGCCTGAGTTGGTTTATATTTAGACAAGTGGAGTTGTTTGCACCTGTCAGAGCTGTGGACTTGTTCTGGGCGCATCAGGTTACCTGGGGCCCTCTGCCCCTCTTTCAGATTTGACAGAAAGTGACTTGCTAGATCATGTCTTATGGGATAGGCAGATGAATAGCAATCGAGGGATTCTGTAAGTTTCTGTCTATGGAGGATGTGTGCTTAGCATGGGAGAAAACTTTGAGTGGTTTACACATCAAAGCTCTTAGAGTCCATCTGGGTCTTTTCCTCACTGTTGAGGGCTTTTGAGTTCCTGGGTGAGGTTGATCTAGGCACCACTCTTTTAAAAAATCATATATAGAGCAGCATTTATTTCACAGCTTCATACCTTGTGCAGTGCTTTATATAAACTTGATATGATATCTTTAATTTGTATTTTTAAATTATTTTTATGATTATAAAACAAATACAAGCTCACTGTCGACATTGTGGAAAATACAGAAAATGTAGACATGAAAATAGAATCAGCACCACCCAGCAATAACTACCAGTATAATTCACTATCTTTTCTTCTATTTATTCTAGTATTTAGTCTATGCACAAACATTATAGTATCACCATCATAGTATACATAAAGTTTAATTTCTTATTTTTTTTAACTCATGACTCTTCTTGTTTTGAGTATATTAGTATTATTATTATTTTTTGGACATACTTTTTAATGACCACATAATATCCCTTCATACAAAGAGAATGTACTTTTTCTTATTGTGGGGCACTTAGATTTTTCCCCCCAAAATTTTCTCGACTGTAAATACACTTTGATAAGCATCTTTATGTTTTTTGGGGGAGGGAGGGGAAGGAGTATACACTTCAGAATTTTCCAGTCTTGACATGGCTTCTCCTTTATAGTGTTAGTTATAGGGGTTCTGTTCAGCTAGTCTTCAAATGGTTCTCCAGGTTGATTGTTCTATAATTTAGTTATAATTTTGATGTGGTCGTGGGAGGAGATGAGCACAGCATTTACATACTCTGCCATCTTGACTAGAACCCTGATTATTTCTTATAACCCTGTTTCCCACAGAATATAGACCTTCTTTAGACTCTTGATTTATATTACCAAATTGTTCCCAGAAGAATTAGTATTGACCTTTTATTCCCACTACTGGAGAAAACTAAGAGTTAAGTAATCCTAATAAGGTCCTGGTTTGTGGACTTTGGGCAAATTATATACCTCATCTTACAAAAAAAAAAAACAATGAGAATTTTGACCAGTGAGCCATATACTCTGTACCTGGGTGAAAATAGCTGCATTCCTCATCTTTTGCTTTAGCTTTGAATCTCAAAGTACATAGCCAATCTGTGTTATGAATGGGGGCTTCATAACCCATATTATTGACTTAAATGATATTAAGTGGTGCTGGTGAGAGAGAAGGTGGAGGGACTGGGAACAAGGGAATACCGCTTTGCCACAGGCTTAAAAGGAATTAGGCAGAATCCAGTATATATTTATATTCTTTGGTTATTCATCCCCTGTTCATGACTGGTGTGGTCATAAATTATATTTAAACATGTAACTATATACATATGACGCAATGTATAGCATCCAGAATTGCACGACAAGTGGCATGCATTTTTGTGAGGAGAACAGCATGTCAGGCTGCCTTTAGGATCGGGACAGACCACTTGGCTGTTGCATGCCTTGTACCTTAGGTCTGGGCTGTTTCTGCTGCGCGCCTGGAGGCAAATGCTTCAGATCCAGCTAGCATTTGGGGGCTTTGTGTAAACAATTGTATTTCAGCCGGTTCTATCCTGATATTTACAATGCTTCCTGGATCATACGCTTAGACACAGGCGATGATATAATTCGTATTAAGAAAACAATGACTCACTTGAGGGATGAGGTAAAAACTAAGTATTTATGTACAGTGATTTCTAAGTGTGTGCCACTATGGTTTCCAGCAACCTTTCATTTTCTATCACTCCTTTTTTTTTTTTTCTTTGAAATGTGGAGTCAGAAGCTGAGCTGACTTCATGGTTTCCCTTATGATCATTTGATATCCTCTGGAGAATTACGACTTAAAGGCTGCATTCTTCCTTCTCGAAACTCATGGTAACGATTTCTCCACACAGAGCCATGGGCCGCTGGAGCTAGAAATCGAGCAGTTCAATCTGGGAAGTCACCACATGTTGAGAATATTCCTTCTCTGCCCCTTGCCTTGCTCGTGTTTCCAAGGAGGCACACATCTCGGGGTGCAATCAGGGAGCCATTATCTAACATCGTTATTTCACTTATTGCGTTAGAAAATGCAGAGGACAATAATGCATTTGTTATAAAGACTACTCAAGTTTGTTATAAAATTACACTTCACCCAAAACAACCACCCGATAACTAACCATAGGATGAGTCTTACTTGGTAGGTAGCCAGGACTATAAAATATACAAAGCCAGACTTGGACATTGTTTTCATCTAAGCTTTGGGAATGGATCTAACCATATATTAAACCTTAGCAAAGATATTTGGCAGCATTCCTATTTGCTCTTTCTTTTCTTTTCTTTTCTTTTCTTTTCTTTTAAGAGTTTATTGGGGAATTGGGAAAGGGGAACAGACAAGTTGCTTCCTTTTATTCTTCAGTCTAGTTGTGGAGGATGTTGCTTCACTGGCCCATGTTGGTAGTATGATCATTGCGCTCTTCCCGGATGAGGCAGATAGGACGCTGGCCATTGGACGGCCGCTCATGGCGGCTCACGGCAGCTGCTGGCCACTCAGTAGCTTATGGCAGCCCACTGCAGATCCACTGCAGCCTACGTCATCGCCCGTGACTCACAGCAGCCCAGTTCCAGGTCGAGCTGTTGTTCACCATCATAGCTGTAGAGGGTGCAGCATCACTGGCCTATGTGGGATCCAAACCAGCAGCCCCGCTGCTCAGAAATCATGCTCCCAAGCCAACTCTTAACCAACGAGCCACTCGGCCATCCCTCCTATTTTCTTTTGTTAATTCTTTGGTCATCTTCAAATGCGAAGACCCCCCAGGCTCTGTTGTCTCCTGTTTTTCTCAAGTCTCATTGACTCAAAAGTGTAATAATTGCTTCTTTCTTCCTGATTTTGACCCTGGTTCTTTTCCTTCCTTTTTTATTTTTATGGTTATTTATTTATTTAGTAATGATCCTTATAAAATCTAGAAATTTCTCTCTCCTAAGATTAGTAAATCAGTATTTCTCTTTCTTATAAATCAGCATGACCTATCAACTTTCAGGGACAATCCAAAGTCATATGTTATGAGAACAAACATATTACAACATGGAAGAGGTTTCTGGTTTAACTTCCTGCTAAAATTCTTAGGAAGATACATAAAAAGATGCAGGGTTTCATAACCCTCAAATCCTACAGAGAGTGAAATGTAGTGGTTAAGAGCTTGGTCAGCTGGTGTTTCTGAATATGAATACTGACTCTGCTACAATACGCTGTGGACCTTGGGGAAATTACTTGCCAATTTTGTGACTATTTTCTCATCTGTAAAATAAAAATGCCAATGCCTGCCTGGCAGTTACCCTGAAGATTCCCTCGAACACTTTATGTGTAACCAGGATGACTTGCTCCACAAAAACCCAAGTGCAACCAAAGTCACATTTCTGGATTAGGTATTCTAAATACAATAAAATATGGATCTTGACCCTCTACTTTACAAGGCCAGCAAGAAGCTTAGCATTGTTGGCTTATACGACACCTCCCAATTGGGAACAGGCCCTTTATTCTTAGACTTTGTGGTCACTGCTCCTTCTGCAGCCCATCCTCTGTGGAGGTCATGTCGTCACCACCCACCGCAGCTGCTGCTCACGGGTTCAGTGATGCCCCCTACAGGTCTGGAGTGAAGCTCAGACAACTGTAATCTAAGCCCCTTCTACCTGAGAAGTTTCTGTCACCTGTAAAAACTTCAGATCCCACAGCTCACAGGCTCTGGGAATTCACCCCCTCTCTGGGGTCGATCTTTCTGCAAACCCATAGAAACAACATGCTGTACCTCCTCCTAATCTTGGACAGTTCTGGACTCTTTCTGGAAGGACCCAGCATTTCCAAACAAAGGCTTATATGGGGGCCATTTCTTCAGATGCTCCTGAAACACAAAGGAGCTGATAGAACCTCGTTAGAGCTAAAAGAGCCAAGACTTTAGAAAAAAAAAAGATGTAACCTTTCTCTCTGGTGTAAGGTACTGGGTGTATGAGAATAAAGCACAAATATAAATGCTGACATATTTGTAAACCATCAAGCACATGGTAAATATTCCGAGGGCATCCATCATTAGTGTGCCAAATACCCTGTCATTTGAGGATAGGTGAACAGAAACAACAACCAAGATGTAGCTTATGAAAAAGGGAAAGGGATACTTCTAAAGACTGAACGGGAGCTGACCTTTGAAACAGGTTTACTATAGGAAAGAAAAGAAAAATTTAAGATATCTTTGATTATAAGGAGACGTGGTCTTTATGAATTACAGAAAACCACACACAGAGAAAAGACTTAGATGCAAAGTTACCAAATTGATTTCTGTTTTATTTGGAAAATTTAAATTAGAAATATGTGCATTTATCTTACATGGTTCATTGCTTTCGTAGATAGTTCTGCCATGTAATAATTTTTGTAGTAAACCCTTCATAAAGTGTAGCAAGCATTTTGAAAAGTGAACAAGTTTTAGGTGTATAGTTTAATAAATTGCCATAATATCTATTCACTAGCACCATAGAAGACCCTTTTATTTCCAATTCCTGTCACCCTTCCCCACAGAGGTAAGAATTATACTGATCTCTAACACCATACTAAGATGGTTTCTTACAAAACTAAACATACAATCCAGCAATCATGCTTCTTAATATTTACCTAAAGGAGCTGGAAACATATGTCAACACAAGACTTACACATGGATATTTATAGCAGCTTTATTCACAATTGCAAAACTTGGAAGCAGCCAAGATATCCTTCAGTTGGTGAAGGATAAATAAACTGGTACACCCAGACAATGGAATATTATTCAGCACTGAAAAGAAATGAGCTATCAAGCCATGAAAAGACATGGTAGAACCTTAAATGCATATTGCTAAGTGAAAGAAGGCAGTCTGAAAATGCTACATATGTATCCAACTGTAGGACATTCTGGAAAAGGCAAAATTATGGAGACAGTAAAAAGGTCAGTGGTTGCCAGGGTTGGGTAAGGGGGAGATGACTTAGGCAGAGCACAGAGGATTTTCTAGGGCACTGAAAATACTCTATGGTATTATAATGATGGAAATATGTCATTATACATTTGTCAAAACCCATAGAATGTACAACACTAAGAGTAAAACCTAATGTAAATTGACTTTGGGTGATTGTGATGTAGGCAATGTAGGCTCTTCCTTGGTAAAAAATGTATCATCTAGTGAGTGATGCTGATAAAGGGGAAGGCTATATACGTGTGAGGGCAAGCGGTAGATGAGAGATCTCTGCATCTTCTTCTCAATTTTGTTGTAAACCTAAAACTGCTCAAAAAAATAAGATTTTTTTAAAAAGCTAGTAAGATGAAACATGAAGGGAGATGAGAAGAGAATGGATGGCAAAAAATGCAATTAAAAAACTAAACTCCATCGTGGAAGTGGAAATAAGCAAAATTGGCAATGTAGAAAATGGAATCAGTGATTTGGAGGTTAATCTCGAGAGGTCTACCAGGATGTATAGAAAGGAACACTGAGTTAGAAATGATAAAAGGAAGAATTACTGAAAAAAGAGATAGATACTGAGAAAGGGGATGAGAATCCAATTTAAGGATTATAATATTACTAATGAAACAAGCAGAACAATAGAAATGGACGTGATAAAAACTGTACTGAAGAAAACATTTCCAAGATGGAAAGAGACCAGAGTATATAGATTGAATGGACTCACATATTCCAGGTAAAACCAATGTAAAAAGACCCACACATACTGACAACATTTTTTTAATTACAAGGACAAAAAAAAAAGTGCTACAAGTATCCAGGTAGAAAATAACTATGCCCCCACCCCAACCCCCAAACAAGTTAATGATGGAAGAGCAAATATCAGATGATTTCTGACCTCTTTGGAGTACTGTCAGAAAAACCATGGAGAAGCGTCTAAGTCAGAGAATTTTATACTCAGCCAGGTTGACTTTCATGTGTACACGACCTCTCTTCCTAACATGTCTTACCAAATCCCGCCCCCCCACCCCCACATTACAAAAACACAGCAACGGGACTGAGTAGTACTCAAGAAAAGTAGTTATATCTTATCCACCACTCTAATTTCATTCCTTGATGAGGTTCTAACATTACATTTAAGTCTATTTTATGCTGCCCATTTCTCCTTGGTTTTAAAGATTATCTCATCTGGCAGCAGTAGTGTTATTTGCTGCTGAGAAAAGAGGTCTCCCTCCCAATGAGGTCTTTGACCTCACCTCGCCCACTCCAAGGGTGGTCCTATTGTTTTCCTTGCCAGTGGGAATTTACACTTTGTGGGCGGAGTGTTTGCTCAGGTGGAAGAGCTCAACATACCAAGTCTTCGCCTATATTTCACTCCAAATGCCAAGACTTTATTTTATAAATCATATTGAAAAATCATAGACTACTAGAGTTTAAAAGACTTTGTGCCTTCTAGTCTAGTACCTTCAATTTACAGGTGAGGAAAAGGAAACCCAAAAAGGTGCCATCACTTGTTTAAAGTTACAGATTCAGATACTGTTTGAGTTGGTACTACGTAGGTTTGTGGTTTTTCTGCATTCACCATCAGGCAGACTCTGATGGGCCAGATCTATCGACAGGCCCACACAAGCCAGTCTTCACAGTGAGGGACTAGTTCATGAAGGCCAGAGTCCAAAACCCATGGAATGGCCAAATGCAAAGCTAATGCTCACTAATCAAAAGCCAGTGAATTTCCAACAATACATAGAGACACACCTTCACCATGGCACCTCGAAGCAACTGAAAACCAAAGATATTCAGGATGGGGGTGTCTGAGGACACAGGTGATATGCCTCCAGCCAGTTCTTTTTCTTTTTTTTTTTTTTAAATTAAAGTTTATTGGGGTGACAATGGTTAGTAAAGTTACATAGGTTTCAAGTGTACAATTCTGTAATACATCATCTATCCAGCCAGTTTTTCTTCAGAGTTCTTCAAAGTTTTAACTTTAAAGGGCTCTAGTAACAAGAAAATATCCTTTCTAAATAAGCTGACTTAGCTCATGATACCTGATTCCTGTCATCAAACATTGACTAAATTCAGGAGTGAAGGTCACAACCTGCATTTGCAGATTTCATAGATTTTCTTCTTGGTACTTGGGTGAGTCAGGAGCTCATTAGATTGCAAAAGAGAAAAGCCCCACTCCAGCTAGCTTACTCAAAAAAAAAAAAAAAAAGAAGAAGAAGAGAAAAGAAAGAAATTGGTTCATATAAACAAATACCAGGAAGGTAGGGGTGAGGTGGGTCCTAGGATTAAGTTCCCCGCATCATGGGGGGAACATGGCTGCTTGCTTCTCTGGGCAACAGCAACCCCACTTAGAGTGTGGAGAGGAAAGAGGAAATCTCTTACCTGATGTTCTGTAATAAAATATTTGCAAGGTGGAGGCACTGATGGACTAATAACTATGGCAGAGCGATGGCCCAGCCTGGTTCCATGCTCACTTCTCTGTTGAGGAGCATTTGCTGTCACTCAATGGAATGGTGTGGGCAGGAAATGGATACAAGGAAGATACAAAACAATAGCCATGGTTTCTATCATTATCCATAGCAGATTTCAGACAGTGTTATTGCCACCTTCTATTTCTGAGAGACAAAGACAGAAAAGAATAACTAGCCTCCTTTGCCTTTTCTTTCACCACCGTCACCAGACCCACTTCTGGAAGGTACAGTGTGCTGTCCCCTGGTCAGGAAGGATGGCTGAAAAGACCAAGCATTTACCACCCTGCAGCGGGTAACCAGGAGTCCACTGTGCTTTGGGGAGGATTTCTATTCTCAGAGCTCCTCTCCTAGATGTGTCAGTCACCAGCGGGAAGGGCAAGGGGGCAGATTCACATGGTACCAGGCAAGAAACAAACAGATGAGGAAGAGACACTGAAGATGAGTCTTCAAGCTGCTGCCCTCATGCTCTAATAGGCAGGCAGCAAGAATGTGGGCAGATCTCAGCAGATGCTGCTGTGGGCAGCGTCAGTGACCAGGTTAGCCCTTGGCTCCATCATTGTCCAGCTGGCTGGTGCAACTCGAGCAGAGCGAGTGCTGCGATCCCCTTGGGGGAAAGCCCTCTTGCCAGCTCCTTGGCTTCAGTTCTGTTTTTATATTCCACAGGCCCAATCTGAACAGTAAGGACTTTCATGTATTGAGCATTCACTTAGCACCAGGCACTTTACATACTTTATACCAATATCCTGTAGGGTAGGTATTGTTATGAGCCCCTTTTATAGGCAAGAACACTGAGGCTCAGAGAATTTAAGTTGCTTGCCTAAGATCACACAGCAGCACATGACTGAGTCTTAATTCAAAGTCAAATCTGTCTGGCCTCAAAATCCAGGCTGTTTCTACCACATCAGGCTGCAGCTCATAGCATCCAGATGGAAAAGGCTGATAGTCCCACCTCAGGGATTTTTTGTCTTGCTTCTCTAGTTTGCTAAATTGAATTTTAGGGCCTTAACTAGGGCCCTAGCAGAATAAGTTTCGGATTTTGCAAGCATAGCTCTTAATTCAATTTAACTGCCTGGACAACCATTTCATTCACAGGCAGGCAGTAAGGAGAGGATGATTAGGTTACTAGTGGCTGTGGCCCTGGCTGGAAGAGAGGTTTGCAGCCTCCCTGGATGGCTACAGCAGAGTGGGCAGGAAGGAAATCTGTGGAGGTGGAAAAGGAAACCATAGGGCTGGAGAAAACAGAGAAGATAGGGGACACGTGGGGAGGAAGGTTTCTGAGGCTTGTACAGGGGAAAGGGCACACACAATGGATGAACAGAGGCCAAATATCTTTGTTTTCAGGAGGAAACCAGGCATGGAAAAAGTCCCCCTACCTCAAACAATTAAGTATACCCCACATTCTCAGACAGCAGAAAAATAAACAAAGCAACCTGCTGTAAATGCATGAAGGTAAGAAATGCTATAGTAAACAGGGAAGAAGTTCATGTATTAAGAACTGCCCTGTGAAAGTTGTGTAGGATAGTGACTACCTTGGGGCCAGGGCAGCTAGAAATCTTCTGGCTTCTTTGGCATTGTCACAACGGGAGCACACAGAGCTGTCTGACTTACTTCGCTTAGCATAGTAATCTCAAGATCCATCCACGTTGTTGCAATGGCAGTATTTCATCTTTTCTCATGGCAGAGTAGTATTCCATTGTGTATATATACAACATCTTCTTTATCCAATCATCTATCGAAGGTAACTTTGGGTGTTTTCTATGTCTTGGCTGCCGTAAATAAAGCTGGTGGGTAACCTTGAACATGAATTTTATTTTTCACTGTCCTTTGTGCATTGAAGACTCCTGGGATCTCTTTGAGAAAATAGACATTTTTTTCTCAAGGGAGTCATATCAGCCTCAAATACATCTTGCCAAAACAAAAATTAACTTTAATTCTAAATCACTCCAATTTAAAACATGAATATGTGCCATTTGGCATTTTTATGAATAAGAAGAAATGTTGCAGAAGCAAGTAATTAACATTTCAAGGCTCCAAAATCGTTGGGAAATCACAACTCTAGGGTTATAAGGACTCTGGAAAAGACTTTACTGGGAAAAGTGTTTCTAGTGCTTTCTGATCACTGCCAGCTGTGGAACAGTGATGCAGAAGCACTTTCAGACCCTCACTCAAGCCTCCTGCTGCTGGCAGCCCACTTCACCCCCTCCCAAGAAAAGCAGAGCAGGGGCCGTGACCGACCTTAATAGCAGTGTTCAGGGGCCTGAGATTTCTCAAGCCTCTCTCTATTTGCCAAACATTTAAAAGTATTTAATTTAATTTTAATTTCAAATGTATTTAATGCCTATTTGTTTGAATCAGACCTTTTGCCTAAGGGACAGCCAAAGTTGGATAAAGGAAAACCCAGGAAAATGATTTTATATTAAGAGAAAACTTCAAGAAAAGATGTGCTAAAAAAACAAAGAAGAACAATAAAGAAGCTATGCACTGTTGTTCCCAAAAGTGCCTTGGGTGAAATACTAGTTCCTCCAGAAGTTCATCACTGAAGGGTTTCTGGGGTCAAATACATCTGGAGACAAACTGTAGCTGCATTTGGAGAGTCCCAGAGCTTGAGGGTATCCTGAAGGCTCTGACAAATCATGCAGTGAGGAAAGCTGGCTGTGTTTATTTAACCCAGCATTCCCCAGGCTGTCTTGAGAATACATGCTTCCTGCAAGGTTGCATTTTACTGTATGGAAAGGAGTAAAGGGTGGGGGGTTGGGGAGGTGGGAAGCAAACATAGGTGAGCATGACTGAAATTTTAGAAAAGAAATTCTAACAGAATTGGGACATATATTATGCATGATTTACTTCTGTGTAATGTTTTTCCTCCATAGAGAGCAAGGACAAAAACAGTTCCAACAGACAGGCACTGAACACTTTTTCCTAGAACAGGACATTGAGAACGATGGTTTCTTCCACCCAAGCACAGAACCAAGCCACAACGAAAGAAAGAAAACCAAATGAAAGAGATGAAATCAACCAGCTCAAGGCTTACCTGTAAAAAGCGAAGGCATACTGAAAGAGCCATCCTGGTACTACACAGACACAGAAAGACATAAGTTCTTTACCTGACACCAGCCCTGGTTCTAGAAATAAACCCACCTACATTAACATGTTTTGCAGGTTTGAAAGGGAAAACATTTTTTGTTTTAAAAAAATAGAGTTTTGACAGAAACACAGAGAAGGCCATGTAAAGATAGAGGCAAATCTTTCCTTTGGAGTAATGCAGCCACAAGTTAGGGGATACCTACAGCCACCAGGGGCTGAAAGAGGCAAGCGTGACCCTTTCCCAGAGTCTTTGGAGGAAGTATGTCCCTGCTGACACCTTGATTTTGGACTTCTGGCTTCCAGAACTGTGAGAGAATGAATTTCTACTGTTTTAAGCCAAAATAAATAAATAAATAAATAAATAAATAAATAAATAAATAAATAAATAAATAAGGAGTTTTAATCTTTGTCGGATCAAAATTCATTCATTCACTCAATACAATTGATTGATTGCCTAGATGTGCCAATTAGGGCTGAGGATGCAGAGGGAGTGAGCCAGGATCCCTGCTGTGTTCATGCTCACCATTGGACAGAGGTGATGGAAACAAATAGTTACAGGCCACAGCATTAGGTTCTTTAATAATGTGATGACTGGGGCCGCTGGACTGAACCCAGAGCGTAATCGCCCCAGTGTAGCTTATTCATTTTGATCCCTACAGCAATTAAACGGTGCTTTCTCAGTTACCGAAGCAAACCAACAGATGGTTGTTTAATTGTTTATGAAACCAAACATTAACTACCAGGCTTGGCAATATCTCTCTTCTCCTGAAGGCTCTGGACGCAGATATCAGACAATGCTCTGGAAGATGCTGAAACTCATCAAAAAAATAAAATGTGCGAACTTGGAATTTAGCTCTAGCACTGCCCCACTTAATAACTTCTGTCACACAGGACTGTGGAGATTGTATGTTTCCCAGAAACATTGGGCAGGATGAAGAATTGATTCTTACAGAAATGATAAAATAGAAAGCTACTCACAAAGCCACTTTCTGGCGAAGAAGGGTTTCTATCAAGTTACATGTGTCGGCCAAAGATGTGTGTGGGGAATTTGGCCCCCTCCACAAAGGGAATGTATGCTTTCCTTATTTCTGGCCACATTTTAATGTTGCCTGCGTTTTAGCCTAGGACGCTCCCAACTTTATGCAAACACTGTTAGTTTTAATAAGGCGCTAATTGCAGTAATGGGCACGGCGCTTATATCTCTAGTAATCACATCAACACCACTTGGCCTAATCTTCAAAAATGGACTACAAGCTATTAAACTCTCTAGCTATGCATGCTGCACTACAGACACCTGCAAACAAAGAGAAGTAGCCTGAGAGTCACCAAAGGTACCTTGCCGTTGAGCTGTCACGAGCATTCCCCAGTAGCCCAGTTTCCAAGGTCCCCATTTCCATCCATCAGCCTCTCGGTGGTGCTTCCACTCACACATTGTGGGAACTGGCCACTCAGTCTGTTTCTGAAGGACCTGGATGAAGTTTCCACTCCAGGTTTAGTAAGTATGTACTGACAAACACTGTACACAGAGCCCAGGCAGCCTCTTCCTTATTCCCCTGGGTTCAGCTGAAATGTCACATGCCCAGAGGGCTCCCCTGTGCACCCTACACCCCAGCCAACCTACCTCCCTCCTGTTTGTTCCCTTCATAGTTGTCACGGTCTGTAATCATTTCTAGTTTTATTTCTTTTATTTTTTAAAAAAGATTTTTGTTAAAAATATAGCTAACATACAATATTATATTAGTTTTAGGTGTATACCTTAGTTATTCAACATTTATATACCTAAAGAAGTGATCACCATAAGCCCAGTGACCATCTGACACTGTACTATGCTGTCACAATTTTATTGACTATATTCCCCATGCTGTACATTACATCCCCATGACTTTACTTGTTTTACACCTGGAAATTTGAACCTCTTATTCCCCTTTACCTTTCACCCCCTTTTTAATTTTTCAATTACAGTTGACATTCAATATTATAGTATATTAATTTCAGGTGTACAGCATAGTGGTTAGACATTTGTATAATTTAAAAAGTGATCCCCCTGACTAGCCTAATACTCACCTGGCACTATACATAGTTATGGCCATATTATTGACTATGCTTTACATCCCCATGACTATTTTATAATAACCAATTTGTACCTCTTAACCCTTTCCCCTTTTTTCATCCACCCCCCTCCCACCTGGCAAGAATCAAAATGTTTTCTGTATCTATGAGTTTGTGTCTGTTTTGTATGTTTATTTTGTTCTTTAGATTCCACATATAAGCAAAATCACATTGCATCATCTTTCTCTATCGGATATACTCCACTCAGCACAGCACCCTCCAGGTCCACCTATGCCTCCACAGATGGCAAGAACCCATTCCTTTCCATGGCCAAGCAATATTCCACTGTACATATGTATCACCTCCTCTTTATCCATTCTTCCATCGACAGACACCCAGGCTTCCTCCATATCTTGGCCATTGTAAACAATGCTGCAAGGAACACATGGATGAAATAGTGTTTTGGGTTTCTTCGGATAAATACCCAGAAGTGGGATTGCTAGGTCCTTCTTTGTCTCTTGTTATAGCCTTTGTTTTAAAATCTATTTTGTCTGGTACAAGTATTGCTACTCCAGTTATTTTTTCCCATTTCCATTTTCATAAAACAACTTTTTCCATCCCTTTACTTTTACTCTGTGTGTGTCTTTCAATCTGAAGTGAGTCTCTTGTATGCAGCATATGTAGGATTTTATTTTCTTATCCATTCAGCCACCTTATGTTTTTGATTGGAGCTTTTAATCCATTTACATCAAAAGTAAGTGTTGATGAAAATGTAGTTATTGCCATTTTATTATTCATATTTTTGATAATCTTTTTTTTTTCATCTTAAAGAAGTCTCTCTTACATTCTCTATAATACTGGTTTGGTGGTGATGAACTCCTTTAGCTTTTTCTTGCCTGGGAAGCTCTTTTATCTATCCTTCAATTTTAAATGATAGCCTTGCTAGGTAGAGTAGTCTTGGTTGTAGAGCCTTGCTTTTCATCACTTTGAACATTTCATGCCAATCCCTTCTGACCTGCAAAGTTTCTGTTGAGAAATCAGCTGAGCTCCCTTAGTTGCCTTTTTCTTTCTGCTTTTAGGATTCTCTCTTTGTCTTCAACCTTTGTCATTTTAATTATAATGAGTCTTGGTGTGGGCCTGTTTGGGTTCATCTTGTTTGGGATTCTCTGCACTTCCTGGGCTTACATGTCCATTTCCTTCAACAGGTTAGGAAAGTTTTCAGTCATTATTTCTTCAAATATGTTCTCAATCCCTTACTTTCTCTCTTCTCCTTCTGGTACCCCTATGATGTGAATATTGTTATGTTTGATGTTGTCCCAGGGGTCCCTTAAACTATCCTCTTTTTTTTTCATTATTTTTTTCTTTTTGCTGTTCTGATTGGGTGTCTTCTCCCACCTTGTCTTTCAAATTACTGATTTGATCCTCTGCTTTATCTAGACTGCTGTTGATACCTTTTAGTGCATTCTTCATTTCAGTTATTATATTCTGCACTTCTGTCTGGTTCTTTTTTATGGTTTCTATGTCCTTTTTTATGCTTCCTGTCTCTTTGTTGAAGTTCTCACTAAGTTCCTTGAGCATCTTACTACCATTGTTTTGAACTCTGTTTCTGATAGTTTGCTTGCCCCCATTTCTTTTCATTCTTTTTCTGCAACTTTCTCCTGTTCTTTCATTCAGGATATATTTCTTTGTTTTCTCATTTTGGCTGTCTCCTTGTGTTTGTTTCTATGCATTAGGTAGATCTTCTATGTCTCCCAGTCTTGGCCAGGTGGCCTTATGTAGTAGGTGTCTTGTGGGGACCAGTGGCACAGTCTCCCTGGTCACCTGCTTCAGATGCTCCAGGAGTGTCCCTTGTGTGGATTGTGTGTACCATCCTGTTACAGTTGAGTCTTGATTGCTACTGGCACATCAGTGAGTGGGATTGGCCCTCAGGCTGATTGGCTGTGGGGTTTGGCCACATCCACAGCTTACATGCTGCTGTGCAGGGTACTTACCTCTCTAAGTAGTATTCACCCCAGTGAGCTCTGGTGCTGTTGAGACCACCCTTTGTGTGTGCTGCTTGTGGGGCTAATTGGATGGGGCTCTGTTGTGGTCTGAAGGCAACCTCCAAGTTTTTTAGTTCTAGACTTCCTGGGAGGGGTTCTGGTGCAGGTCCAGGTCACTCACTGCCTGTGCTAAACCTAGAAGTTCATGGGAGAGGCCATGCTGTAAACCGAGGACAGCTGCTATCACTACCAGGCCTGGGTAGCTCTACAAAAAGCCAGGACACCACAAGTCCTGCTGCCACCTGCCGACTCCCTTAAGGTTTAGCCACTGATAAAGCCTTGTGCAGTACACAAGTTAGGTGAGGCAGGGTCTCAGGGAGTCACTAAAGTGGGAAGAGTTGTGGTCGCTAGGTTAATGTAGATTCTGGTTTGGTGCCAGTGCTGAGCCTGGAGCTACTCAGCAAAAGTCTCAGAGCACACCGAGGCCAGTCACTGCCCACCTGGGGACCATGAACTCTGATAGTTTTCCAAAAAAGAGAAAGGCTGGTAGCTTGCCAAAAAAGTGCCTCTGGCATTGGGGAAGTTGGGTAGGGTGAGGAGCCAGGGAGTCAGCAGGGTGAAGTATCAGAGCTCACCAGGCCAATCTGATTCAAATTTGGATGAATACAACATGGCAATCTGTGCTGTAACAGACTCTGCTCTGGGAACTGGAAGCACAGAGGAGGGAGCCCTCCCCTCCCCCAACCCCAACTGGACAAGTAGGTGAATTTGAGCTGAGACTTGAAGGAAGACAAGGTTTTCCAGGTGGAGAAAATGGGATGATAAACTTGCCTCAGAATTCTCCCCAACACTGTGCTCCAGGAAGCAACACTAATCAATTAGATTTGGCTCTTGGGAGAAAACTCTGCTCTCATGGAAGCCAAGAGAGGAAAAGGCTTGCACAAAGGAGAGGGTGAGTGGGAGCCATTTTTAACACTAGAGAGGAAGAAGAGAACAAAGCCTGAAAAAAGCCACCTGGGCTAAGTGAATAGGAGGCCTTGTGGGCAGTCAGATTCCTGCACATGCAAGAATCAGCTGCCTGCCCAAAGGAACACTGTGCTGAGGGCCGGGAAGTTTAGGTTCCTAGTAACCCACTGTGATGTCATCATCTTTATCAAGAAACAAAAAATAATCCGATTCTGAGCAGGAATTAACAACTACATTTTGTCTCTGTGGATAAAATTGTACTTAATTTTCCAAACCTGTTTTAAGGATATAATAAGCACCTTATTTCCAAGATCCATTAGATTGGCCCATATGCAGTGTGCATTTTATTGGTATATTCCACAATTGCATTTGGGGGACATTGGAAAAACTTTTTTAAAAATCCCAAAACACAAGTGGCTGCTACTGAGGGTAAAGCACTTGTCAATATTTTTTGCTTTCTATATTTATGGCGTTTGACATAAAGCATGTAAGACAAAACGAGAGATGACCTGGAGATGGCTCAGCAGAAGGAAATAGACACTAAGGGATTCAGCCCCAGGAATTGCCTGGCTCTGGAGCTAGCCTGGGTTTGACCTTGGACGAGGTACTTAACTTCTGTAGTCCTTTGTTTCTTCATCTGGAAAATGAGAGGCCTGGCCCTAGGCACTCTAGTTGCAATAAAGTCCATGATTCATCTCTGGCCAACCCACCTTTACCCCCCAATTCATCAGGCGGCATCCACATCAATAATTTATATACACCTGCAGGTCAGCTCTGTATAGAATCAAGTTTCCCTTACTTTTCTGCTTCCAGTGGAATTAAAACTCCCTGTCCCCTGCCATTGAATGACACCACCCAGAGTCTGGAGAGATCAGAGTTGATGACATCGAAGGTGCTTTCAAAGTCTAACATTTCTAGAAAGGGACCATCAATTTTAATTAAGTCCTGGCAGATCTCAGGATTCCTTAATATTTTGAAAAATGTGCAAGCTCACCCGTCCTGTGTGCCCACAAGGAATCTGGATATACCTGAAGATCTGGTTACTGTATCAATTGGGCCACATCCAAAGGCCACAACACTCTGCTTCCTGCATTTCAAGTGTGTTCTTACTGAAAATTCTGATGAATACCTAAAGAATTAAGCGAATTCCTGGCCAAAACCATTAAAGTCATTGGGTATTGTTATTATTACTCCTAAATAATAAATTAAAGATCAGGGTTTTGTGCTGGCCCATGAGTTTCTTCAAATATTATGCAATGAATGCTGTGAAAGGACCCAGAGCAAGCGG